>NC_068959.1:22460712-22760712 GCF_026419915.1 Harpia harpyja | reverse complement strand
AAGAGGCTCTGCCGCGGCCGAGCGCCAATAGATCTTGCGTCTCTGGGAAAGCACAGATCCCCAGTACTGTTGTGCCTGTAGATAGGGCGCCAAGGCACCGTGAAGAGCAGCAAGATCTTTCAGGGCTGGGCCCTTCCTTGTGGGAGAAGGAGCCGGACGTTTGCCTTTTCGGCAAGAGGCTTGCCGCGGCCGAGCGCCATGAGATCTTGCGTCTCTGGGAAAGCACAGATCCCCAGTGCTGTTGTGCCTGTAAGTAGGGCGCCAAGGCACCGTGAAGAGCAGCAAGAGCTTTCAGGGCTGGGCCCTTCCTTTTGGGAGAAGGAGCCGGATGTTTGCCTTTTCGGCAAGAGGCTCTTCCGCGGCCGAGCACCAATAGATCTTGCTTCTCTGGGAAAGCACAGATCCCCAGTGCTGTTGTGCCTGTAGGTAGGGCGCCAAGGCACCGTGAAGAGCAGCAAGAGCTTTCAGGGCTGGGCCCTTCCTTGTGGGAGAAGGAGCCGGACGTTTGCCTTTTCGGCAAGAGGCTCTGCCGTGGCCGAGCGCCATGAGATGTTGGGTCTCTGGGAAAGCACAGATCCCCAGTGCTGTTGTGCCTGTAGGTAGGGCGCCAAGGCACCGTGAAGAGCAGCAAGAGCTTTGAGGGCTGGGCCCTTCCTTGTGGGAGAAGGAGCCGGACGTTTGCCTTTTCGGCAAGAGGCTCTGCCGCGGCCGAGCGCCATGAGATGTTGTGTCTCTGGGAAAGCACAGATCATCAGTGCTGTTGTGCCTGTAGATAGGGCGCCAAGGCACCGTGAAGAGCAGCAAGAGCTTTCAGGGCTGGGCCCTTCCTTTTGGGAGAAGGAGCCGGACGTTTGCCTTTTCGGCAAGAGGCTTTGCCGCGGCCGAGCGCCATGAGATCTTGCGTCTCTGGGAAAGCACAGATCCCCACTGCTGTTGTGCCTGTAGGTAGGGCGCCAAGGGTAGGGGAAGAGCAGCAACAGCTTTCAGGGCTGGGCCCTTCCTTGTGGGAGAAGGAGCCGGACGTTTGCCTTTTCGGCAAGAGGCTCTGCCGCTGCCGAGCGCCATGAGCTCTTGCGTCTCTGGGAAAGCACAGATCCCCACTGCTGTTGTGCCTGTAGGTAGGGCGCCAAGGCACAGTGAAGAGCAGCAAGAGCTTTCAGGGCTGGGCCCTTCCTTGTGGGAGAAGGAGCCGGACGTTTGCCTTTTCGGCAAGAGGCTCTGCCGCGGACGAGCGCCATGAGATCTTGCATCTCTGGGAAAGCACAGATCCCCAGTGCTGTTGTGCCTGTAGGTAGGGCGCCAAGGCACAGTGAAGAGCAGCAAGAGCTTTAAGGGCTGGGCCCTTCCTTGTGGGAGAAGGAGCCGGACGTTTGCCTTTTCGGCAAGAGGCTCTGCCGCGGCCGAGCGCCATGAGATGTTGGGTCTCTGGGAAAGCACAGATCCCCACTGCTGTTGTGCCTGTAGGTAGGGCGCCAAGGCACCGTGAAGAGCAGCAAGAGCTTTCAGGGCTGGGCCCTTCCTTGTGGGAGAAGGAGCCGGACGTTTGCCTTTTCGGCAAGAGGCTTTGCCGCGCCCTAGCGCCATGAGATCTTGCGTCTCTGGGAAAGCACAGATCCCCAGTGCTGTTGTGCCTGTAGGTAGGGTGCCAAGGCACCGTGAAGAGCAGCAAGAGCTTTCAGGGCTGGGCCCTTCCTTGTGGGAGAAGGAGCCGGACGTTTGCCTTTTCGGCAAGAGGCTCTGCCGCGGCCGAGCGCCATGAGATGTTGGGTCTCTGGGAAAGCACAGATCCCCAGTGCTGTTGTGCCTGTAGGTAGGGCGCCAAGGCACAGTGAAGAGCAGCAAGAGCTTTCAGGGCTGGGCCCTTCCTTGTGGGAGAAGGAGCCGGACGTTTGCCTTTTCGGCAAGAGGCTCTGCCGCGGCCTAGCGCCATGAGATCTTGCATCTCTGGGAAAGCACAGATCCCCAGTGCTGTTGTGCCTGTAGGTAGGGCGCCAAGGCACAGTGAAGAGCAGCAAGAGCTTTCAGGGCTGGGCCCTTCCTTGTGGGAGAAGGAGCCGGACGTTTGCCTTTTCGGCAAGAGGCTCTGCCGCGGCCGAGCGCCATGAGATCTTGCGTCTCTGGGAAAGCACAGATCCCCACTGCTGTTGTGCCTGTAGGTAGGGCGCCAAGGCACCGTGAAGAGCAGCAAGAGCTTTCAGGGCTGGGCCCTTCCTTGTGGGAGAAGGAGCCGGACGTTTGCCTTTTCGGCAAGAGGCTTTGCCGCGGCCTAGCGCCATGAGATGTTGGGTCTCTGGGAAAGCACAGATCCCCAGTGCTGTTGTGCCTGTAGATAGGGCGCCAAGGCACCGTGAAGAGCAGCAAGAGCTTTCAGGGCTGGGCCCTTCCTTGTGGGAGAAGGAGCCGGACGTTTGCCTTTTCGGCAAGAGGCTTTGCCGCGGCCGAGCGCCATGAGCTCTTGCGTCTCTGGGAAAGCACAGATCCCCAGTGCTGTTGTGCCTGTAGATAGGGCGCCAAGGCACCGTGAAGAGCAGCAAGAGCTTTCAGGGCTGGGCCCTTCCTTGTGGGAGAAGGAGCCGGACGTTTGCCTTTTCGGCAAGAGGCTCTGCCGCGGCCGAGCGCCATGAGATCTTGCGTCTCTGGGAAAGCACAGATCCCCACTGCTGTTGTGCCTGTAGATAGGGTGCCAAGGAACCGTGAAGAGCAGCAAGAGCTTTCAGGGCTGGGCCCTTCCTTGTGGGAGAAGGAGCCGGACGTTTGCCTTTTCGGCAAGAGGCTTGCCGCGGCCGAGCGCCATGAGATGTTGCGTTTCTGGGAAAGCACAGATCCCCAGTGCTGTTGTGCCTGTAGATAGGGCGCCAAGGCACAGTGAAGAGCAGCAAGAGCTTTCAGGGCTGGGCCCTTCCTTGTGGGAGAAGGAGCCGGACGTTTGCCTTTTCGGCAAGAGGCTCTGCCGCGGCCGAGCACCAATAGATCTTGCTTCTCTGGAAAGCACAGATCCGAAGTGCTGTTGTGCCTGTACGTAGGGCGCCAAGGCACCGTGAACAGCAGCAAGAGCTTTCAGGGCTGGGCCCTTCCTTGTGGGAGAAGGAACCGGACGTTTGCCTTTTCGGCAAGAGGCTCTGCCGCGGCCGAGCGCCAATAGATCTTGCGTCTCTGGGAAAGCACAGATCCCCAGTACTGTTGTGCCTGTAGATAGGGCGCCAAGGCACCGTGAAGAGCAGCAAGATCTTTCAGGGCTGGGCCCTTCCTTGTGGGAGAAGGAGCCGGACGTTTGCCTTTTCGGCAAGAGGCTTGCCGCGGCCGAGCGCCATGAGATCTTGCGTCTCTGGGAAAGCACAGATCCCCAGTGCTGTTGTGCCTGTAAGTAGGGCGCCAAGGCACCGTGAAGAGCAGCAAGAGCTTTCAGGGCTGGGCCCTTCCTTTTGGGAGAAGGAGCCGGATGTTTGCCTTTTCGGCAAGAGGCTCTTCCGCGGCCGAGCACCAATAGATCTTGCTTCTCTGGGAAAGCACAGATCCCCAGTGCTGTTGTGCCTGTAGGTAGGGCGCCAAGGCACCGTGAAGAGCAGCAAGAGCTTTCAGGGCTGGGCCCTTCCTTGTGGGAGAAGGAGCCGGACGTTTGCCTTTTCGGCAAGAGGCTCTGCCGTGGCCGAGCGCCATGAGATGTTGGGTCTCTGGGAAAGCACAGATCCCCAGTGCTGTTGTGCCTGTAGGTAGGGCGCCAAGGCACCGTGAAGAGCAGCAAGAGCTTTGAGGGCTGGGCCCTTCCTTGTGGGAGAAGGAGCCGGACGTTTGCCTTTTCGGCAAGAGGCTCTGCCGCGGCCGAGCGCCATGAGATGTTGTGTCTCTGGGAAAGCACAGATCATCAGTGCTGTTGTGCCTGTAGATAGGGCGCCAAGGCACCGTGAAGAGCAGCAAGAGCTTTCAGGGCTGGGCCCTTCCTTTTGGGAGAAGGAGCCGGACGTTTGCCTTTTCGGCAAGAGGCTTTGCCGCGGCCGAGCGCCATGAGATCTTGCGTCTCTGGGAAAGCACAGATCCCCACTGCTGTTGTGCCTGTAGGTAGGGCGCCAAGGGTAGGGGAAGAGCAGCAACAGCTTTCAGGGCTGGGCCCTTCCTTGTGGGAGAAGGAGCCGGACGTTTGCCTTTTCGGCAAGAGGCTCTGCCGCTGCCGAGCGCCATGAGCTCTTGCGTCTGTGGGAAAGCACAGATCCCCACTGCTGTTGTGCCTGTAGGTAGGGCGCCAAGGCACAGTGAAGAGCAGCAAGAGCTTTCAGGGCTGGGCCCTTCCTTGTGGGAGAAGGAGCCGGACGTTTGCCTTTTCGGCAAGAGGCTCTGCCGCGGACGAGCGCCATGAGATCTTGCATCTCTGGGAAAGCACAGATCCCCAGTGCTGTTGTGCCTGTAGGTAGGGCGCCAAGGCACAGTGAAGAGCAGCAAGAGCTTTAAGGGCTGGGCCCTTCCTTGTGGGAGAAGGAGCCGGACGTTTGCCTTTTCGGCAAGAGGCTCTGCCGCGGCCGAGCGCCATGAGATGTTGGGTCTCTGGGAAAGCACAGATCCCCACTGCTGTTGTGCCTGTAGGTAGGGCGCCAAGGCACCGTGAAGAGCAGCAAGAGCTTTCAGGGCTGGGCCCTTCCTTGTGGGAGAAGGAGCCGGACGTTTGCCTTTTCGGCAAGAGGCTTTGCCGCGGCCTAGCGCCATGAGATCTTGCGTCTCTGGGAAAGCACAGATCCCCAGTGCTGTTGTGCCTGTAGGTAGGGTGCCAAGGCACCGTGAAGAGCAGCAAGAGCTTTCAGGGCTGGGCCCTTCCTTGTGGGAGAAGGAGCCGGACGTTTGCCTTTTCGGCAAGAGGCTCTGCCGCGGCCGAGCGCCATGAGATGTTGGGTCTCTGGGAAAGCACAGATCCCCAGTGCTGTTGTGCCTGTAGGTAGGGCGCCAAGGCACAGTGAAGAGCAGCAAGAGCTTTCAGGGCTGGGCCCTTCCTTGTGGGAGAAGGAGCCGGACGTTTGCCTTTTCGGCAAGAGGCTCTGCCGCGGCCAAGCGCCATGAGATCTTGCTTCTCTGGGAAAGCACAGATCCCCAGTGCTGTTGTGCCTGTAGGTAGGGCGCCAAGGCACCGTGAAGAGCAGCAAGATCTTTCAGGGCTGGGCCCTTCCTTGTGGGAGAAGGAGCCGGACGTTTGCCTTTTCGGCAAGAGGCTCTGCCGCGGCCGAGCGCCATGAGATGTTGCGTCTCTGGGAAAGCACAGATCCCCAGTGCTGTTGTGCCTGTAGGTAGGGCGCCAAGGCACCGTGAAGAGCAGCAAGAGCTTTCAGGGCTGGGCCCTTCCTTGTGGGAGAAGGAGCCGGACGTTTGCCTTTTCGGCAAGAGGCTCTGCCGCGGCTGAGCGCCAATAGATCTTGCGTCTCTGGGAAAGCACAGATCCCCAGTGCTGTTGTGCCTGTAGATAGGGCGCCAAGGCACCGTGAAGAGCAGCAAGAGCTTTCAGGGCTGGGCCCTTCCTTGTGGGAGAAGGAGCCGGACGTTTGCCTTTTCGGCAAGAGGCTCTGCCGCGGCCGAGCGCCATGAGATCTTGCGTCTCTGGGAAAGCACAGATCCCCACTGCTGTTGTGCCTGTAGGTAGGGCGCCAAGGCACCGTGAAGAGCAGCAAGAGCTTTCAGGGCTGGGCCCTTCCTTTTGGGAGAAGGAGCCGGATGTTTGCCTTTTCGGCAAGAGGATCTGCCGCGGCCGAGCACCAATAGATCTTGCTTCTCTGGGAAAGCACAGATCCCCAGTGCTGTTGTGCCTGTAGGTAGGGCGCCAAGGCACCGTGAAGAGCAGCAAGAGCTTTCAGGGCTGGGCCCTTCCTTGTGGGAGAAGGAGCCGGACGTTTGCCTTTTCGGCAAGAAGCTCTGCCGCGGCCGAGCGCCATGAGATGTTGGGTCTCTGGGAAAGCACAGATCCCCACTGCTGTTGTGCCTGTAGGTAGGGCGCCAAGGCACCGTGAAGAGCAGCAAGAGCTTTCAGGGCTGGGCCCTTCCTTGTGGGAGAAGGAGCCGGACGTTTGCCTTTTCGGCAAGAGGCTTTGCCGCGGCCGAGCGCCATGAGATGTTGCGTCTCTGGGAAAGCACAGATCCCCACTGCTGTTGTGCCTGTAGGTAGGGCGCCAAGGCACAGTGAAGAGCAGCAAGAGCTTTCAGGGCTGGGCCCTTCCTTGTGGGAGAAGGAGCCGGACGTTTGCCTTTTCGGCAAGAGGCTCTGCCGCTGACGAGCGCCATGAGCTCTTGCGTCTCTGGGAAAGCACAGATCCCCACTGCTGTTGTGCCTGTAGGTAGGGGGCCAAGGGTAGGGGAAGAGCAGCAAGAGCTTTCAGGGCTGGGCCCTTCCTTGTGGGAGAAGGAGCCGGACGTTTGCCTTTTCGGCAAGAGGCTCTGCCGCGGCCTAGCGCCATGAGATCTTGCATCTCTGGGAAAGCACAGATCCCCAGTGCTGTTGTGCCTGTAGGTAGGGCGCCAAGGCACCGTGAAGAGCAGCAAGAGCTTTCAGGGCTGGGCCCTTCCTTTTGGGAGAAGGAGCCGGATGTTTGCCTTTTCGGCAAGAGGCTCTTCCGCGGCCGAGCACCAATAGATCTTGCTTCTCTGGGAAAGCACCTATCCCCAGTGCTGTTGTGCCTGTAGGTAGGGCGCCAAGGCACCGTGAAGAGCAGCAAGAGCTTTCAGGGCTGGGCCCTTCCTTGTGGGAGAAGGAGCCGGACGTTTGCCTTTTCGGCAAGAGGCTCTGCCGCGGCCGAGCGCCATGAGATGTTGGGTCTCTGGGAAAGCACAGATCCCCACTGCTGTTGTGCCTGTAGGTAGGGCACCAAGGCACCGTGAAGAGCAGCAAGAGCTTTGAGGGCTGGGCCCTTCCTTGTGGGAGAAGGAGCCGGACGTTTGCCTTTTCGGCAAGAGGCTTGCCGCGGCCAAGCGCCATGAGATGTTGCGTCTCTGGGAAAGCACAGATCCCCAGTGCTGTTGTGCCTGTAGGTAGGGCGTCAAGGCACCGTGAAGAGCAGCAAGAGCTTTCAGGGCTGGGCCCTTCCTTGTGGGAGAAGGAGCCGGACGTTTGCCTTTTGGGCAAGAGGCTCTGCCGCGGCCGAGCGCCATGAGATCTTGCGTCTCTGGGAAAGCACAGATCCCCAGTGCTGTTGTGCCTGTAGATAGGGCCCAAGGCACCGTGAAGAGCAGCAAGAGCTTTCAGGGCTGGGCCCTTCCTTGTGGGAGAAGGAGCCGGACGTTTGCCTTTTCGGCGAGAGGCTCTGCCGCGGCCGAGCGCCATGAGATCTTGCGTCTCTGGGAAAGCACAGATCCCCAGTGCTGTTGTGCCTGTAGATAGGGCGCCAAGGCACCGTGAAGAGCAGCAAGAGCTTTCAGGGCTGGGCCCTTCCTTGTGGGAGAAGGAGCCGGACGTTTGCCTTTTCGGCAAGAGGCTCTGCCGCTGCCGAGCGCCATGAGACGTTGCATCTCTGGGAAAGCACAGATCCCCAGTGCTGTTGTGCCTGTAGGTAGGGTGCCAAGGCACAGTGAAGAGCAGCAAGAGCTTTCAGGGCTGGGCCCTTCCTTGTGGGAGAAGGAGCCGGACGTTTGCCTTTTCGGCAAGAGGCTTGCCGCGGCCGAGCGCCATGAGATGTTGCGTCTCTGGGAAAGCACAGATCCCCAGTGCTGTTGTGCCTGTAGATAGGGTGCCAAGGAACCGTGAAGAGCAGCAAGAGCTTTCAGGGCTGGGCCCTTCCTTGTGGGAGAAGGAGCCGGACGTTTGCCTTTTCGGCAAGAGGCTTGCCGCGGCCGAGCGCCATGAGATGTTGCGTCTCTGGGAAAGCACAGATCCCCAGTGCTGTTGTGCCTGTAGGTAGGGCGCCAAGGCACAGTGAAGAGCAGCAAGAGCTTTCAGGGCTGGGCCCTTCCTTGTGGGAGAAGGAGCCGGACGTTTGCCTTTTCGGCAAGAGGCTCTGCCGCGGCCGAGCACCAATAGATCTTGCTTCTCTGGAAAGCACAGATCCGAAGTGCTGTTGTGCCTGTACGTAGGGCGCCAAGGCACCGTGAACAGCAGCAAGAGCTTTCAGGGCTGGGCCCTTCCTTGTGGGAGAAGGAACCGGACGTTTGCCTTTTCGACAAGAGGCTCTGCCGCGGCCGAGCGCCAATAGATCTTGCGTCTCTGGGAAAGCACAGATCCCCACTGCTGTTGTGCCTGTAGATAGGGCGCCAAGGCACCGTGAAGAGCAGCAAGAGCTTTCAGGGCTGGGCCCTTCCTTGTGGGAGAAGGAGCCGGATGTTTGCCTTTTCGGCAAGAGGCTTGCCGCGGCCGAGCGCCATGAGATCTTGCGTCTCTGGGAAAGCACAGATCCCCAGTGCTGTTGTGCCTGTAAGTAGGGCGCCAAGGCACCGTGAAGAGCAGCAAGAGCTTTCAGGGCTGGGCCCTTCCTTTTGGGAGAAGGAGCCGGATGTTTGCCTTTTCGGCAAGAGGCTCTGCCGCGGCCGAGCACCAATAGATCTTGCTTCTCTGGGAAAGCACAGATCCCCAGTGCTGTTGTGCCTGTAGGTAGGGCGCCAAGGCACCGTGAAGAGCAGCAAGAGCTTTCAGGGCTGGGCCCTTCCTTGTGGGAGAAGGAGCCGGACGTTTGCCTTTTCGGCAAGAGGCTCTGCCGCGGCCGAGCGCCATGAGATGTTGGGTCTCTGGGAAAGCACAGATCCCCACTGCTGTTGTGCCTGTAGGTAGGGCGCCAAGCCACCGTGAAGAGCAGCAAGAGCTTTGAGGGCTGGGCCCTTCCTTGTGGGAGAAGGAGCCGGACGTTTGCCTTTTCGGCAAGAGGCTCTGCCGCGGCCGAGCGCCATGAGATCATGCGTCTCTGGGAAAGCACAGATCCCCACTGCTGTTGTGCCTGTAGATAGGGCGCCAAGGCACCGTGAAGAGCAGCAAGAGCTTTCAGGGCTGGGCCCTTCCTTTTGGGAGAAGGAGCCGGACGTTTGCCTTTTCGGCAAGAGGCTCTGCCGCGGCCGAGCACCCATAGATCTTGCGTCTCTGGGAAAGCACAGATCCCCACTGCTGTTGTGCCTGTAGGTAGGGCGCCAAGGGTAGGGGAAGAGCAGCAACAGCTTTCAGGGATGGGCCCTTCCTTGTGGGAGAAGGAGCCGGACGTTTGCCTTTTCGGCAAGAGGCTCTGCCGCTGCCGAGCGCCATGAGCTCTTGCGTCTCTGGGAAAGCACAGATCCCCACTGCTGTTGTGCCTGTAGGTAGGGCGCCAAGGCACAGTGAAGAGCAGCAAGAGCTTTCAGGGCTGGGCCCTTCCTTGTGGGAGAAGGAGCCGGACGTTTGCCTTTTCGGCAAGAGGCTCTGCCGCGGCCCAGCGCCATGAGATCTTGCATCTCTGGGAAAGCACAGATCCCCAGTGCTGTTGTGCCTGTAGGTAGGGTGCCAAGGCACAGTGAAGAGCAGCAAGAGCTTTCAGGGCTGGGCCCTTCCTTGTGGGAGAAGGAGCCGGACGTTTGCCTTTTGGGCAAGAGGCTCTGCCACGGCCGAGCGCCATGAGATCTTGCGTCTCTGGGAAAGCACAGATCCCCAGTGCTGTTGTGCCTGTAGATAGGGCGCCAAGGCACCGTGAAGAGCAGCAAGAGCTTTCAGGGCTGGGCCCTTCCTTGTGGGAGAAGGAGCCGGACGTTTGCCTTTTCGGCGAGAGGCTCTGCCGCGGCCGAGCGCCATGAGATCTTGCGTCTCTGGGAAAGCACAGATCCCCAGTGCTGTTGTGCCTGTAGATAGGGCGCCAAGGGTAGGTGAAGAGCAGCAAGAGCTTTCAGGGCTGGGCCCTTCCTTGTGGGAGAAGGAGCCGGACGTTTGCCTTTTCGGCAAGAGGCTCTGCCGCTGCCGAGCGCCATGAGACGTTGCATCTCTGGGAAAGCACAGATCCCCAGTGCTGTTGTGCCTGTAGGTAGGGTGCCAAGGCACAGTGAAGAGCAGCAAGAGCTTTCAGGGCTGGGCCCTTCCTTGTGGGAGAAGGAGCCGGACGTTTGCCTTTTCGGCAAGAGGCTTGCCGCGGCTGAGCGCCATGAGATGTTGCGTCTCTGGGAAAGCACAGATCCCCAGTGCTGTTGTGCCTGTAGATAGGGTGCCAAGGAACCGTGAAGAGCAGCAAGAGCTTTCAGGGCTGGGCCCTTCCTTGTGGGAGAAGGAGCCGGACGTTTGCCTGTTCGGCAAGAGGCTTGCCGCGGCCGAGCGCCATGAGATGTTGCGTCTCTGGGAAAGCACAGATCCCCAGTGCTGTTGTGCCTGTAGGTAGGGCGCCAAGGCACAGTGAAGAGCAGCAAGAGCTTTCAGGGCTGGGCCCTTCCTTGTGGGAGAAGGAGCCGGACGTTTGCCTTTTCGGCAAGAGGCTCTGCCGCGGCCGAGCACCAATAGATCTTGCTTCTCTGGAAAGCACAGATCCGAAGTGCTGTTGTGCCTGTACGTAGGGCGCCAAGGCACCGTGAAGAGCAGCAAGAGCTTTCAGGGCTGGGCCCTTCCTTGTGGGAGAAGGAGCCGGACGTTTGCCTTTTCGGCAAGAGGCTCTGCCGCGGCCGAGCGCCATGAGATGTTGGGTCTCTGGGAAAGCACAGATCCCCAGTGCTGTTGTGCCTTAGGTAGGGCACCAAGGCACAGTGAAGAGCAGCAAGAGCTTTCAGGGCTGGGCCCTTCCTTGTGGGAGAAGGAGCCGGACGTTTGCCTTTTCGGCAAGAGGCTTTGCCGCGGCCGAGCGCCATGAGACGTTGCGTCTCTGGGAAAGCACAGATCCCCAGTGCTGTTGTGCCTGTATATAGGGCGCCAAGGCACCGTGAAGAGCAGCAAGAGCTTTCAGGGCTGGGCCCTTCCTTGTGGGAGAAGGAGCCGGACGTTTGCCTTTTCGGCAAGAGGCTCTGCCGCGGCCGAGCGCCATGAGATCTTGCGTCTCTGGGAAAGCACAGATCCCCACTGCTGCGGTGCCTGTAGATAGGGCGCCAAGGGTAGGTGAAGAGCAGCAAGAGCTTTCAGGGCTGGGCCCTTCCCTGTGGGAGAAGGAGCCGGACGTTTGCCTTTTCGTCAAGAGGCTCTGCCGCGGCCGAGCGCCATGAGCTCTTGCGTCTCTGGGAAAGCACAGATCCCCAGTGCTGTTGTGCCTGTAGATAGGGCGCCAAGGCACCGTGAAGAGCAGCAAGAGCTTTGAGGGCTGGGCCCTTCCTTGTGGGAGAAGGAGCCGGACGTTTGCCTTTTCGGCAAGAGGCTCTGCCGCGGCCGAGCGCCATGAGCTCTTGCGTCTCTGGGAAAGCACAGATCCCCAGTGCTGTTGTGCCTGTAGGTAGGGCGCCAAGGCACCGTGAAGAGCAGCAAGAGCTTTGAGGGCTGGGCCCTTCCTTGTGGGAGAAGGAGCCGGACGTTTGCCTTTTCGGCAAGAGGCTCTGCCGCTGCCGAGCGCCATGAGCTCTTGCATCTCTGGGAAAGCACAGATCCCCAGTGCTGTTGTGCCTGTAGATAGGGCGCCAAGGCACCGTGAAGAGCAGCAAGAGCTTTCAGAGCTGGGCCCTTCCTTGTGGGAGAAGGAGCCGGACGTTTGCCTTTTCGGCAAGAGGCTCTGCCGCGGCCGAGCGCCATGAGATCTTGCGTCTCTGGGAAAGCACAGATCCCCACTGCTGTTGTGCCTGTAGGTAGGGCGCCAAGGGTAGGGGAAGAGCAGCAAGAGCTTTCAGGGCTGGGCCCTTCCTTGTGGGAGAAGGAGCCGGACGTTTGCCTTTTCGGCAAGAGGCTCTGCCGCGGCCGAGCGCCATGAGCTCTTGCGTCTCTGGGAAAGCACAGATCCCCACTGCTGTTGTGCCTGTAGATAGGGCGCCAAGGCACCGTGAAGAGCAGCAAGAGCTTTCAGGGCTGGGCCCTTCCTTTTGGGAGAAGGAGCCGGACGTTTGCCTTTTCAGCAAGAGGCTTTGCCGCGGCCGAGCGCCATGAGATCTTGCGTCTCTGGGAAAGCACAGATCCCCACTGCTGTTGTGCCTGTAGGTAGGGCGCCAAGGGTAGGGGAAGAGCAGCAACAGCTTTCAGGGCTGGGCCCTTCCTTGTGGGAGAAGGAGCCGGACGTTTGCCTTTTCGGCAAGAGGCTCTGCCGCTGCCGAGCGCCATGAGCTCTTGCGTCTCTGGGAAAGCACAGATCCCCACTGCTGTTGTGCCTGTAGGTAGGGCGCCAAGGCACAGTGAAGAGCAGCAAGAGCTTTCAGGGCTGGGCCCTTCCTTGTGGCAGAAGGAGCCGGACGTTTGCCTTTTCGGCAAGAGGCTCTGCCGCGGCCTAGCGCCATGAGATCTTGCGTCTCTGGGAAAGCACAGATCCCCAGTGCTGTTGTGCCTGTAGGTAGGGCGCCAAGGCACAGTGAAGAGCAGCAAGAGCTTTCAGGGCTGGGCCCTTCCTTGTGGGAGAAGGAGCCGGACGTTTGCCTTTTCGGCAAGAGGCTCTGCCGCGGCCGAGCGCCATGAGATCTTGCGTCTCTGGGAAAGCACAGATCCCCACTGCTGTTGTGCCTGTAGGTAGGGCGCCAAGGCACCGTGAAGAGCAGCAAGAGCTTTCAGGGCTGGGCCCTTCCTTGTGGGAGAAGGAGCCGGACGTTTGCCTTTTCGGCAAGAGGCTTTGCCGCGGCCTAGCGCCATGAGATGTTGGGTCTCTGGGAAAGCACAGATCCCCAGTGCTGTTGTGCCTGTAGATAGGGCGCCAAGGCACCGTGAAGAGCAGCAAGAGCTTTCAGGGCTGGGCCCTTCCTTGTGGGAGAAGGAGCCGGACGTTTGCCTTTTCGGCAAGAGGCTTGCCGCGGCCGAGCGCCATGAGATGTTGCGTCTCTGGGAAAGCACAGATCCCCAGTGCTGTTGTGCCTGTAGATAGGGTGCCAAGGAACCGTGAAGAGCAGCAAGAGCTTTCAGGGCTGGGCCCTTCCTTGTGGGAGAAGGAGCCGGACGTTTGCCTTTTCGGCAAGAGGCTTGCCGCGGCCGAGCGCCATGAGATGTTGCGTTTCTGGGAAAGCACAGATCCCCAGTGCTGTTGTGCCTGTAGGTAGGGCGCCAAGGCACAGTGAAGAGCAGCAAGAGCTTTCAGGGCTGGGCCCTTCCTTGTGGGAGAAGGAGCCGGACGTTTGCCTTTTCGGCAAGAGGCTCTGCCGCGGCCGAGCACCAATAGATCTTGCTTCTCTGGAAAGCACAGATCCGAAGTGCTGTTGTGCCTGTACGTAGGGCGCCAAGGCACCGTGAACAGCAGCAAGAGCTTTCAGGGCTGGGCCCTTCCTTGTGGGAGAAGGAACCGGACGTTTGCCTTTTCGGCAAGAGGCTCTGCCGCGGCCGAGCGCCAATAGATCTTGCGTCTCTGGGAAAGCACAGATCCCCAGTACTGTTGTGCCTGTAGATAGGGCGCCAAGGCACCGTGAAGAGCAGCAAGATCTTTCAGGGCTGGGCCCTTCCTTGTGGGAGAAGGAGCCGGACGTTTGCCTTTTCGGCAAGAGGCTTGCCGCGGCCGAGCGCCATGAGATCTTGCGTCTCTGGGAAAGCACAGATCCCCAGTGCTGTTGTGCCTGTAAGTAGGGCGCCAAGGCACCGTGAAGAGCAGCAAGAGCTTTCAGGGCTGGGCCCTTCCTTTTGGGAGAAGGAGCCGGATGTTTGCCTTTTCGGCAAGAGGCTCTTCCGCGGCCGAGCACCAATAGATCTTGCTTCTCTGGGAAAGCACAGATCCCCAGTGCTGTTGTGCCTGTAGGTAGGGCGCCAAGGCACCGTGAAGAGCAGCAAGAGCTTTCAGGGCTGGGCCCTTCCTTGTGGGAGAAGGAGCCGGACGTTTGCCTTTTCGGCAAGAGGCTCTGCCGTGGCCGAGCGCCATGAGATGTTGGGTCTCTGGGAAAGCACAGATCCCCAGTGCTGTTGTGCCTGTAGGTAGGGCGCCAAGGCACCGTGAAGAGCAGCAAGAGCTTTGAGGGCTGGGCCCTTCCTTGTGGGAGAAGGAGCCGGACGTTTGCCTTTTCGGCAAGAGGCTCTGCCGCGGCCGAGCGCCATGAGATGTTGTGTCTCTGGGAAAGCACAGATCATCAGTGCTGTTGTGCCTGTAGATAGGGCGCCAAGGCACCGTGAAGAGCAGCAAGAGCTTTCAGGGCTGGGCCCTTCCTTTTGGGAGAAGGAGCCGGACGTTTGCCTTTTCGGCAAGAGGCTTTGCCGCGGCCGAGCGCCATGAGATCTTGCGTCTCTGGGAAAGCACAGATCCCCACTGCTGTTGTGCCTGTAGGTAGGGCGCCAAGGGTAGGGGAAGAGCAGCAACAGCTTTCAGGGCTGGGCCCTTCCTTGTGGGAGAAGGAGCCGGACGTTTGCCTTTTCGGCAAGAGGCTCTGCCGCTGCCGAGCGCCATGAGCTCTTGCGTCTCTGGGAAAGCACAGATCCCCACTGCTGTTGTGCCTGTAGGTAGGGCGCCAAGGCACAGTGAAGAGCAGCAAGAGCTTTCAGGGCTGGGCCCTTCCTTGTGGGAGAAGGAGCCGGACGTTTGCCTTTTCGGCAAGAGGCTCTGCCGCGGCCGAGCGCCATGAGATGTTGGGTCTCTGGGAAAGCACAGATCCCCAGTGCTGTTGTGCCTGTAGGTAGGGCGCCAAGGCACAGTGAAGAGCAGCAAGAGCTTTAAGGGCTGGGCCCTTCCTTGTGGGAGAAGGAGCCGGACGTTTGCCTTTTCGGCAAGAGGCTCTGCCGCGGCCGAGCGCCATGAGATGTTGGGTCTCTGGGAAAGCACAGATCCCCACTGCTGTTGTGCCTGTAGGTAGGGCGCCAAGGCACCGTGAAGAGCAGCAAGAGCTTTCAGGGCTGGGCCCTTCCTTGTGGGAGAAGGAGCCGGACGTTTGCCTTTTCGGCAAGAGGCTTTGCCGCGGCCTAGCGCCATGAGATCTTGCGTCTCTGGGAAAGCACAGATCCCCAGTGCTGTTGTGCCTGTAGGTAGGGTGCCAAGGCACCGTGAAGAGCAGCAAGAGCTTTCAGGGCTGGGCCCTTCCTTGTGGGAGAAGGAGCCGGACGTTTGCCTTTTCGGCAAGAGGCTCTGCCGCGGCCGAGCGCCATGAGATGTTGGGTCTCTGGGAAAGCACAGATCCCCAGTGCTGTTGTGCCTGTAGGTAGGGCGCCAAGGCACAGTGAAGAGCAGCAAGAGCTTTCAGGGCTGGGCCCTTCCTTGTGGGAGAAGGAGCCGGACGTTTGCCTTTTCGGCAAGAGGCTCTGCCGCGGCCAAGCGCCATGAGATCTTGCTTCTCTGGGAAAGCACAGATCCCCAGTGCTGTTGTGCCTGTAGGTAGGGCGCCAAGGCACCGTGAAGAGCAGCAAGATCTTTCAGGGCTGGGCCCTTCCTTGTGGGAGAAGGAGCCGGACTTTTGCCTTTTCGGCGAGAGGCTCTGCCGCGGCCGAGCGCCATGAGATGTTGCGTCTCTGGGAAAGCACAGATCCCCAGTGCTGTTGTGCCTGTAGGTAGGGCGCCAAGGCACCGTGAAGAGCAGCAAGAGCTTTGAGGGCTGGGCCCTTCCTTGTGGGAGAAGGAGCCGGACGTTTGCCTTTTCGGCAAGAGGCTCTGCCGCGGCTGAGCGCCAATAGATCTTGAGTCTCTGGGAAAGCACAGATCCCCAGTGCTGTTGTGCCTGTAGATAGGGCGCCAAGGCACCGTGAAGAGCAGCAAGAGCTTTCAGGGCTGGGCCCTTCCTTGTGGGAGAAGGAGCCGGACGTTTGCCTTTTCGGCAAGAGGCTTGCCGCGGCCGAGCGCCATGAGATCTTGCGTCTCTGGGAAAGCACAGATCCCCACTGCTGTTGTGCCTGTAGATAGGGCGCCAAGGCACCGTGAAGAGCAGCAAGAGCTTTCAGGGCTGGGCCCTTCCTTTTGGGAGAAGGAGCCGGATGTTTGCCTTTTCGGCAAGAGGATCTGCCGCGGCCGAGCACCAATAGATCTTGCTTCTCTGGGAAAGCACAGATCCCCAGTGCTGTTGTGCCTGTAGGTAGGGCGCCAAGGCACCGTGAAGAGCAGCAAGAGCTTTCAGGGCTGGGCCCTTCCTTGTGGGAGAAGGAGCCGGACGTTTGCCTTTTCGGCAAGAAGCTCTGCCGCGGCCGAGCGCCATGAGATGTTGGGTCTCTGGGAAAGCACAGATCCCCACTGCTGTTGTGCCTGTAGGTAGGGCGCCAAGGCACCGTGAAGAGCAGCAAGAGCTTTCAGGGCTGGGCCCTTCCTTGTGGGAGAAGGAGCCGGACGTTTGCCTTTTCGGCAAGAGGCTCTGCCGCGGCCGAGCGCCATGAGATGTTGTGTCTCTGGGAAAGCACAGATCATCAGTGCTGTTGTGCCTGTAGATAGGGCGCCAAGGCACCGTGAAGAGCAGCAAGAGCTTTCAGGGCTGGGCCCTTCCTTGTGGGAGAAGGAGCCGGACGTTTGCCTTTTCGGCAAGAGGCTTTGCCGCGGCCAAGCGCCATGAGATGTTGCGTCTCTGGGAAAGCACAGATCCCCACTGCTGTTGTGCCTGTAGGTAGGGCGCCAAGGCACAGTGAAGAGCAGCAAGAGCTTTCAGGGCTGGGCCCTTCCTTGTGGGAGAAGGAGCCGGACGTTTGCCTTTTCGGCAAGAGGCTCTGCCGCTGACGAGCGCCATGAGCTCTTGCGTCTCTGGGAAAGCACAGATCCCCACTGCTGTTGTGCCTGTAGGTAGGGGGCCAAGGGTAGGGGAAGAGCAGCAAGAGCTTTCAGGGCTGGGCCCTTCCTTGTGGGAGAAGGAGCCGGACGTTTGCCTTTTCGGCAAGAGGCTCTGCCGCGGCCTAGCGCCATGAGATCTTGCATCTCTGGGAAAGCACAGATCCCCAGTGCTGTTGTGCCTGTAGGTAGGGCGCCAAGGCACCGTGAAGAGCAGCAAGAGCTTTCAGGGCTGGGCCCTTCCTTTTGGGAGAAGGAGCCGGATGTTTGCCTATTCGGCAAGAGGCTCTTCCGCGGCCGAGCACCAATAGATCTTGCTTCTCTGGGAAAGCACATATCCCCAGTGCTGTTGTGCCTGTAGGTAGGGCGCCAAGGCACCGTGAAGAGCAGCAAGAGCTTTCAGGGCTGGGCCCTTCCTTGTGGGAGAAGGAGCCGGACGTTTGCCTTTTCGGCAAGAGGCTCTGCCGCGGCCGAGCGCCATGAGATGTTGGGTCTCTGGGAAAGCACAGATCCCCACTGCTGTTGTGCCTGTAGGTAGGGCACCAAGGCACCGTGAAGAGCAGCAAGAGCTTTGAGGGCTGGGCCCTTCCTTGTGGGAGAAGGAGCCGGACGTTTGCCTTTTCGGCAAGAGGCTTGCCGCGGCCAAGCGCCATGAGATGTTGCGTCTCTGGGAAAGCACAGATCCCCAGTGCTGTTGTGCCTGTAGGTAGGGCGTCAAGGCACCGTGAAGAGCAGCAAGAGCTTTCAGGGCTGGGCCCTTCCTTGTGGGAGAAGGAGCCGGACGTTTGCCTTTTCGGCGAGAGGCTCTGCCGCGGCCGAGCGCCATGAGATCTTGCGTCTCTGGGAAAGCACAGATCCCCAGTGCTGTTGTGCCTGTAGATAGGGCGCCAAGGCACCGTGAAGAGCAGCAAGAGCTTTCAGGGCTGGGCCCTTCCTTGTGGGAGAAGGAGCCGGACGTTTGCCTTTTCGGCAAGAGGCTCTGCCGCTGCCGAGCGCCATGAGACGTTGCATCTCTGGGAAAGCACAGATCCCCAGTGCTGTTGTGCCTGTAGGTAGGGTGCCAAGGCACAGTGAAGAGCAGCAAGAGCTTTCAGGGCTGGGCCCTTCCTTGTGGGAGAAGGAGCCGGACGTTTGCCTTTTCGGCAAGAGGCTTGCCGCGGCCGAGCGCCATGAGATGTTGCGTCTCTGGGAAAGCACAGATCCCCAGTGCTGTTGTGCAGGAAGATAGGGTGCCAAGGAACCGTGAAGAGCAGCAAGAGCTTTCAGGGCTGGGCCCTTCCTTGTGGGAGAAGGAGCCGGACGTTTGCCTTTTCGGCAAGAGGCTCTGCCGCGGCCGAGCGCCATGAGATGTTGCGTCTCTGGGAAAGCACAGATCCCCAGTGCTGTTGTGCCTGTAGGTAGGGCGCCAAGGCACAGTGAAGAGCAGCAAGAGCTTTCAGGGCTGGGCCCTTCCTTGTGGGAGAAGGAGCCGGACGTTTGCCTTTTCGGCAAGAGGCTCTGCCGCGGCCGAGCACCAATAGATCTTGCTTCTCTGGAAAGCACAGATCCGAAGTGCTGTTGTGCCTGTACGTAGGGCGCCAAGGCACCGTGAACAGCAGCAAGAGCTTTCAGGGCTGGGCCCTTCCTTGTGGGAGAAGGAACCGGACGTTTGCCTTTTCGACAAGAGGCTCTGCCGCGGCCGAGCGCCAATAGATCTTGCGTCTCTGGGAAAGCACAGATCCCCAGTACTGTTGTGCCTGTAGATAGGGCGCCAAGGCACCGTGAAGAGCAGCAAGAGCTTTCAGGGCTGGGCCCTTCCTTGTGGGAGAAGGAGCCGGACGTTTGCCTTTTCGGCAAGAGGCTTGCCGCGGCCGAGCGCCATGAGATCTTGCGTCTCTGGGAAAGCACAGATCCCCAGTGCTGTTGTGCCTGTAAGTAGGGCGCCAAGGCACCGTGAAGAGCAGCAAGAGCTTTCAGGGCTGGGCCCTTCCTTTTGGGAGAAGGAGCCGGATGTTTGCCTTTTCGGCAAGAGGCTCTGCCGCGGCCGAGCACCAATAGATCTTGCTTCTCTGGGAAAGCACAGATCCCCAGTGCTGTTGTGCCTGTAGGTAGGGCGCCAAGGCACCGTGAAGAGCAGCAAGACCTTTCAGGGCTGGGCCCTTCCTTGTGGGAGAAGGAGCCGGACGTTTGCCTTTTCGGCAAGAGGCTCTGCCGCGGCCGAGCGCCATGAGATGTTGGGTCTCTGGGAAAGCACAGATCCCCACTGCTGTTGTGCCTGTAGGTAGGGCGCCAAGGCACCGTGAAGAGCAGCAAGAGCTTTGAGGGCTGGGCCCTTCCTTGTGGGAGAAGGAGCCGGACGTTTGCCTTTTCGGCAAGAGGCTCTGCCGCGGCCGAGCGCCATGAGATGTTGGGTCTCTGGGAAAGCACAGATCCCCACTGCTGTTGTGCCTGTAGATAGGGCGCCAAGGCACCGTGAAGAGCAGCAAGAGCTTTCAGGGCTGGGCCCTTCCTTTTGGGAGAAGGAGCCGGACGTTTGCCTTTTCGGCAAGAGGCTCTGCCGCGGCCGAGCACCAATAGATCTTGCGTCTCTGGGAAAGCACAGATCCCCAGTGCTGTTGTGCCTGTAGGTAGGGCGCCAAGGGTAGGGGAAGAGCAGCAACAGCTTTCAGGGCTGGGCCCTTCCTTGTGGGAGAAGGAGCCGGACGTTTGCCTTTTCGGCAAGAGGCTCTGCCGCTGCCGAGCGCCATGAGCTCTTGCGTCTCTGGGAAAGCACAGATCCCCACTGCTGTTGTGCCTGTAGGTAGGGCGCCAAGGCACAGTGAAGAGCAGCAAGAGCTTTCAGGGCTGGGCCCTTCCTTGTGGGAGAAGGAGCCGGACGTTTGCCTTTTCGGCAAGAGGCTCTGCCGCGGACGAGCGCCATGAGATCTTGCATCTCTGGGAAAGCACAGATCCCCAGTGCTGTTGTGCCTGTAGGTAGGGCGCCAAGGCACAGTGAAGAGCAGCAAGAGCTTTCAGGGCTGGGCCCTTCCTTGTGGGAGAAGGAGCCGGACGTTTGCCTTTTGGGCAAGAGGCTCTGCCGCGGCCGAGCGCCATGAGATCTTGCGTCTCTGGGAAAGCACAGATCCCCAGTGCTGTTGTGCCTGTAGATAGGGCGCCAAGGCACCGTGAAGAGCAGCAAGAGCTTTCAGGGCTGGGCCCTTCCTTGTGGGAGAAGGAGCCGGACGTTTGCCTTTTCGGCGAGAGGCTCTGCCGCGGCCGAGCGCCATGAGATCTTGCGTCTCTGGGAAAGCACAGATCCCCAGTGCTGTTGTGCCTGTAGATAGGGCGCCAAGGGTAGGTGAAGAGCAGCAAGAGCTTTCAGGGCTGGGCCCTTCCTTGTGGGAGAAGGAGCCGGACGTTTGCCTTTTCGGCAAGAGGCTCTGCCGCGGCCTAGCGCCATGAGACGTTGCATCTCTGGGAAAGCACAGATCCCCAGTGCTGTTGTGCCTGTAGGTAGGGTGCCAAGGCACAGTGAAGAGCAGCAAGAGCTTTCAGGGCTGGGCCCTTCCTTGTGGGAGAAGGAGCCGGACGTTTGCCTTTTCGGCAAGAGGCTTGCCGCGGCCGAGCGCCATGAGATGTTGCGTCTCTGGGAAAGCACAGATCCCCAGTGCTGTTGTGCCTGTAGATAGGGTGCCAAGGAACCGTGAAGAGCAGCAAGAGCTTTCAGGGCTGGGCCCTTCCTTGTGGGAGAAGGAGCCGGACGTTTGCCTTTTCGGCAAGAGGCTTGCCGCGGCCGAGCGCCATGAGATGTTGCGTCTCTGGGAAAGCACAGATCCCCAGTGCTGTTGTGCCTGTAGGTAGGGCGCCAAGGCACAGTGAAGAGCAGCAAGAGCTTTCAGGGCTGGGCCCTTCCTTGTGGGAGAAGGAGCCGGACGTTTGCCTTTTCGGCAAGAGGCTCTGCCGCGGCCGAGCACCAATAGATCTTGCTTCTCTGGAAAGCACAGATCCGAAGTGCTGTTGTGCCTGTACGTAGGGCGCCAAGGCACCGTGAAGAGCAGCAAGAGCTTTCAGGGCTGGGCCCTTCCTTGTGGGAGAAGGAACCGGACGTTTGCCTTTTCGACAAGAGGCTCTGCCGCGGCCGAGCGCCAATAGATCTTGTGTCTCTGGGAAAGCACAGATCCCCAGTACTGTTGTGCCTGTAGATAGGGCGCCAAGGCACCGTGAAGAGCAGCAAGAGCTTTCAGGGCTGGGCCCTTCCTTGTGGGAGAAGGAGCCGGACGTTTGCCTTTTCGGCAAGAGGCTTGCCGCGGCCGAGCGCCATGAGATCTTGCGTCTCTGGGAAAGCACAGATCCCCAGTGCTGTTGTGCCTGTAAGTAGGGCGCCAAGGCACCGTGAAGAGCAGCAAGAGCTTTCAGGGCTGGGCCCTTCCTTGTGGGAGAAGGAGCCGGACGTTTGCCTTTTCGGCAAGAGGCTCTGCCGCGGCCGAGCGCCAATAGATCTTGCGTCTCTGGGAAAGCACAGATCCCCAGTGCTGTTGTGCCTGTAGGTAGGGCGCCAAGGCACCGTGAAGAGCAGCAAGAGCTTTCAGGGCTGGGCCCTTCCTTGTGGGAGAAGGAGCCGGACGTTTGCCTTTTCGGCAAGAGGCTCTGCCGCGGCCGAGCGCCATGAGATGTTGTGTCTCTGGGAAAGCACAGATCATCAGTGCTGTTGTGCCTGTAGATAGGGCGCCAAGGCACCGTGAAGAGCAGCAAGAGCTTTCAGGGCTGGGCCCTTCCTTTTGGGAGAAGGAGCCGGACGTTTGCCTTTTCGGCAAGAGGCTCTGCCGCGGCCGAGCACCAATAGATCTTGCGTCTCTGGGAAAGCACAGATCCCCACTGCTGTTGTGCCTGTAGGTAGGGCGCCAAGGGTAGGGGAAGAGCAGCAACAGCTTTCAGGGCTGGGCCCTTCCTTGTGGGAGAAGGAGCCGGACGTTTGCCTTTTCGGCAAGAGGCTCTGCCGCTGCCGAGCGCCATGAGCTCTTGCGTCTCTGGGAAAGCACAGATCCCCAGTGCTGTTGTGCCTGTAGGTAGGGCGCCAAGGCACAGTGAAGAGCAGCAAGAGCTTTCAGGGCTGGGCCCTTCCTTGTGGGAGAAGGAGCCGGACGTTTGCCTTTTCGGCAAGAGGCTCTGCCGCGGACGAGCGCCATGAGATCTTGCATCTCTGGGAAAGCACAGATCCCCAGTGCTGTTGTGCCTGTAGGTAGGGCGCCAAGGCACAGTGAAGAGCAGCAAGAGCTTTAAGGGCTGGGCCCTTCCTTGTGGGAGAAGGAGCCGGACGTTTGCCTTTTCGGCAAGAGGCTCTGCCGCGGCCGAGCGCCATGAGATGTTGGGTCTCTGGGAAAGCACAGATCATCAGTGCTGTTGTGCCTGTAGATAGGGCGCCAAGGCACCGTGAAGAGCAGCAAGAGCTTTCAGGGCTGGGCCCTTCCTTTTGGGAGAAGGAGCCGGACATTTGCCTTTTCGGCAAGAGGCTCTGCCGCGGCCGAGCGCCATGAGATGTTGGGTCTCTGGGAAAGCACAGATCCCCACTGCTGTTGTGCCTGTAGGTAGGGCGCCAAGGCACCGTGAAGAGCAGCAAGAGCTTTGAGGGCTGGGCCCTTCCTTGTGGGAGAAGGAGCCGGACGTTTGCCTTTTCGGCAAGAGGCTCTGCCGCGGCCGAGCGCCATGAGATGTTGTGTCTCTGGGAAAGCACAGATCATCAGTGCTGTTGTGCCTGTAGATAGGGCGCCAAGGCACCGTGAAGAGCAGCAAGAGCTTTCAGGGCTGGGCCCTTCCTTTTGGGAGAAGGAGCCGGACGTTTGCCTTTTCGGCAAGAGGCTCTGCCGCGGCCGAGCACCAATAGATCTTGCTTCTCTGGAAAGCACAGATCCGAAGTGCTGTTGTGCCTGTACGTAGGGCGCCAAGGCACCGTGAACAGCAGCAAGAGCTTTCAGGGCTGGGCCCTTCCTTGTGGGAGAAGGAACCGGACGTTTGCCTTTTCGACAAGAGGCTCTGCCGCGGCCGAGCGCCAATAGATCTTGCGTCTCTGGGAAAGCACAGATCCCCAGTACTGTTGTGCCTGTAGATAGGGCGCCAAGGCACCGTGAAGAGCAGCAAGAGCTTTCAGGGCTGGGCCCTTCCTTGTGGGAGAAGGAGCCGGACGTTTGCCTTTTCGGCAAGAGGCTTGCCGCGGCCGAGCGCCATGAGATCTTGCGTCTCTGGGAAAGCACAGATCCCCAGTACTGTTGTGCCTGTAGATAGGGCGCCAAGGCACCGTGAAGAGCAGCAAGAGCTTTCAGGGCTGGGCCCTTCCTTGTGGGAGAAGGAGCCGGACGTTTGCCTTTTCGGCAAGAGGCTCTGCCGCGGCCGCGCGCCATGAGATGTTGGGTCTCTGGGAAAGCACAGATCCCCACTGCTGTTGTGCCTGTAGGTAGGGCGCCAAGGCACCGTGAAGAGCAGCAAGAGCTTTGAGGGCTGGGCCCTTCCTTGTGGGAGAAGGAGCCGGACGTTTGCCTTTTCGGCAAGAGGCTCTGCCGCGGCCGAGCGCCATGAGATGTTGTGTCTCTGGGAAAGCACAGATCATCAGTGCTGTTGTGCCTGTAGATAGGGTGCCAAGGCACCGTGAAGAGCAGCAAGAGCTTTCAGGGCTGGGCCCTTCCTTTTGGGAGAAGGAGCCGGATGTTTGCCTTTTCGGCAAGAGGCTTTGCCGCGGCCGAGAGCCATGAGATCTTGCGTCTCTGGGAAAGCACAGATCCCCACTGCTGTTGTGCCTGTAGGTAGGGCGCCAAGGCACCGTGAAGAGCAGCAAGAGCTTTCAGGGCTGGGCCCTTCCTTTTGGGAGAAGGAGCCGGATGTTTGCTTTTTTCGGCAAGAGGCTCTGCCGCGGCCGAGCACCAATAGATCTTGCTTCTCTGGGAAAGCACAGATCCCCAGTGCTGTTGTGCCTGTAGGTAGGGCGCCAAGGCACCGTGAACAGCAGCAAGAGCTTTGAGGGCTGGGCCCTTCCTTGTGGGAGAAGGAGCCGGACGTTTGCCTTTTCGGCAAGAGGCTCTGCCGCGGCCGAGCGCCATGAGATGTTGTGTCTCTGGGAAAGCACAGATCATCAGTGCTGTTGTGCCTGTAGATAGGGCGCCAAGGCACCGTGAAGAGCAGCAAGAGCTTTCAGGGCTGGGCCCTTCCTTTTGGGAGAAGGAGCCGGACGTTTGCCTTTTCGGCAAGAGGCTCTGCCGCGGCCGAGCACCAATAGATCTTGCGTCTCTGGGAAAGCACAGATCCCCAGTGCTGTTGTGCCTGTAGGTAGGGCGCCAAGGGTAGGGGAAGAGCAGCGAGAGCTTTCAGGGCTGGGCCCTTCCTTGTGGGAGAAGGAGCCGGACGTTTGCCTTTTCGGCAAGAGGCTCTGCCGCTGCCGAGCGCCATGAGCTCTTGCGTCTCTGGGAAAGCACAGATCCCCAGTGCTGTTGTGCCTGTAGGTAGGGCGCCAAGGCACAGTGAAGAGCAGCAAGAGCTTTCAGGGCTGGGCCCTTCCTTGTGGGAGAAGGAGCCGGACGTTTGCCTTTTCGGCAAGAGGCTCTGCCGCGGACGAGCGCCATGAGATCTTGCATCTCTGGGAAAGCACAGATCCCCAGTGCTGTTGTGCCTGTAGGTAGGGCGCCAAGGCACAGTGAAGAGCAGCAAGAGCTTTAAGGGCTGGGCCCTTCCTTGTGGGAGAAGGAGCCGGACGTTTGCCTTTTCGGCAAGAGGCTCTGCCGCGGCCGAGCGCCATGAGATGTTGGGTCTCTGGGAAAGCACAGATCCCCACTGCTGTTGTGCCTGTAGGTAGGGCGCCAAGGCACCGTGAAGAGCAGCAAGAGCTTTCAGGGCTGGGCCCTTCCTTGTGGGAGAAGGAGCCGGACGTTTGCCTTTTCGGCAAGAGGCTCTGCCGCGGCCGAGCGCCATGAGATGTTGGGTCTCTGGGAAAGCACAGATCCCCACTGCTGTTGTGCCTGTAGGTAGGGCGCCAAGGCACCGTGAAGAGCAGCAAGAGCTTTGAGGGCTGGGCCCTTCCTTGTGGGAGAAGGAGCCGGACGTTTGCCTTTTCGGCAAGAGGCTCTGCCGCGGCCGAGCGCCATGAGATGTTGTGTCTCTGGGAAAGCACAGATCATCAGTGCTGTTGTGCCTGTAGATAGGGCGCCAAGGCACCGTGAAGAGCAGCAAGAGCTTTCAGGGCTGGGCCCTTCCTTTTGGGAGAAGGAGCCGGACGTTTGCCTTTTCGGCAAGAGGCTCTGCCGCGGCCGAGCACCAATAGATCTTGCTTCTCTGGAAAGCACAGATCCCCAGTGCTGTTGTGCCTGTACGTAGGGCGCCAAGGCACCGTGAACAGCAGCAAGAGCTTTCAGGGCTGGGCCCTTCCTTGTGGGAGAAGGAACCGGACGTTTGCCTTTTCGACAAGAGGCTCTGCCGCGGCCGAGCGCCAATAGATCTTGCGTCTCTGGGAAAGCACAGATCCCCAGTACTGTTGTGCCTGTAGATAGGGCGCCAAGGCACCGTGAAGAGCAGCAAGAGCTTTCAGGGCTGGGCCCTTCCTTGTGGGAGAAGGAGCCGGACGTTTGCCTTTTCGGCAAGAGGCTTGCCGCGGCCGAGCGCCATGACATCTTGCGTCTCTGGGAAAGCACAGATCCCCAGTACTGTTGTGCCTGTAGATAGGGCGCCAAGGCACCGTGAAGAGCAGCAAGAGCTTTCAGGGCTGGGCCCTTCCTTGTGGGAGAAGGAGCCGGACGTTTGCCTTTTCGGCAAGAGGCTCTGCCGCGGCCGAGCGCCATGAGCTCTTGCGTCTCTGGGAAAGCACAGATCCCCAGTGCTGTTGTGTCTGTAGGTAGGGCGCCAAGGCACCGTGAAGAGCAGCAAGATCTTTCAGGGCTGGGCCCTTCCTGGTGGGAGAAGGAGCCGGACGTTTGCCTTTTCGGCAAGAGGCTCTGCCGCGGCCGAGCGCCATGAGATCTTGCGTCTCTGGGAAAGCACAGATCCCCAGTGCTGTTGTGCCTGTAGATAGGGCGTCAAGGCACCGTGAAGAGCAGCAAGAGCTTTCAGGGCTGGGCCCTTCCTTGTGGGAGAAGGAGCCGGACGTTTGCCTTTTCGGCAAGAGGCTCTGCCGCTGCCGAGCGCCATGAGCTCTTGCGTCTCTGGGAAAGCACAGATCCCCACTGCTGTTGTGCCTGTAGGTAGGGTGCCAAGGCACCGTGAAGAGCAGCAAGAGCTTTCAGGGCTGGGCCCTTCCTTTTGGGAGAAGGAGCCGGATGTTTGCCTTTTCGGCAAGAGGCTTTGCCGCGGCCGAGCGCCATGAGATCTTGCGTCTCTGGGAAAGCACAGATCCCCACTGCTGTTGTGCCTGTAGGTAGGGCGCCAAGGCACCGTGAAGAGCAGCAAGAGCTTTCAGGGCTGGGCCCTTCCTTTTGGGAGAAGGAGCCGGATGTTTGCCTTTTCGGCAAGAGGCTCTGCCGCGGCCGAGCACCAATAGATCTTGCTTCTCTGGGAAAGCACAGATCCCCAGTGCTGTTGTGCCTGTAGATAGGGCGCCAAGGCACCGTGAAGAGCAGCAAGAGCTTTCAGGGCTGGGCCCTTCCTTGTGGGAGAAGGAGCCGGACGTTTGCCTTTTCGGCAAGAGGCTCTGCCGCGGCCGAGCGCCATGAGATGTTGGGTCTCTGGGAAAGCACAGATCCCCACAGCTGTTGTTCCTGTAGGTAGGGCGCCAAGGCACCGTGAAGAGCAGCAAGAGCTTTGAGGGCTGGGCCCTTCCTTGTGGGAGAAGGAGCCGGACGTTTGCCTTTTCGGCAAGAGGCTCTGCCGCGGCCGAGCGCCATGAGATGTTGTGTCTCTGGGAAAGCACAGATCATCAGTGCTGTTGTGCCTGTAGATAGGGCACCAAGGCACCGTGAAGAGCAGCAAGAGCTTTCAGGGCTGGGCCCTTCCTTGTGGGAGAAGGAGCCGGACGTTTGCCTTTTCGGCAAGAGGCTCTGCCGCGGCTGAGCACCAATAGATCTTGCTTCTCTGGAAAGCACAGATCCGAAGTGCTGTTGTGCCTGTACGTAGGGCGCCAAGGCACCGTGAACAGCAGCAAGAGCTTTCAGGGCTGGGCCCTTCCTTGTGGGAGAAGGAGCCGGACGTTTGCCTTTTCGGCAAGAGGCTTGCCGCGGCCGAGCGCCATGAGATCTTGCGTCTCTGGGAAAGCACAGATCCCCAGTGCTGTTGTGCCTGTAAGTAGGGCGCCAAGGCACCGTGAAGAGCAGCAAGAGCTTTCAGGGCTGGGCCCTTCCTTTTGGGAGAAGGAGCCGGATGTTTGCCTTTTCGGCAAGAGGCTCTGCCGCGGCCGAGCACCAATAGATCTTGCGTCTCTGGGAAAGCACAGATCCCCAGTGCTGTTGTGCCTGTAGATAGGGCGCCAAGGCACCGTGAAGAGCAGCAAGAGCTTTCAGGGCTGGGCCCTTCCTTGTGGGAGAAGGAGCCGGACGTTTGCCTTTTCGGCAAGAGGCTTGCCGCGGCCGAGCGCCATGAGATCTTGCGTCTCTGGGAAAGCACAGATCCCCAGTGCTGTTGTGCCTGTACGTAGGGCGCCAAGGCACCGTGAACAGCAGCAAGAGCTTTCAGGGCTGGGCCCTTCCTTGTGGGAGAAGGAACCGGACGTTTGCCTTTTCGACAAGAGGCTCTGCTGCGGCCGAGCGCCAATAGATCTTGCGTCTCTGGGAAAGCACAGATCCCCAGTACTGTTGTGCCTGTAGATAGGGCGCCAAGGCACCGTGAAGAGCAGCAAGAGCTTTCAGGGCTGGGCCCTTCCTTGTGGGAGAAGGAGCCGGACGTTTGCCTTTTCGGCAAGAGGCTCTGCCGCGGCCGCGCGCCATGAGATGTTGGGTCTCTGGGAAAGCACAGATCCCCACTGCTGTTGTGCCTGTAGGTAGGGCGCCAAGGCACCGTGAAGAGCAGCAAGAGCTTTGAGGGCTGGGCCCTTCCTTGTGGGAGAAGGAGCCGGACGTTTGCCTTTTCGGCAAGAGGCTCTGCCGCGGCCGAGCGCCATGAGATGTTGTGTCTCTGGGAAAGCACAGATCATCAGTGCTGTTGTGCCTGTAGATAGGGTGCCAAGGCACCGTGAAGAGCAGCAAGAGCTTTCAGGGCTGGGCCCTTCCTTTTGGGAGAAGGAGCCGGATGTTTGCCTTTTCGGCAAGAGGCTCTGCCGCGGCCGAGCACCAATAGATCTTGCTTCTCTGGGAAAGCACAGATCCCCAGTGCTGTTGTGCCTGTAGGTAGGGCGCCAAGGCACCGTGAAGAGCAGCAAGAGCTTTCAGGGCTGGGCCCTTCCTTGTGGGAGAAGGAGCCGGACGTTTGCCTTTTCGGCAAGAGGCTCTGCCGCGGCCGAGCGCCATGAGATGTTGGGTCTCTGGGAAAGCACAGATCCCCACTGCTGTTGTGCCTGTAGGTAGGGCGCCAAGGCACCATGAAGAGCAGTAAGAGCTTTGAGGGCTGGGCCCTTCCTTGTGGGAGAAGGAGCCGGACGTTTGCCTTTTCGGCAAGAGGCTCTGCCGCGGCCGAGCGCCATGAGATGTTGTGTCTCTGGGAAAGCACAGATCATCAGTGCTGTTGTGCCTGTAGATAGGGCGCCAAGGCACCGTGAAGAGCAGCAAGAGCTTTCAGGGCTGGGCCCTTCCTTTTGGGAGAAGGAGCCGGACGTTTGCCTTTTCGGCAAGAGGCTCTGCCGCGGCCGAGCACCAATAGATCTTGCTTCTCTGGAAAGCACAGATCCGAAGTGCTGTTGTGCCTGTACGTAGGGCGCCAAGGCACCGTGAACAGCAGCAAGAGCTTTCAGGGCTGGGCCCTTCCTTGTGGGAGAAGGAACCGGACGTTTGCCTTTTCGACAAGAGGCTCTGCCGCGGCCGAGCGCCAATAGATCTTGCGTCTCTGGGAAAGCACAGATCCCCAGTACTGTTGTGCCTGTAGATAGGGCGCCAAGGCACAGTGAAGAGCAGCAAGAGCTTTCAGGGCTGGGCCCTTCCTTGTGGGAGAAGGAGCCGGACGTTTGCCTTTTCGGCAAGAGGCTTGCCGCGGCCGAGCGCCATGAGATCTTGCGTCTCTGGGAAAGCACAGATCCCCAGTGCTGTTGTGCCTGTAAGTAGGGCGCCAAGGCACCGTGAAGAGCAGCAAGAGCTTTCAGGGCTGGGCCCTTCCTTTTGGGAGAAGGAGCCGGACGTTTGCCTTTTCGGCAAGAGGCTCTGCCGCGGCCGAGCACCAATAGATCTTGCTTCTCTGGGAAAGCACAGATCCCCAGTGCTGTTGTGCCTGTAGGTAGGGCGCCAAGGCACCGTGAAGAGCAGCAAGAGCTTTCAGGGCTGGGCCCTTCCTTGTGGGAGAAGGAGCCGGACGTTTGCCTTTTCGGCAAGAGGCTCTGCCGCGGCCGAGCGCCATGAGATGTTGGGTCTCTGGGAAAGCACAGATCCCCACTGCTGTTGTGCCTGTAGGTAGGGCGCCAAGGCACCGTGAAGAGCAGCAAGAGCTTTGAGGGCTGGGCCCTTCCTTGTGGGAGAAGGAGCCGGACGTTTGCCTTTTCGGCAAGAGGCTCTGCCGCGGCCGAGCGCCATGAGATCTTGCGTCTCTGGGAAAGCACAGATCCCCAGTGCTGTTGTGCCTGTAGATAGGGCGCCAAGGCACCGTGAAGAGCAGCAAGAGCTTTCAGGGCTGGGCCCTTCCTTTTGGGAGAAGGAGCCGGACGTTTGCCTTTTCGGCAAGAGGCTCTGCCGCGGCCGAGCGCCAATAGATCTTGCGTCTCTGGGAAAGCACAGATCCCCAGTACTGTTGTGCCTGTAGATAGGGCGCCAAGGCACCGTGAAGAGCAGCAAGAGCTTTCAGGGCTGGGCCCTTCCTTGTGGGAGAAGGAGCCGGACGTTTGCCTTTTCGGCAAGAGGCTCTGCCGCGGCCGAGCACCAATAGATCTTGCTTCTCTGGGAAAGCACAGATCCCCAGTGCTGTTGTGCCTGTAGGTAGGGCGCCAAGGCACCGTGAAGAGCAGCAAGAGCTTTCAGGGCTGGGCCCTTCCTTGTGGGAGAAGGAGCCGGACGTTTGCCTTTTCGGCAAGAGGCTCTGCCGCGGCCGAGCGCCATGAGATGTTGGGTCTCTGGGAAAGCACAGATCCCCACTGCTGTTGTGCCTGTAGGTAGGGCGCCAAGGCACCGTGAAGAGCAGCAAGAGCTTTCAGGGCTGGGCCCTTCCTTGTGGGAGAAGGAGCCGGACGTTTGCCTTTTCGGCAAGAGGCTCTGCCGCGGCCGAGCGCCATGAGATGTTGTGTCTCTGGGAAAGCACAGATCATCAGTGCTGTTGTGCCTGTAGATAGGGCGCCAAGGCACCGTGAAGAGCAGCAAGAGCTTTCAGGGCTGGGCCCTTCCTTTTGGGAGAAGGAGCCGGACGTTTGCCTTTTCGGCAAGAGGCTCTGCCGCGGCCGAGCACCAATAGATCTTGCTTCTCTGGAAAGCACAGATCCGAAGTGCTGTTGTGCCTGTACGTAGGGCGCCAAGGCACCGTGAACAGCAGCAAGAGCTTTCAGGGCTGGGCCCTTCCTTGTGGGAGAAGGAACCGGACGTTTGCCTTTTCGACAAGAGGCTCTGCCGCGGCCGAGCGCCAATAGATCTTGCGTCTCTGGGAAAGCACAGATCCCCAGTACTGTTGTGCCTGTAGATAGGGCGCCAAGGGTAGGTGAAGAGCAGCAAGAGCTTTCAGGGCTGGGCCCTTCCTTGTGGGAGAAGGAGCCGGACGTTTGCCTTTTCGGCAAGAGGCTTGCCGCGGCCGAGCGCCATGAGATCTTGCGTCTCTGGGAAAGCACAGATCATCAGTGCTGTTGTGCCTGTAAGTAGGGCGCCAAGGCACCGTGAAGAGCAGCAAGAGCTTTCAGGGCTGGGCCCTTCCTTTTGGGAGAAGGAGCCGGATGTTTGCCTTTTCGGCAAGAGGCTCTGCCGCGGCCGAGCACCAATAGATCTTGCTTCTCTGGGAAAGCACAGATCCCCAGTGCTGTTGTGCCTGTAGGTAGGGCGCCAAGGCACCGTGAAGAGCAGCAAGAGCTTTCAGGGCTGGGCCCTTCCTTGTGGGAGAAGGAGCCGGACGTTTGCCTTTTCGGCAAGAGGCTCTGCCGCGGCCGAGCGCCATGAGATGTTGGGTCTCTGGGAAAGCACAGATCCCCACTGCTGTTGTGCCTGTAGGTAGGGCGCCAAGGCACAGTGAAGAGCAGCAAGAGCTTTCAGGGCTGGGCCCTTCCTTGTGGGAGAAGGAGCCGGACGTTTGCCTTTTCGGCAAGAGGCTCTGCCGCGGACGAGCGCCATGAGATCTTGCATCTCTGGGAAAGCACAGATCCCCAGTGCTGTTGTGCCTGTAGGTAGGGCGCCAAGGCACAGTGAAGAGCAGCAAGAGCTTTAAGGGCTGGGCCCTTCCTTGTGGGAGAAGGAGCCGGACGTTTGCCTTTTCGGCAAGAGGCTTTGCCGCGGCCTAGCGCCATGAGATCTTGCGTCTCTGGGAAAGCACAGATCCCCAGTGCTGTTGTGCCTGTAGATAGGGCGCCAAGGCACCGTGAAGAGCAGCAAGAGCTTTCAGGGCTGGGCCCTTCCTTGTGGGAGAAGGAGCCGGACGTTTGCCTTTTCGGCAAGAGGCTCTGCCGCGGCCGAGCGCCATGAGATGTTGGGTCTCTGGGAAAGCACAGATCCCCAGTGCTGTTGTGCCTGTAGGTAGGGCGCCAAGGCACCGTGAAGAGCAGCAAGATCTTTCAGGGCTGGGCCCTTCCTTGTGGGAGAAGGAGCCGGACGTTTGCCTTTTCGGCAAGAGGCTCTGCCGCGGCCGAGCGCCATGAGATCTTGCGTCTCTGGGAAAGCACAGATCCCCAGTGCTGTTGTGCCTGTAGATAGGGCGCCAAGGCACCGTGAAGAGCAGCAAGAGCTTTCAGGGCTGGGCCCTTCCTTTTGGGAGAAGGAGCCGGATGTTTGCCTTTTCGGCAAGAGGCTCTGCCGCGGCCGAGCACCAATAGATCTTGCTTCTCTGGGAAAGCACATATCCCCAGTGCTGTTGTGCCTGTAGGTAGGGCGCCAAGGCACCGTGAAGAGCAGCAAGAGCTTTGAGGGCTGGGCCCTTCCTTGTGGGAGAAGGAGCCGGACGTTTGCCTTTTCGGCAAGAGGCTCTGCCGCGGCCGAGCGCCATGAGATGTTGTGTCTCTGGGAAAGCACAGATCATCAGTGCTGTTGTGCCTGTAGATAGGGCGCCAAGGCACCGTGAAGAGCAGCAAGAGCTTTCAGGGCTGGGCCCTTCCTTTTGGGAGAAGGAGCCGGACGTTTGCCTTTTCGGCAAGAGGCTTTGCCGCGGCCGAGCGCCATGAGATCTTGCGTCTCTGGGAAAGCACAGATCCCCACTGCTGTTGTGCCTGTAGGTAGGGCGCCAAGGGAAGGGGAAGAGCAGCAACAGCTTTCAGGGCTGGGCCCTTCCTTGTGGGAGAAGGAGCCGGACGTTTGCCTTTTCGGCAAGAGGCTCTGCCGCTGCCGAGCGCCATGAGCTCTTGCGTCTCTGGGAAAGCACAGATCCCCACTGCTGTTGTGCCTGTAGGTAGGGCGCCAAGGCACAGTGAAGAGCAGCAAGAGCTTTCAGGGCTGGGCCCTTCCTTGTGGGAGAAGGAGCCGGACGTTTGCCTTTTCGGCAAGAGGCTTGCCGCGGCCGAGCGCCATGAGATCTTGCGTCTCTGGGAAAGCACAGATCCCCAGTGCTGTTGTGCCTGTACGTAGGGCGCCAAGGCACCGTGAACAGCAGCAAGAGCTTTCAGGGCTGGGCCCTTCCTTGTGGGAGAAGGAACCGGACGTTTGCCTTTTCGGCAAGAGGCTCTGCCGCGGCCGAGCGCCATGAGATCTTGCGTCTCTGGGAAAGCACAGATCCCCAGTGCTGTTGTGCCTGTAGATAGGGCGCCAAGGCACCGTGAAGAGCAGCAAGAGCTTTCAGGGCTGGGCCCTTCCTTGTGGGAGAAGGAGCCGGACGTTTGCCTTTTCGGCAAGAGGCTCTGCCGCGGCCGCGCGCCATGAGATGTTGGGTCTCTGGGAAAGCACAGATCCCCAGTGCTGTTGTGCCTGTAGGTAGGGCGCCAAGGCACCGTGAAGAGCAGCAAGAGCTTTGAGGGCTGGGCCCTTCCTTGTGGGAGAAGGAGCCGGACGTTTGCCTTTTCGGCAAGAGGCTCTGCCGCGGCCGAGCGCCATGAGATGTTGTGTCTCTGGGAAAGCACAGATCATCAGTGCTGTTGTGCCTGTAGATAGGGTGCCAAGGCACCGTGAAGAGCAGCAAGAGCTTTCAGGGCTGGGCCCTTCCTTTTGGGAGAAGGAGCCGGATGTTTGCCTTTTCGGCAAGAGGCTTTGCCGCGGCCGAGCGCCATGAGATCTTGCGTCTCTGGGAAAGCACAGATCCCCACTGCTGTTGTGCCTGTAGGTAGGGCGCCAAGGGTAGGGGAAGAGTAGCAACAGCTTTCAGGGCTGGGCCCTTCCTTGTGGGAGAAGGAGCCGGACGTTTGCCTTTTCGGCAAGAGGCTCTGCCGCTGCCGAGCGCCATGAGATGTTGCGTCTCTGGGAAAGCACAGATCCCCACTGCTGTTGTGCCTGTAGGTAGGGCGCCAAGGCACAGTGAAGAGCAGCAAGAGCTTTCAGGGCTGGGCCCTTCCTTGTGGGAGAAGGAGCCGGACGTTTGCCTTTTCGGCAAGAGGCTCTGCCGCGGACGAGCGCCATGAGATCTTGCATCTCTGGGAAAGCACAGATCCCCAGTGCTGTTGTGCCTGTAGGTAGGGCGCCAAGGCACAGTGAAGAGCAGCAAGAGCTTTAAGGGCTGGGCCCTTCCTTGTGGGAGAAGGAGCCGGACGTTTGCCTTTTCGGCAAGAGGCTTTGCCGCGGCCTAGCGCCATGAGATCTTGCGTCTCTGGGAAAGCACAGATCCCCAGTGCTGTTGTGCCTGTAGATAGGGCGCCAAGGCACCGTGAAGAGCAGCAAGAGCTTTCAGGGCTGGGCCCTTCCTTGTGGGAGAAGGAGCCGGACGTTTGCCTTTTCGGCAAGAGGCTCTGCCGCGGCCGAGCGCCATGAGATGTTGGGTCTCTGGGAAAGCACAGATCCCCAGTGCTGTTGTGCCTGTAGGTAGGGCGCCAAGGCACCGTGAAGAGCAGCAAGATCTTTCAGGGCTGGGCCCTTCCTTGTGGGAGAAGGAGCCGGACGTTTGCCTTTTCGGCAAGAGGCTCTGCCGCGGCCGAGCGCCATGAGATCTTGCGTCTCTGGGAAAGCACAGATCCCCAGTGCTGTTGTGCCTGTAGATAGGGCGCCAAGGCACCGTGAAGAGCAGCAAGAGCTTTCAGGGCTGGGCCCTTCCTTTTGGGAGAAGGAGCCGGATGTTTGCCTTTTCGGCAAGAGGCTCTGCCGCGGCCGAGCACCAATAGATCTTGCTTCTCTGGGAAAGCACATATCCCCAGTGCTGTTGTGCCTGTAGGTAGGGCGCCAAGGCACCGTGAAGAGCAGCAAGAGCTTTGAGGGCTGGGCCCTTCCTTGTGGGAGAAGGAGCCGAACGTTTGCCTTTTCGGCAAGAGGCTCTGCCGCGGCCGAGCGCCATGAGATGTTGTGTCTCTGGGAAAGCACAGATCATCAGTGCTGTTGTGCCTGTAGATAGGGCGCCAAGGCACCGTGAAGAGCAGCAAGAGCTTTCAGGGCTGGGCCCTTCCTTTTGGGAGAAGGAGCCGGACGTTTGCCTTTTCGGCAAGAGGCTTTGCCGCGGCCGAGCGCCATGAGATCTTGCGTCTCTGGGAAAGCACAGATCCCCACTGCTGTTGTGCCTGTAGGTAGGGCGCCAAGGGAAGGGGAAGAGCAGCAACAGCTTTCAGGGCTGGGCCCTTCCTTGTGGGAGAAGGAGCCGGACGTTTGCCTTTTCGGCAAGAGGCTCTGCCGCTGCCGAGCGCCATGAGCTCTTGCGTCTCTGGGAAAGCACAGATCCCCACTGCTGTTGTGCCTGTAGGTAGGGCGCCAAGGCACAGTGAAGAGCAGCAAGAGCTTTCAGGGCTGGGCCCTTCCATGTGGGAGAAGGAGCCGGACGTTTGCCTTTTCGGCAAGAGGCTCTGCCGCGGACGAGCGCCATGAGATCTTGCATCTCTGGGAAAGCACAGATCCCCAGTGCTGTTGTGCCTGTAGGTAGGGCGCCAAGGCACAGTGAAGAGCAGCAAGAGCTTTCAGGGCTGGGCCCTTCCTTGTGGGAGAAGGAGCCGGATGTTTGCCTTTTCGGCAAGAGGCTCTGCCGCGGCCGAGCGCCATGAGATGTTGGGTCTCTGGGAAAGCACAGATCCCCAGTGCTGTTGTGCCTGTAGGTAGGGCGCCAAGGCACCGTGAAGAGCAGCAAGAGCTTTCAGGACTGGGCCCTTCCTTGTGGGAGAAGGAGCCGGACGTTTGCCTTTTCGGCAAGAGGCTTTGCCGCGGCCGAGCGCCATGAGATCTTGCGTCTCTGGGAAAGCACAGATCCCCAGTGCTGTTGTGCCTGTAGATAGGGCGCCAAGGCACCGTGAAGAGCAGCAAGAGCTTTGAGGGCTGGGCCCTTCCTTGTGGGAGAAGGAGCCGGACGTTTGCCTTTTCGGCAAGAGGCTCTGCCGCGGCCGAGCGCCATGAGATGTTGGGTCTCTGGGAAAGCACAGATCCCCAGTGCTGTTGTGCCTGTAGGTAGGGCGCCAAGGCACAGTGAAGAGCAGCAAGATCTTTCAGGGCTGGGCCCTTCCTTGTGGGAGAAGGAGCCGGACGTTTGCCTTTTCGGCAAGAGGCTCTGCCGCGGCCAAGCGCCATGAGATCTTGCTTCTCTGGGAAAGCACAGATCCCCAGTGCTGTTGTGCCTGTAGATAGAGCGCCAAGGCACCGTGAAGAGCAGCAAGAGCTTTCAGGGCTGGGCCCTTCCTGGTGGGAGAAGGAGCCGGACGTTTGCCTTTTCGGCAAGAGGCTCTGCCGCTGCCGAGCGCCATGAGATGTTGGGTCTCTGGGAAAGCACAGATCCCCAGTGCTGTTGTGCCTGTAGGTAGGGCGCCAAGGCACAGTGAAGAGCAGCAAGAGCTTTCAGGGCTGGGCCCTTCCTTGTGGGAGAAGGAGCCGGACGTTTGCCTTTTCGGCAAGAGGCTCTGCCGCGGCCAAGCGCCATGAGATCTTGCTTCTCTGGGAAAGCACAGATCCCCAGTGCTGTTGTGCCTGTAGATAGGGTGCCAAGGAACCGTGAAGAGCAGCAAGAGCTTTCAGGGCTGGGCCCTTCCTTGTGGGAGAAGGAGCCGGACGTTTGCCTTTTCGGCAAGAGGCTTGCCGCGGCCGAGCGCCATGAGATGTTGCGTCTCTGGGAAAGCACAGATCATCAGTGCTGTTGTGCCTGTAAGTAGGGCGCCAAGGCACCGTGAAGAGCAGCAAGAGCTTTCAGGGCTGGGCCCTTCCTTTTGGGAGAAGGAGCCGGATGTTTGCCTTTTCGGCAAGAGGCTCTGCCGCGGCCGAGCACCAATAGATCTTGCTTCTCTGGGAAAGCACAGATCCCCAGTGATGTTGTGCCTGTAGGTAGGGCGCCAAGGCACCGTGAAGAGCAGCAAGAGCTTTCAGGGCTGGGCCCTTCCTTGTGGGAGAAGGAGCCGGACGTTTGCCTTTTCGGCAAGAGGCTCTGCCGCGGCCGAGCGCCATGAGATGTTGGGTCTCTGGGAAAGCACAGATCCCCACTGCTGTTGTGCCTGTAGGTAGGGCGCCAAGGCACCGTGAAGAGCAGCAAGAGCTTTGAGGGCTGGGCCCTTCCTTGTGGGAGAAGGAGCCGGACGTTTGCCTTTTCGGCAAGAGGCTCTGCCGCGGCCGAGCGCCATGAGATGTTGTGTCTCTGGGAAAGCACAGATCATCAGTGCTGTTGTGCCTGTAGATAGGGCGCCAAGGCACCGTGAAGAGCAGCAAGAGCTTTCAGGGCTGGGCCCTTCCTTGTGGGAGAAGGAGCCGGACGTTTGCCTTTTCGGCAAGAGGCTTGCCGCGGCCGAGCGCCATGAGATCTTGCGTCTCTGGGAAAGCACAGATCCCCAGTGCTGTTGTACCTGTAAGTAGGGCGCCAAGGCACCGTGAAGAGCAGCAAGAGCTTTCAGGGCTGGGCCCTTCCTTTTGGGAGAAGGAGCCGGATGTTTGCCTTTTCGGCAAGAGGCTCTGCCGCGGCCGAGCACCAATAGATCTTGCTTCTCTGGGAAAGCACAGATCCCCAGTGCTGTTGTGCCTGTAGGTAGGGCGCCAAGGCACCGTGAAGAGCAGCAAGAGCTTTCAGGGCTGGGCCCTTCCTTGTGGGAGAAGGAGCCGGACGTTTGCCTTTTCGGCAAGAGGCTCTGCCGTGGCCGAGCGCCATGAGATGTTGGGTCTCTGGGAAAGCACAGATCCCCACTGCTGTTGTGCCTGTAGGTAGGGCGCCAAGGCACCGTGAAGAGCAGCAAGAGCTTTCAGGGCTGGGCCCTTCATTGTGGGAGAAGGAGCCGGACGTTTGCCTTTTCGGCAAGAGGCTCTGCCGCGGCCGAGCGCCATGAGATGTTGTGTCTCTGGGAAAGCACAGATCATCAGTGCTGTTGTGCCTGTAGATAGGGCGCCAAGGCACCGTGAAGAGCAGCAAGAGCTTTCAGGGCTGGGCCCTTCCTTTTGGGAGAAGGAGCCGGACGTTTGCCTTTTCGGCAAGAGGCTCTGCCGCGGCCGAGCACCAATAGATCTTGCTTCTCTGGAAAGCACAGATCCGAAGTGCTGTTGTGCCTGTACGTAGGGCGCCAAGGCACCGTGAACAGCAGCAAGAGCTTTCAGGGCGGGGCCCTTCCTTGTGGGAGAAGGAACCGGACGTTTGCCTTTTCGACAAGAGGCTCTGCCGCGGCCGAGCGCCAATAGATCTTGCGTCTCTGGGAAAGCACAGATCCCCAGTACTGTTGTGCCTGTAGATAGGGCGCCAAGGCACCGTGAAGAGCAGCAAGAGCTTTCAGGGCTGGGCCCTTCCTTGTGGGAGAAGGAGCCGGACGTTTGCCTTTTCGGCAAGAGGCTTGCCGCGGCCGAGCGCCATGAGATCTTGCGTCTCTGGGAAAGCACAGATCCCCAGTGCTGTTGTGCCTGTACGTAGGGCGCCAAGGCACCGTGAACAGCAGCAAGAGCTTTCAGGGCTGGGCCCTTCCTTGTGGGAGAAGGAACCGGACGTTTGCCTTTTCGGCAAGAGGCTCTGCCGCGGCCGAGCGCCATGAGATCTTGCGTCTCTGGGAAAGCACAGATCCCCAGTGCTGTTGTGCCTGTAGATAGGGCGCCAAGGCACCGTGAAGAGCAGCAAGAGCTTTCAGGGCTGGGCCCTTCCTTGTGGGAGAAGGAGCCGGACGTTTGCCTTTTCGGCAAGAGGCTCTGCCGCGGCCGCGCGCCATGAGATGTTGGGTCTCTGGGAAAGCACAGATCCCCAGTGCTGTTGTGCCTGTAGGTAGGGCGCCAAGGCACCGTGAAGAGCAGCAAGAGCTTTGAGGGCTGGGCCCTTCCTTGTGGGAGAAGGAGCCGGACGTTTGCCTTTTCGGCAAGAGGCTCTGCCGCGGCCGAGCGCCATGAGATGTTGTGTCTCTGGGAAAGCACAGATCATCAGTGCTGTTGTGCCTGTAGATAGGGTGCCAAGGCACCGTGAAGAGCAGCAAGAGCTTTCAGGGCTGGGCCCTTCCTTGTGGGAGAAGGAGCCGGACGTTTGCCTTTTCGGCAAGAGGCTCTGCCGCGGCCAAGCGCCATGAGATCTTGCTTCTCTGGGAAAGCACAGATCCCCAGTGCTGTTGTACCTGTAGATAGAGCGCCAAGGCACCGTGAAGAGCAGCAAGAGCTTTCAGGGCTGGGCCCTTCCTGGTGGGAGAAGGAGCCGGACGTTTGCCTTTTCGGCAAGAGGCTCTGCCGCTGCCGAGCGCCATGAGATGTTGGGTCTCTGGGAAAGCACAGATCCCCAGTGCTGTTGTGCCTGTAGGTAGGGCGCCAAGGCACAGTGAAGAGCAGCAAGAGCTTTCAGGGCTGGGCCCTTCCTTGTGGGAGAAGGAGCCGGACGTTTGCCTTTTCGGCAAGAGGCTCTGCCGCGGCCAAGCGCCATGAGATCTTGCTTCTCTGGGAAAGCACAGATCCCCAGTGCTGTTGTGCCTGTAGATAGGGTGCCAAGGAACCGTGAAGAGCAGCAAGAGCTTTCAGGGCTGGGCCCTTCCTTGTGGGAGAAGGAGCCGGACGTTTGCCTTTTCGGCAAGAGGCTTGCCGCGGCCGAGCGCCATGAGATGTTGCGTCTCTGGGAAAGCACAGATCATCAGTGCTGTTGTGCCTGTAAGTAGGGCGCCAAGGCACCGTGAAGAGCAGCAAGAGCTTTCAGGGCTGGGCCCTTCCTTTTGGGAGAAGGAGCCGGATGTTTGCCTTTTCGGCAAGAGGCTCTGCCGCGGCCGAGCACCAATAGATCTTGCTTCTCTGGGAAAGCACAGATCCCCAGTGATGTTGTGCCTGTAGGTAGGGCGCCAAGGCACCGTGAAGAGCAGCAAGAGCTTTCAGGGCTGGGCCCTTCCTTGTGGGAGAAGGAGCCGGACGTTTGCCTTTTCGGCAAGAGGCTCTGCCGCGGCCGAGCGCCATGAGATGTTGGGTCTCTGGGAAAGCACAGATCCCCACTGCTGTTGTGCCTGTAGGTAGGGCGCCAAGGCACCGTGAAGAGCAGCAAGAGCTTTGAGGGCTGGGCCCTTCCTTGTGGGAGAAGGAGCCGGACGTTTGCCTTTTCGGCAAGAGGCTCTGCCGCGGCCGAGCGCCATGAGATGTTGTGTCTCTGGGAAAGCACAGATCATCAGTGCTGTTGTGCCTGTAGATAGGGCGCCAAGGCACCGTGAAGAGCAGCAAGAGCTTTCAGGGCTGGGCCCTTCCTTGTGGGAGAAGGAGCCGGACGTTTGCCTTTTCGGCAAGAGGCTTGCCGCGGCCGAGCGCCATGAGATCTTGCGTCTCTGGGAAAGCACAGATCCCCAGTGCTGTTGTGCCTGTAAGTAGGGCGCCAAGGCACCGTGAAGAGCAGCAAGAGCTTTCAGGGCTGGGCCCTTCCTTTTGGGAGAAGGAGCCGGATGTTTGCCTTTTCGGCAAGAGGCTCTGCCGCGGCCGAGCACCAATAGATCTTGCTTCTCTGGGAAAGCACAGATCCCCAGTGCTGTTGTGCCTGTAGGTAGGGCGCCAAGGCACCGTGAAGAGCAGCAAGAGCTTTCAGGGCTGGGCCCTTCCTTCTGGGAGAAGGAGCCGGACGTTTGCCTTTTCGGCAAGAGGCTCTGCCGTGGCCGAGCGCCATGAGATGTTGGGTCTCTGGGAAAGCACAGATCCCCACTGCTGTTGTGCCTGTAGGTAGGGCGCCAAGGCACCGTGAAGAGCAGCAAGAGCTTTCAGGGCTGGGCCCTTCATTGTGGGAGAAGGAGCCGGACGTTTGCCTTTTCGGCAAGAGGCTCTGCCGCGGCCGAGCGCCATGAGATGTTGTGTCTCTGGGAAAGCACAGATCATCAGTGCTGTTGTGCCTGTAGATAGGGCGCCAAGGCACCGTGAAGAGCAGCAAGAGCTTTCAGGGCTGGGCCCTTCCTTTTGGGAGAAGGAGCCGGACGTTTGCCTTTTCGGCAAGAGGCTCTGCCGCGGCCGAGCACCAATAGATCTTGCTTCTCTGGAAAGCACAGATCCGAAGTGCTGTTGTGCCTGTACGTAGGGCGCCAAGGCACCGTGAACAGCAGCAAGAGCTTTCAGGGCGGGGCCCTTCCTTGTGGGAGAAGGAACCGGACGTTTGCCTTTTCGACAAGAGGCTCTGCCGCGGCCGAGCGCCAATAGATCTTGCGTCTCTGGGAAAGCACAGATCCCCAGTACTGTTGTGCCTGTAGATAGGGCGCCAAGGCACCGTGAAGAGCAGCAAGAGCTTTCAGGGCTGGGCCCTTCCTTGTGGGAGAAGGAGCCGGACGTTTGCCTTTTCGGCAAGAGGCTTGCCGCGGCCGAGCGCCATGAGATCTTGCGTCTCTGGGAAAGCACAGATCCCCAGTGCTGTTGTGCCTGTACGTAGGGCGCCAAGGCACCGTGAACAGCAGCAAGAGCTTTCAGGGCTGGGCCCTTCCTTGTGGGAGAAGGAACCGGACGTTTGCCTTTTCGGCAAGAGGCTCTGCCGCGGCCGAGCGCCATGAGATCTTGCGTCTCTGGGAAAGCACAGATCCCCACTGCTGTTGTGCCTGTAGGTAGGGCGCCAAGGGTAGGGGAAGAGTAGCAACAGCTTTCAGGGCTGGGCCCTTCCTTGTGGGAGAAGGAGCCGGACGTTTGCCTTTTCGGCAAGAGGCTCTGCCGCTGCCGAGCGCCATGAGATGTTGCGTCTCTGGGAAAGCACAGATCCCCACTGCTGTTGTGCCTGTAGGTAGGGCGCCAAGGCACCGTGAAGAGCAGCAAGAGCTTTCAGGGCTGGGCCCTTCCTTGTGGGAGAAGGAGCCGGACGTTTGCCTTTTCGGCAAGAGGCTCTGCCGCGGACGAGCGCCATGAGATCTTGCATCTCTGGGAAAGCACAGATCCCCAGTGCTGTTGTGCCTGTAGGTAGGGCGCCAAGGCACAGTGAAGAGCAGCAAGAGCTTTAAGGGCTGGGCCCTTCCTTGTGGGAGAAGGAGCCGGACGTTTGCCTTTTCGGCAAGAGGCTTTGCCGCGGCCTAGCGCCATGAGATGTTGGGTCTCTGGGAAAGCACAGATCCCCAGTGCTGTTGTGCCTGTAGATAGGGCGCCAAGGCACCGTGAAGAGCAGCAAGAGCTTTCAGGGCTGGGCCCTTCCTTGTGGGAGAAGGAGCCGGACGTTTGCCTTTTCGGCAAGAGGCTCTGCCGCGGCCGAGCGCCATGAGATGTTGGGTCTCTGGGAAAGCACAGATCCCCAGTGCTGTTGTGCCTGTAGGTAGGGCGCCAAGGCACCGTGAAGAGCAGCAAGATCTTTCAGGGCTGGGCCCTTCCTTGTGGGAGAAGGAGCCGGACGTTTGCCTTTTCGGCAAGAGGCTCTGCCGCGGCCGAGCGCCATGAGATCTTGCGTCTCTGGGAAAGCACAGATCCCCAGTGCTGTTGTGCCTGTAGATAGGGCGCCAAGGCACCGTGAAGAGCAGCAAGAGCTTTCAGGGCTGGGCCCTTCCTTTTGGGAGAAGGAGCCGGATGTTTGCCTTTTCGGCAAGAGGCTCTGCCGCGGCCGAGCACCAATAGATCTTGCTTCTCTGGGAAAGCACATATCCCCAGTGCTGTTGTGCCTGTAGGTAGGGCGCCAAGGCACCGTGAAGAGCAGCAAGAGCTTTGAGGGCTGGGCCCTTCCTTGTGGGAGAAGGAGCCGGACGTTTGCCTTTTCGGCAAGAGGCTCTGCCGCGGCCGAGCGCCATGAGATGTTGTGTCTCTGGGAAAGCACAGATCATCAGTGCTGTTGTGCCTGTAGATAGGGCGCCAAGGCACCGTGAAGAGCAGCAAGAGCTTTCAGGGCTGGGCCCTTCCTTTTGGGAGAAGGAGCCGGACGTTTGCCTTTTCGGCAAGAGGCTTTGCCGCGGCCGAGCGCCATGAGATCTTGCGTCTCTGGGAAAGCACAGATCCCCACTGCTGTTGTGCCTGTAGGTAGGGCGCCAAGGGAAGGGGAAGAGCAGCAACAGCTTTCAGGGCTGGGCCCTTCCTTGTGGGAGAAGGAGCCGGACGTTTGCCTTTTCGGCAAGAGGCTCTGCCGCTGCCGAGCGCCATGAGCTCTTGCGTCTCTGGGAAAGCACAGATCCCCACTGCTGTTGTGCCTGTAGGTAGGGCGCCAAGGCACAGTGAAGAGCAGCAAGAGCTTTCAGGGCTGGGCCCTTCCATGTGGGAGAAGGAGCCGGACGTTTGCCTTTTCGGCAAGAGGCTCTGCCGCGGACGAGCGCCATGAGATCTTGCATCTCTGGGAAAGCACAGATCCCCAGTGCTGTTGTGCCTGTAGGTAGGGCGCCAAGGCACAGTGAAGAGCAGCAAGAGCTTTAAGGGCTGGGCCCTTCCTTGTGGGAGAAGGAGCCGGATGTTTGCCTTTTCGGCAAGAGGCTCTGCCGCGGCCGAGCGCCATGAGATGTTGGGTCTCTGGGAAAGCACAGATCCCCAGTGCTGTTGTGCCTGTAGGTAGGGCGCCAAGGCACCGTGAAGAGCAGCAAGAGCTTTCAGGACTGGGCCCTTCCTTGTGGGAGAAGGAGCCGGACGTTTGCCTTTTCGGCAAGAGGCTTTGCCGCGGCCGAGCGCCATGAGATCTTGCGTCTCTGGGAAAGCACAGATCCCCAGTGCTGTTGTGCCTGTAGATAGGGCGCCAAGGCACCGTGAAGAGCAGCAAGAGCTTTGAGGGCTGGGCCCTTCCTTGTGGGAGAAGGAGCCGGACGTTTGCCTTTTCGGCAAGAGGCTCTGCCGCGGCCGAGCGCCATGAGATGTTGGGTCTCTGGGAAAGCACAGATCCCCAGTGCTGTTGTGCCTGTAGGTAGGGCGCCAAGGCACAGTGAAGAGCAGCAAGATCTTTCAGGGCTGGGCCCTTCCTTGTGGGAGAAGGAGCCGGACGTTTGCCTTTTCGGCAAGAGGCTCTGCCGCGGCCAAGCGCCATGAGATCTTGCTTCTCTGGGAAAGCACAGATCCCCAGTGCTGTTGTGCCTGTAGATAGAGCGCCAAGGCACCGTGAAGAGCAGCAAGAGCTTTCAGGGCTGGGCCCTTCCTGGTGGGAGAAGGAGCCGGACGTTTGCCTTTTCGGCAAGAGGCTCTGCCGCTGCCGAGCGCCATGAGATGTTGGGTCTCTGGGAAAGCACAGATCCCCAGTGCTGTTGTGCCTGTAGGTAGGGCGCCAAGGCACAGTGAAGAGCAGCAAGAGCTTTCAGGGCTGGGCCCTTCCTTGTGGGAGAAGGAGCCGGACGTTTGCCTTTTCGGCAAGAGGCTCTGCCGCGGCCAAGCGCCATGAGATCTTGCTTCTCTGGGAAAGCACAGATCCCCAGTGCTGTTGTGCCTGTAGATAGGGTGCCAAGGAACCGTGAAGAGCAGCAAGAGCTTTCAGGGCTGGGCCCTTCCTTGTGGGAGAAGGAGCCGGACGTTTGCCTTTTCGGCAAGAGGCTTGCCGCGGCCGAGCGCCATGAGATGTTGCGTCTCTGGGAAAGCACAGATCCCCAGTGCTGTTGTGCCTGTAGGTAGGGCGCCAAGGCACAGTGAAGAGCAGCAAGAGCTTTCAGGGCTGGGCCCTTCCTTGTGGGAGAAGGAGCCGGACGTTTGCCTTTTCGGCAAGAGGCTCTGCCGCGGCCGAGCACCAATAGATCTTGCTTCTCTGGAAAGCACAGATCCGAAGTGCTGTTGTGCCTGTACGTAGGGCGCCAAGGCACCGTGAAGAGCAGCAAGAGCTTTCAGGGCTGGGCCCTTCCTTGTGGGAGAAGGAACCGGACGTTTGCCTTTTCGACAAGAGGCTCTGCCGCGGCCGAGCGCCAATAGATCTTGCGTCTCTGGGAAAGCACAGATCCCCAGTACTGTTGTGCCTGTAGATAGGGCGCCAAGGCACCGTGAAGAGCAGCAAGAGCTTTCAGGGCTGGGCCCTTCCTTGTGGGAGAAGGAGCCGGACGTTTGCCTTTTCGGCAAGAGGCTTGCCGCGGCCGAGCGCCATGAGATCTTGCGTCTCTGGGAAAGCACAGATCCCCACTGCTGTTGTGCCTGTAAGTAGGGCGCCAAGGCACCGTGAAGAGCAGCAAGAGCTTTCAGGGCTGGGCCCTTCCTTGTGGGAGAAGGAGCCGGACGTTTGCCTTTTCGGCAAGAGGCTCTGCCGCGGCCGAGCGCCAATAGATCTTGCGTCTCTGGGAAAGCACAGATCCCCAGTGCTGTTGTGCCTGTAGGTAGGGCGCCAAGGCACCGTGAAGAGCAGCAAGAGCTTTCAGGGCTGGGCCCTTCCTTGTGGGAGAAGGAGCCGGACGTTTGCCTTTTCGGCAAGAGGCTCTGCCGCGGCCGAGCGCCATGAGATCTTGCGTCTCTGGGAAAGCACAGATCCCCAGTGCTGTTGTGCCTGTAGGTAGGGCGCCAAGGCACCGTGAAGAGCAGCAAGAGCTTTGAGGGCTGGGCCCTTCCTTGTGGGAGAAGGAGCCGGACGTTTGCCTTTTCGGCAAGAGGCTCTGCCGCGGCCGAGCGCCATGAGATGTTGTGTCTCTGGGAAAGCACAGATCATCAGTGCTGTTGTGCCTGTAGATAGGGCGCCAAGGCACCGTGAAGAGCAGCAAGAGCTTTCAGGGCTGGGCCCTTCCTTTTGGGAGAAGGAGCCGGACGTTTGCCTTTTCGGCAAGAGGCTCTGCCGCGGCCGAGCACCAATAGATATTGCGTCTCTGGGAAAGCACAGATCCCCACTGCTGTTGTGCCTGTAGGTAGGGCGCCAAGGGTAGGGGAAGAGCAGCAACAGCTTTCAGGGCTGGGCCCTTCCTTGTGGGAGAAGGAGCCGGACGTTTGCCTTTTCGGCAAGAGGCTCTGCCGCTGCCGAGCGCCATGAGCTCTTGCGTCTCTGGGAAAGCACAGATCCCCACTGCTGTTGTGCCTGTAGGTAGGGCGCCAAGGCACAGTGAAGAGCAGCAAGAGCTTTCAGGGCTGGGCCCTTCCTTGTGGGAGAAGGAGCCGGACGTTTGCCTTTTCGGCAAGAGGCTCTGCCGCGGACGAGCGCCATGAGATCTTGCATCTCTGGGAAAGCACAGATCCCCAGTGCTGTTGTGCCTGTAGGTAGGGCGCCAAGGCACAGTGAAGAGCAGCAAGAGCTTTAAGGGCTGGGCCCTTCCTTGTGGGAGAAGGAGCCGGACGTTTGCCTTTTCGGCAAGAGGCTCTGCCGCGGCCGAGCGCCATGAGATGTTGGGTCTCTGGGAAAGCACAGATCCCCACTGCTGTTGTGCCTGTAGGTAGGGCGCCAAGGCACCGTGAAGAGCAGCAAGAGCTTTCAGGGCTGGGCCCTTCCTTGTGGGAGAAGGAGCCGGACGTTTGCCTTTTCGGCAAGAGGCTCTGCCGCGGCCGAGCGCCATGAGATGTTGGGTCTCTGGGAAAGCACAGATCCCCACTGCTGTTGTGCCTGTAGGTAGGGCGCCAAGGCACCGTGAAGAGCAGCAAGAGCTTTGAGGGCTGGGCCCTTCCTTGTGGGAGAAGGAGCCAGACGTTTGCCTTTTCGGCAAGAGGCTCTGCCGCGGCCGAGCGCCATGAGATGTTGTGTCTCTGGGAAAGCACAGATCATCAGTGCTGTTGTGCCTGTAGATAGGGCGCCAAGGCACCGTGAAGAGCAGCAAGAGCTTTCAGGGCTGGGCCCTTCCTTTTGGGAGAAGGAGCCGGACGTTTGCCTTTTCGGCAAGAGGCTCTGCCGCGGCCGAGCACCAATAGATCTTGCTTCTCTGGAAAGCACAGATCCGAAGTGCTGTTGTGCCTGTACGTAGGGCGCCAAGGCACCGTGAACAGCAGCAAGAGCTTTCAGGGCTGGGCCCTTCCTTGTGGGAGAAGGAACCGGACGTTTGCCTTTTCGACAAGAGGCTCTGCCGCGGCCGAGCGCCAATAGATCTTGCGTCTCTGGGAAAGCACAGATCCCCAGTACTGTTGTGCCTGTAGATAGGGCGCCAAGGCACCGTGAAGAGCAGCAAGAGCTTTCAGGGCTGGGCCCTTCCTTGTGGGAGAAGGAGCCGGACGTTTGCCTTTTCGGCAAGAGGCTTGCCGCGGCCGAGCGCCATGAGATCTTGCGTCTCTGGGAAAGCACAGATCCCCAGTACTGTTGTGCCTGTAGATAGGGCGCCAAGGCACCGTGAAGAGCAGCAAGAGCTTTCAGGGCTGGGCCCTTCCTTGTGGGAGAAGGAGCCGGACGTTTGCCTTTTCGGCAAGAGGCTCTGCCGCGGCCGCGCGCCATGAGATGTTGGGTCTCTGGGAAAGCACAGATCCCCACTGCTGTTGTGCCTGTAGGTACGGCGCCAAGGCACCGTGAAGAGCAGCAAGAGCTTTGAGGGCTGGGCCCTTCCTTGTGGGAGAAGGAGCCGGACGTTTGCCTTTTCGGCAAGAGGCTCTGCCGCGGCCGAGCGCCATGAGATGTTGTGTCTCTGGGAAAGCACAGATCATCAGTGCTGTTGTGCCTGTAGATAGGGTGCCAAGGCACCGTGAAGAGCAGCAAGAGCTTTCAGGGCTGGGCCCTTCCTTTTGGGAGAAGGAGCCGGATGTTTGCCTTTTCGGCAAGAGGCTTTGCCGCGGCCGAGCGCCATGAGATCTTGCGTCTCTGGGAAAGCACAGATCCCCACTGCTGTTGTGCCTGTAGGTAGGGCGCCAAGGCACCGTGAAGAGCAGCAAGAGCTTTCAGGGCTGGGCCCTTCCTTTTGGGAGAAGGAGCCGGATGTTTGCCTTTTCGGCAAGAGGCTCTGCCGCGGCCGAGCACCAATAGATCTTGCTTCTCTGGGAAAGCACAGATCCCCAGTGCTGTTGTGCCTGTAGGTAGGGCGCCAAGGCACCGTGAAGAGCAGCAAGAGCTTTGAGGGCTGGGCCCTTCCTTGTGGGAGAAGGAGCCGGACGTTTGCCTTTTCGGCAAGAGGCTCTGCCGCGGCCGAGCGCCATGAGATGTTGTGTCTCTGGGAAAGCACAGATCATCAGTGCTGTTGTGCCTGTAGATAGGGCGCCAAGGCACCGTGAAGAGCAGCAAGAGCTTTCAGGGCTGGGCCCTTCCTTTTGGGAGAAGGAGCCGGACGTTTGCCTTTTCGGCAAGAGGCTCTGCCGCGGCCGAGCACCAATAGATCTTGCGTCTCTGGGAAAGCACAGATCCCCAGTGCTGTTGTGCCTGTAGGTAGGGCGCCAAGGGTAGGGGAAGAGCAGCAACAGCTTTCAGGGCTGGGCCCTTCCTTGTGGGAGAAGGAGCCGGATGTTTGCCTTTTCGGCAAGAGGCTCTGCCGCTGCCGAGCGCCATGAGCTCTTGCGTCTCTGGGAAAGCACAGATCCCCACTGCTGTTGTGCCTGTAGGTAGGGCGCCAAGGCACAGTGAAGAGCAGCAAGAGCTTTCAGGGCTGGGCCCTTCCTTGTGGGAGAAGGAGCCGGACGTTTGCCTTTTCGGCAAGAGGCTCTGCCGCGGACGAGCGCCATGAGATCTTGCATCTCTGGGAAAGCACAGATCCCCAGTGCTGTTGTGCCTGTAGGTAGGGCGCCAAGGCACAGTGAAGAGCAGCAAGAGCTTTAAGGGCTGGGCCCTTCCTTGTGGGAGAAGGAGCCGGACGTTTGCCTTTTCGGCAAGAGGCTCTGCCGCGGCCGAGCGCCATGAGATGTTGGGTCTCTGGGAAAGCACAGATCCCCACTGCTGTTGTGCCTGTAGGTAGGGCGCCAAGGCACCGTGAAGAGCAGCAAGAGCTTTCAGGGCTGGGCCCTTCCTGGTGGGAGAAGGAGCCGGACGTTTGCCTTTTCGGCAAGAGGCTCTGCCGCGGCCGAGCGCCATGAGATGTTGGGTCTCTGGGAAAGCACAGATCCCCACTGCTGTTGTGCCTGTAGGTAGGGCGCCAAGGCACCGTGAAGAGCAGCAAGAGCTTTGAGGGCTGGGCCCTTCCTTGTGGGAGAAGGAGCCGGACGTTTGCCTTTTCGGCAAGAGGCTCTGCCGCGGCCGAGCGCCATGAGATGTTGTGTCTCTGGGAAAGCACAGATCATCAGTGCTGTTGTGCCTGTAGATAGGGCGCCAAGGCACCGTGAAGAGCAGCAAGAGCTTTCAGGGCTGGGCCCTTCCTTTTGGGAGAAGGAGCCGGACGTTTGCCTTTTCGGCAAGAGGCTCTGCCGCGGCCGAGCACCAATAGATCTTGCTTCTCTGGAAAGCACAGATCCGAAGTGCTGTTGTGCCTGTACGTAGGGCGCCAAGGCACCGTGAAGAGCAGCAAGAGCTTTCAGGGCTGGGCCCTTCCTTGTGGGAGAAGGAACCGGACGTTTGCCTTTTCGACAAGAGGCTCTGCCGCGGCCGAGCGCCAATAGATCTTGCGTCTCTGGGAAAGCACAGATCCCCAGTACTGTTGTGCCTGTAGATAGGGCGCCAAGGCACCGTGAAGAGCAGCAAGAGCTTTCAGGGCTGGGCCCTTCCTTGTGGGAGAAGGAGCCGGACGTTTGCCTTTTCGGCAAGAGGCTTGCCGCGGCCGAGCGCCATGAGATCTTGCGTCTCTGGGAAAGCACAGATCCCCAGTACTGTTGTGCCTGTAGATAGGGCGCCAAGGCACCGTGAAGAGCAGCAAGAGCTTTCAGGGCTGGGCCCTTCCTTGTGGGAGAAGGAGCCGGACGTTTGCCTTTTCGGCAAGAGGCTCTGCCGCGGCCTAGCGCCATGAGCTCTTGCGTCTCTGGGAAAGCACAGATCCCCAGTGCTGTTGTGTCTGTAGGTAGGGCGCCAAGGCACCGTGAAGAGCAGCAAGATCTTTCAGGGCTGGGCCCTTCCTGGTGGGAGAAGGAGCCGGACGTTTGCCTTTTCGGCAAGAGGCTCTGCCGCGGCCGAGCGCCATGAGATCTTGCGTCTCTGGGAAAGCACAGATCCCCAGTGCTGTTGTGCCTGTAGATAGGGCGTCAAGGCACCGTGAAGAGCAGCAAGAGCTTTCAGGGCTGGGCCCTTCCTTGTGGGAGAAGGAGCCGGACGTTTGCCTTTTCGGCAAGAGGCTCTGCCGCTGCCGAGCGCCATGAGCTCTTGCGTCTCTGGGAAAGCACAGATCCCCACTGCTGTTGTGCCTGTAGGTAGGGCGCCAAGGCACCGTGAAGAGCAGCAAGAGCTTTGAGGGCTGGGCCCTTCCTTGTGGGAGAAGGAGCCGGACGTTTGCCTTTTCGGCAAGAGGCTCTGCCGCGGCCGAGCGCCATGAGATGTTGTGTCTCTGGGAAAGCACAGATCATCAGTGCTGTTGTGCCTGTAGATAGGGTGCCAAGGCACCGTGAAGAGCAGCAAGAGCTTTCAGGGCTCGGCCCTTCCTTTTGGGAGAAGGAGCCGGATGTTTGCCTTTTCGGCAAGAGGCTTTGCCGCGGCCGAGCGCCATGAGATCTTGCGTCTCTGGGAAAGCACAGATCCCCACTGCTGTTGTGCCTGTAGGTAGGGCGCCAAGGCACCGTGAAGAGCAGCAAGAGCTTTCAGGGCTGGGCCCTTCCTTTTGGGAGAAGGAGCCGGATGTTTGCCTTTTCGGCAAGAGGCTCTGCAGCGGCCGAGCACCAATAGATCTTGCTTCTCTGGGAAAGCACAGATCCCCAGTGCTGTTGTGCCTGTAGATAGGGCGCCAAGGCACCGTGAAGAGCAGCAAGAGCTTTCAGGGCTGGGCCCTTCCTTGTGGGAGAAGGAGCCGGACGTTTGCCTTTTCGGCAAGAGGCTCTGCCGCGGCCGAGCGCCATGAGATGTTGGGTCTCTGGGAAAGCACAGATCCCCACAGCTGTTGTTCCTGTAGGTAGGGCGCCAAGGCACCGTGAAGAGCAGCAAGAGCTTTGAGGGCTGGGCCCTTCCTTGTGGGAGAAGGAGCCGGACGTTTGCCTTTTCGGCAAGAGGCTCTGCCGCGGCCGAGCGCCATGAGATGTTGTGTCTCTGGGAAAGCACAGATCATCAGTGCTGTTGTGCCTGTAGATAGGGCACCAAGGCACCGTGAAGAGCAGCAAGAGCTTTCAGGGCTGGGCCCTTCCTTTTGGGAGAAGGAGCCGGACGTTTGCCTTTTCGGCAAGAGGCTCTGCCGCGGCTGAGCACCAATAGATCTTGCTTCTCTGGAAAGCACAGATCCGAAGTGCTGTTGTGCCTGTACGTAGGGCGCCAAGGCACCGTGAACAGCAGCAAGAGCTTTCAAGGCTGGGCCCTTCCTTGTGGGAGAAGGAACCGGACGTTTGCCTTTTCGACAAGAGGCTCTGCCGCGGCCGAGCGCCAATAGATCTTGCGTCTCTGGGAAAGCACAGATCCCCAGTACTGTTGTGCCTGTAGATAGGGCGCCAAGGCACAGTGAAGAGCAGCAAGAGCTTTCAGGGCTGGGCCCTTCCTTGTGGGAGAAGGAGCCGGACGTTTGCCTTTTCGGCAAGAGGCTTGCCGCGGCCGAGCGCCATGAGATCTTGCGTCTCTGGGAAAGCACAGATCCCCAGTGCTGTTGTGCCTGTAAGTAGGGCGCCAAGGCACCGTGAAGAGCAGCAAGAGCTTTCAGGGCTGGGCCCTTCCTTTTGGGAGAAGGAGCCGGATGTTTGCCTTTTCGGCAAGAGGCTCTGCCGCGGCCGAGCACCAATAGATCTTGCGTCTCTGGGAAAGCACAGATCCCCAGTGCTGTTGTGCCTGTAGATAGGGCGCCAAGGCACCGTGAAGAGCAGCAAGAGCTTTCAGGGCTGGGCCCTTCCTTGTGGGAGAAGGAGCCGGACGTTTGCCTTTTCGGCAAGAGGCTTGCCGCCGCCGAGCGCCATGAGATCTTGCGTCTCTGGGAAAGCACAGATCCCCAGTGCTGTTGTGCCTGTACGTAGGGCGCCAAGGCACCGTGAACAGCAGCAAGAGCTTTCAGGGCTGGGCCCTTCCTTGTGGGAGAAGGAACCGGACGTTTGCCTTTTCGACAAGAGGCTTTGCCGCGGCCGAGCGCCAATAGATCTTGCGTCTCTGGGAAAGCACAGATCCCCAGTACTGTTGTGCCTGTAGATAGGGCGCCAAGGCACCGTGAAGAGCAGCAAGAGCTTTCAGGGCTGGGCCCTTCCTTGTGGGAGAAGGAGCCGGACGTTTGCCTTTTCGGCAAGAGGCTCTGCCGCGGCCGCGCGCCATGAGATGTTGGGTCTCTGGGAAAGCACAGATCCCCAGTGCTGTTGTGCCTGTAGGTAGGGCGCCAAGGCACAGTGAAGAGCAGCAAGAGCTTTCAGGGCTGGGCCCTTCCTTGTGGGAGAAGGAGCCGGACGTTTGCCTTTTCGGCAAGAGGCTCTGCCGCGGCCGAGCGCCATGAGATGTTGTGTCTCTGGGAAAGCACAGATCATCAGTGCTGTTGTGCCTGTAGATAGGGTGCCAAGGCACCGTGAAGAGCAGCAAGAGCTTTCAGGGCTGGGCCCTTCCTTTTGGGAGAAGGAGCCGGATGTTTGCCTTTTCGGCAAGAGGCTCTGCCGCGGCCGAGCACCAATAGATCTTGCTTCTCTGGGAAAGCACAGATCCCCAGTGCTGTTGTGCCTGTAGGTAGGGCGCCAAGGCACCGTGAAGAGCAGCAAGAGCTTTCAGGGCTGGGCCCTTCCTTGTGGGAGAAGGAGCCGGACGTTTGCCTTTTCGGCAAGAGGCTCTGCCGCGGCCGAGCGCCATGAGATGTTGGGTCTCTGGGAAAGCACAGATCCCCACTGCTGTTGTGCCTGTAGGTAGGGCGCCAAGGCACCATGAAGAGCAGTAAGAGCTTTGAGGGCTGGGCCCTTCCTTGTGGGAGAAGGAGCCGGACGTTTGCCTTTTCGGCAAGAGGCTCTGCCGCGGCCGAGCGCCATGAGATGTTGTGTCTCTGGGAAAGCACAGATCATCAGTGCTGTTGTGCCTGTAGATAGGGCGCCAAGGCACCGTGAAGAGCAGCAAGAGCTTTCAGGGCTGGGCCCTTCCTTTTGGGAGAAGGAGCCGGACGTTTGCCTTTTCGGCAAGAGGCTCTGCCGCGGCCGAGCACCAATAGATCTTGCTTCTCTGGAAAGCACAGATCCGAAGTGCTGTTGTGCCTGTACGTAGGGCGCCAAGGCACCGTGAACAGCAGCAAGAGCTTTCAGGGCTGGGCCCTTCCTTGTGGGAGAAGGAACCGGACGTTTGCCTTTTCGACAAGAGGCTCTGCCGCGGCCGAGCGCCAATAGATCTTGCGTCTCTGGGAAAGCACAGATCCCCAGTACTGTTGTGCCTGTAGATAGGGCGCCAAGGCACAGTGAAGAGCAGCAAGAGCTTTCAGGGCTGGGCCCTTCCTTGTGGGAGAAGTAGCCGGACGTTTGCCTTTTCGGCAAGAGGCTTGCCGCGGCCGAGCGCCATGAGATCTTGCGTCTCTGGGAAAGCACAGATCCCCAGTGCTGTTGTGCCTGTAAGTAGGGCGCCAAGGCACCGTGAAGAGCAGCAAGAGCTTTCAGGGCTGGGCCCTTCCTTTTGGGAGAAGGAGCCGGACGTTTGCCTTTTCGGCAAGAGGCTCTGCCGCGGCCGAGCACCAATAGATCTTGCTTCTCTGGGAAAGCACAGATCCCCAGTGCTGTTGTGCCTGTAGGTAGGGCGCCAAGGCACCGTGAAGAGCAGCAAGAGCTTTCAGGGCTGGGCCCTTCCTTGTGGGAGAAGGAGCCGGACGTTTGCCTTTTCGGCAAGAGGCTCTGCCGCGGCCGAGCGCCATGAGATGTTGGGTCTCTGGGAAAGCACAGATCCCCAGTGCTGTTGTGCCTGTAGGTAGGGCGCCAAGGCACCGTGAAGAGCAGCAAGAGCTTTGAGGGCTGGGCCCTTCCTTGTGGGAGAAGGAGCCGGACGTTTGCCTTTTCGGCAAGAGGCTCTGCCGCGGCCGAGCGCCATGAGATCTTGCGTCTCTGGGAAAGCACAGATCCCCAGTGCTGTTGTGCCTGTAGATAGGGCGCCAAGGCACCGTGAAGAGCAGCAAGAGCTTTCAGGGCTGGGCCCTTCCTTTTGGGAGAAGGAGCCGGACGTTTGCCTTTTCGGCAAGAGGCTCTGCCGCGGCCGAGCGCCAATAGATCTTGCGTCTCTGGGAAAGCACAGATCCCCAGTACTGTTGTGCCTGTAGATAGGGCGCCAAGGCACCGTGAAGAGCAGCAAGAGCTTTCAGGGCTGGGCCTTCCTTGTGGGAGAAGGAGCCGGACGTTTGCCTTTTCGGCAAGAGGCTCTGCCGCGGCCGAGCACCAATAGATCTTGCTTCTCTGGGAAAGCACAGATCCCCAGTGCTGTTGTGCCTGTAGGTAGGGCGCCAAGGCACCGTGAAGAGCAGCAAGAGCTTTCAGGGCTGGGCCCTTCCTTGTGGGAGAAGGAGCCGGACGTTTGCCTTTTCGGCAAGAGGCTCTGCCGCGGCCGAGCGCCATGAGATGTTGCGTCTCTGGGAAAGCACAGATCCCCACTGCTGTTGTGCCTGTAGGTAGGGCGCCAAGGCACCGTGAAGAGCAGCAAGAGCTTTGAGGGCTGGGCCCTTCCTTGTGGGAGAAGGAGCCGGACGTTTGCCTTTTCGGCAAGAGGCTCTGCCGCGGCCGAGCACCAATAGATCTTGCTTCTCTGGAAAGCACAGATCCGAAGTGCTGTTGTGCCTGTACGTAGGGCGCCAAGGCACCGTGAACAGCAGCAAGAGCTTTCAGGGCTGGGCCCTTCCTTGTGGGAGAAGGAACCGGACGTTTGCCTTTTCGACAAGAGGCTCTGCCGCGGCCGAGCGCCAATAGATCTTGCGTCTCTGGGAAAGCACAGATCCCCAGTACTGTTGTGCCTGTAGATAGGGCGCCAAGGGTAGGTGAAGAGCAGCAAGAGCTTTCAGGGCTGGGCCCTTCCTTGTGGGAGAAGGAGCCGGACGTTTGCCTTTTCGGCAAGAGGCTTGCCGCGGCCGAGCGCCATGAGATCTTGCGTCTCTGGGAAAGCACAGATCATCAGTGCTGTTGTGCCTGTAAGTAGGGCGCCAAGGCACCGTGAAGAGCAGCAAGAGCTTTCAGGGCTGGGCCCTTCCTTTTGGGAGAAGGAGCCGGATGTTTGCCTTTTCGGCAAGAGGCTCTGCCGCGGCCGAGCACCAATAGATCTTGCTTCTCTGGGAAAGCACAGATCCCCAGTGCTGTTGTGCCTGTAGGTAGGGCGCCAAGGCACCGTGAAGAGCAGCAAGAGCTTTCAGGGCTGGGCCCTTCCTTGTGGGAGAAGGAGCCGGACGTTTGCCTTTTCGGCAAGAGGCTCTGCCGCGGCCGAGCGCCATGAGATGTTGGGTCTCTGGGAAAGCACAGATCCCCACTGCTGTTGTGCCTGTAGGTAGGGCGCCAAGGCACCGTGAAGAGCAGCAAGAGCTTTGAGGGCTGGGCCCTTCCTTGTGGGAGAAGGAGCCGGACGTTTGCCTTTTCGGCAAGAGGCTCTGCCACGGCCGAGCGCCATGAGATGTTGTGTCTCTGGGAAAGCACAGATCCCCAGTGCTGTTGTGCCTGTAGATAGGGCGCCAAGGCACCGTGAAGAGCAGCAAGAGCTTTCAGGGCTGGGCCCTTCCTTGTGGGAGAAGGAGCCGGACGTTTGCCTTTTCGGCAAGAGGCTTGCCGCGGCCGAGCGCCATGAGATCTTGCGTCTCTGGGAAAGCACAGATCCCCAGTGCTGTTGTGCCTGTAAGTAGGGCGCCAAGGCACCGTGAAGAGCAGCAAGAGCTTTCAGGGCTGGGCCCTTCCTTTTGGGAGAAGGAGCCGGATGTTTGCCTTTTCGGCAAGAGGCTCTGCCGCGGCCGAGCGCCATGAGATCTTGCTTCTCTGGGAAAGCACAGATCCCCAGTGCTGTTGTGCCTGTAGGTAGGGCGCCAAGGCACCGTGAAGAGCAGCAAGAGCTTTCAGGGCTGGGCCCTTCCTTGTGGGAGAAGGAGCCGGACGTTTGCCTTTTCGGCAAGAGGCTCTGCCGTGGCCGAGCGCCATGAGATGTTGGGTCTCTGGAAAAGCACAGATCCCCACTGCTGTTGTGCCTGTAGGTAGGGCGCCAAGGCACCGTGAAGAGCAGCAAGAGCTTTCAGGGCTGGGCCCTTCATTGTGGGAGAAGGAGCCGGACGTTTGCCTTTTCGGCAAGAGGCTCTGCCGCGGCCGAGCGCCATGAGATGTTGTGTCTCTGGGAAAGCACAGATCATCAGTGCTGTTGTGCCTGTAGATAGGGCGCCAAGGCACCGTGAAGAGCAGCAAGAGCTTTCAGGGCTGGGCCCTTCCTTTTGGGAGAAGGAGCCGGACGTTTGCCTTTTCGGCAAGAGGCTCTGCCGCGGCCGAGCACCAATAGATCTTGCTTCTCTGGAAAGCACAGATCCGAAGTGCTGTTGTGCCTGTACGTAGGGCGCCAAGGCACCGTGAACAGCAGCAAGAGCTTTCAGGGCTGGGCCCTTCCTTGTGGGAGAAGGAACCGGACGTTTGCCTTTTCGACAAGAGGCTCTGCCGCGGCCGAGCGCCAATAGATCTTGCGTCTCTGGGAAAGCACAGATCCCCAGTACTGTTGTGCCTGTAGATAGGGCGCCAAGGCACCGTGAAGAGCAGCAAGAGCTTTCAGGGCTGGGCCCTTCCTTGTGGGAGAAGGAGCCGGACGTTTGCCTTTTCGGCAAGAGGCTTGCCGCGGCCGAGCGCCATGAGATCTTGCGTCTCTGGGAAAGCACAGATCCCCAGTGCTGTTGTGCCTGTACGTAGGGCGCCAAGGCACCGTGAACAGCAGCAAGAGCTTTCAGGGCTGGGCCCTTCCTTGTGGGAGAAGGAACCGGACGTTTGCCTTTTCGACAAGAGGCTCTGCCGCGGCCGAGCGCCATGAGATCTTGCGTCTCTGGGAAAGCACAGATCCCCAGTGCTGTTGTGCCTGTAGATAGGGCGCCAAGGCACCGTGAAGAGCAGCAAGAGCTTTCAGGGCTGGGCCCTTCCTTGTGGGAGAAGGAGCCGGACGTTTGCCTTTTCGGCAAGAGGCTCTGCCGCGGCCGCGCGCCATGAGATGTTGGGTCTCTGGGAAAGCACAGATCCCCAGTGCTGTTGTGCCTGTAGGTAGGGCGCCAAGGCACCGTGAAGAGCAGCAAGAGCTTTGAGGGCTGGGCCCTTCCTTGTGGGAGAAGGAGCCGGACGTTTGCCTTTTCGGCAAGAGGCTCTGCCGCGGCCGAGCGCCATGAGATGTTGTGTCTCTGGGAAAGCACAGATCATCAGTGCTGTTGTGCCTGTAGATAGGGTGCCAAGGCAGCGTGAAGAGCAGCAAGAGCTTTCAGGGCTGGGCCCTTCCTTTTGGGAGAAGGAGCCGGATGTTTGCCTTTTCGGCAAGAGGCTTTGCCGCGGCCGAGCGCCATGAGATCTTGCGTCTCTGGGAAAGCACAGATCCCCACTGCTGTTGTGCCTGTAGGTAGGGCGCCAAGGGTAGGGGAAGAGTAGCAACAGCTTTCAGGGCTGGGCCCTTCCTTGTGGGAGAAGGAGCCGGACGTTTGCCTTTTCGGCAAGAGGCTCTGCCGCTGCCGAGCGCCATGAGATGTTGCGTCTCTGGGAAAGCACAGATCCCCACTGCTGTTGTGCCTGTAGGTAGGGCGCCAAGGCACAGTGAAGAGCAGCAAGAGCTTTCAGGGCTGGGCCCTTCCTTGTGGGAGAAGGAGCCGGACGTTTGCCTTTTCGGCAAGAGGCTCTGCCGCGGACGAGCGCCATGAGATCTTGCATCTCTGGGAAAGCACAGATCCCCAGTGCTGTTGTGCCTGTAGGTAGGGCGCCAAGGCACAGTGAAGAGCAGCAAGAGCTTTAAGGGCTGGGCCCTTCCTTGTGGGAGAAGGAGCCGGACGTTTGCCTTTTCGGCAAGAGGCTTTTCCGCGGCCTAGCGCCATGAGATCTTGCGTCTCTGGGAAAGCACAGATCCCCAGTGCTGTTGTGCCTGTAGATAGGGCGCCAAGGCACCGTGAAGAGCAGCAAGAGCTTTCAGGGCTGGGCCCTTCCTTGTGGGAGAAGGAGCCGGACGTTTGCCTTTTCGGCAAGAGGCTCTGCCGCTGCCGAGCGCCATGAGATGTTGGGTCTCTGGGAAAGCACAGATCCCCAGTGCTGTTGTGCCTGTAGGTAGGGCGCCAAGGCACAGTGAAGAGCAGCAAGAGCTTTCAGGGCTGGGCCCTTCCTTGTGGGAGAAGGAGCCGGACGTTTGCCTTTTCGGCAAGAGGCTCTGCCGCGGCCAAGCGCCATGAGATCTTGCTTCTCTGGGAAAGCACAGATCCCCAGTGCTGTTGTGCCTGTAGGTAGGGCGCCAAGGCACCGTGAAGAGCAGCAAGATCTTTCAGGGCTGGGCCCTTCCTTGTGGGAGAAGGAGCCGGACGTTTGCCTTTTCGGCAAGAGGCTCTGCCGCGGCCGAGCGCCATGAGATCTTGCGTCTCTGGGAAAGCACAGATCCCCAGTGCTGTTGTGCCTGTAGATAGGGCGCCAAGGCACCGTGAAGAGCAGCAAGAGCTTTCAGGGCTGGGCCCTTCCTTTTGGGAGAAGGAGCCGGATGTTTGCCTTTTCGGCAAGAGGCTCTGCCGCGGCCGAGCACCAATAGATCTTGCTTCTCTGGGAAAGCACATATCCCCAGTGCTGTTGTGCCTGTAGGTAGGGCGCCAAGGCACCGTGAAGAGCAGCAAGAGCTTTGAGGGCTGGGCCCTTCCTTGTGGGAGAAGGAGCCGGACGTTTGCCTTTTCGGCAAGAGGCTCTGCCGCGGCCGAGCGCCATGAGATGTTGTGTCTCTGGGAAAGCACAGATCATCAGTGCTGTTGTGCCTGTAGATAGGGCGCCAAGGCACCGTGAAGAGCAGCAAGAGCTTTCAGGGCTGGGCCCTTCCTTTTGGGAGAAGGAGCCGGACGTTTGCCTTTTCGGCAAGAGGCTTTGCCGCGGCCGAGCGCCATGAGATCTTGCGTCTCTAGGAAAGCACAGATCCCCACTGCTGTTGTGCCTGTAGGTAGGGCGCCAAGGGAAGGGGAAGAGCAGCAACAGCTTTCAGGGCTGGGCCCTTCCTTGTGGGAGAAGGAGCCGGACGTTTGCCTTTTCGGCAAGAGGCTCTGCCGCTGCCGAGCGCCATGAGATCTTGCGTCTCTGGGAAAGCACAGATCCCCAGTGTTGTTGTGCCTGTAGGTAGGGCGCCAAGGCACCGTGAAGAGCAGCAAGAGCTTTCAGGGCTGGGCCCTTCCTTGTGGGAGAAGGAGCCGGACGTTTGCCTTTTCGGCAAGAGGCTCTGCCGCGGACGAGCGCCATGAGATCTTGCATCTCTGGGAAAGCACAGATCCCCAGTGCTGTTGTGCCTGTAGGTAGGGCGCCAAGGCACAGTGAAGAGCAGCAAGAGCTTTAAGGGCTGGGCCCTTCCTTGTGGGAGAAGGAGCCGGATGTTTGCCTTTTCGGCAAGAGGCTCTGCCGCGGCCGAGCGCCATGAGATGTTGGGTCTCTGGGAAAGCACAGATCCCCAGTGCTGTTGTGCCTGTAGGTAGGGCGCCAAGGCACCGTGAAGAGCAGCAAGAGCTTTCAGGACTGGGCCCTTCCTTGTGGGAGAAGGAGCCGGACGTTTGCCTTTTCGGCAAGAGGCTTTGCCGCGGCCGAGCGCCATGAGATCTTGCGTCTCTGGGAAAGCACAGATCCCCAGTGCTGTTGTGCCTGTAGATAGGGCGCCAAGGCACCGTGAAGAGCAGCAAGAGCTTTGAGGGCTGGGCCCTTCCTTGTGGGAGAAGGAGCCGGACGTTTGCCTTTTCGGCAAGAGGCTCTGCCGCGGCCGAGCGCCATGAGATGTTGGGTCTCTGGGAAAGCACAGATCCCCACTGCTGTTGTGCCTGTAGGTAGGGCGCCAAGGCACAGTGAAGAGCAGCAAGATCTTTCAGGGCTGGGCCCTTCCTTGTGGGAGAAGGAGCCGGACGTTTGCCTTTTCGGCAAGAGGCTCTGCCGCGGCCAAGCGCCATGAGATCTTGCTTCTCTGGGAAAGCACAGATCCCCAGTGCTGTTGTGCCTGTAGATAGAGCGCCAAGGCACCGTGAAGAGCAGCAAGAGCTTTCAGGGCTGGGCCCTTCCTGGTGGGAGAAGGAGCCGGACGTTTGCCTTTTCGGCAAGAGGCTCTGCCGCTGCCGAGCGCCATGAGATGTTGGGTCTCTGGGAAAGCACAGATCCCCAGTGCTGTTGTGCCTGTAGGTAGGGCGCCAAGGCACAGTGAAGAGCAGCAAGAGCTTTCAGGGCTGGGCCCTTCCTTGTGGGAGAAGGAGCCGGACGTTTGCCTTTTCGGCAAGAGGCTCTGCCGCGGCCAAGCGCCATGAGATCTTGCTTCTCTGGGAAAGCACAGATCCCCAGTGCTGTTGTTCCTGTAGGTAGGGCGCCAAGGCACCGTGAAGAGCAGCAAGAGCTTTCAGGGCTGGGCCCTTCCTTGTGGGAGAAGGAGCCGGACGTTTGCCTTTTCGGCAAGAGGCTCTGCCGCGGCCTAGCGCCATGAGATCTTGCATCTCTGGGAAAGCACAGATCCCCAGTGCTGTTGTGCCTGTAGGTAGGGCGCCAAGGCACCGTGAAGAGCAGCAAGAGCTTTCAGGGCTGGGCCCTTCCTTGTGGGAGAAGGAGCCGGACGTTTGCCTTTTCGGCAAGAGGCTCTGCCGCGGCTGAGCGCCAATAGATGTTGGGTCTCTGGGAAAGCACAGATCCCCAGTGCTGTTGTGCCTGTAGATAGGGCGCCAAGGCACCGTGAAGAGCAGCAAGAGCTTTCAGGGCTGGGCCCTTCCTTGTGGGAGAAGGAGCCGGACGTTTGCCTTTTCGGCAAGAGGCTTGCCGCGGCCGAGCGCCATGAGATCTTGCGTCTCTGGGAAAGCACAGATCCCCAGTGCTGTTGTGCCTGTAGATAGGGCGCAAAGGCACCGTGAAGAGCAGCAAGAGCTTTCAGGGCTGGGCCCTTCCTTTTGAGAGAAGGAGCCGGATGTTTGCCTTTTCGGCAAGAGGCTCTGCCGCGGCCGAGCACCAATAGATCTTGCTTCTCTGGGAAAGCACAGATCCCCAGTGCTGTTGTGCCTGTAGGTAGGGCGCCAAGGCACCGTGAAGAGCAGCAAGAGCTTTCAGGGCTGGGCCCTTCCTTGTGGGAGAAGGAGCCGGACGTTTGCCTTTTCGGCAAGAGGCTCTGCCGCGGCCGAGCGCCATGAGATGTTGGGTCTCTGGGAAAGCACAGATCCCCAGTGCTGTTGTGCCTGTAGGTAGGGCGCCAAGGCACCGTGAAGAGCAGCAAGAGCTTTCAGGGCTGGGCCCTTCCTTGTGGGAGAAGGAGCCGGACGTTTGCCTTTTCGGCAAGAGGCTCTGCCGCGGCCGAGCGCCATGAGATGTTGTGTCTCTGGGAAAGCACAGATCATCAGTGCTGTTGTGCCTGTAGATAGGGCGCCAAGGCACCGTGAAGACCAGCAAGAGCTTTCAGGGCTGGGCCCTTCCTTTTGGGAGAAGGAGCCGGACGTTTGCCTTTTCGGCAAGAGGCTTTGCCGCGGCCGAGCGCCATGAGATGTTGCGTCTCTGGGAAAGCACAGATCCCCACTGCTGTTGTGCCTGTAGGTAGGGCGCCAAGGGTAGGGGAAGAGCAGCAACAGCTTTCAGGGCTGGGCCCTTCCTTGTGGGAGAAGGAGCCGGACGTTTGCCTTTTCGGCAAGAGGCTCTGCCGCTGCCGAGCGCCATGAGCTCTTGCGTCTCTGGGAAAGCACAGATCCCCAGTGCTGTTGTGCCTGTAGGTAGGGCGCCAAGGCACAGTGAAGAGCAGCAAGAGCTTTCAGGGCTGGGCCCTTCCTTGTGGGAGAAGGAGCCGGACGTTTGCCTTTTCGGCAAGAGGCTCTGCCGCGGACGAGCGCCATGAGATGTTGGGTCTCTGGGAAAGCACAGATCCCCACTGCTGTTGTGCCTGTAGGTAAGGCGCCAAGGCACCGTGAAGAGCAGCAAGAGCTTTCAGGGCTGGGCCCTTCCTTGTGGGAGAAGGAGCCGGACGTTTGCCTTTTCGGCAAGAGGCTTTGCCGCGGCCTAGCGCCATGAGATCTTGCGTCTCTGGGAAAGCACAGATCCCCAGTGCTGTTGTGCCTGTAGGTAGGGCGCCAAGGCACCGTGAAGAGCAGCAAGAGCTTTGAGGGCTGGGCCCTTCCTTGTGGGAGAAGGAGCCGGACGTTTGCCTTTTCGGCAAGAGGCTCTGCCGCGGCCGAGCGCCATGAGATGTTGTGTCTCTGGGAAAGCACAGATCCCCACTGCTGTTGTGCCTGTAGGTAGGGCACCAAGGCACAGTGAAGAGCAGCAAGAGCTTTCAGGGCTGGGCCCTTCCTTGTGGGAGAAGGAGCCGGACGTTTGCCTTTTCGGCAAGAGGCCCTGCCGCGGCCGAGCGCCATGAGATGTTGGGTCTCTGGGAAAGCACAGATCCCCACTGCTGTTGTTCCTGTAGATAGAGCGCCAAGGCACCGTGAAGAGCAGCAAGAGCTTTCAGGGCTGGGCCCTTCCTGGTGGGAGAAGGAGCCGGACGTTTGCCTTTTCGGCAAGAGGCTCTGCCGCGGGCCGAGCGCCATGAGCTCTTGCGTCTCTGGGAAAGCACAGATCCCCAGTGCTGTTGTGCCTGTAGGTAGGGTGCCAAGGCACCGTGAAGAGCAGCAAGAGCTTTCAGGGCTGGGCCCTTCCTTGTGGGAGAAGGAGCCGGACGTTTGCCTTTTCGGCAAGAGGCTCTGCCGCGGCCGAGCGCCATGAGATCTTGCGTCTCTGGGAAAGCACAGATCCCCAGTGCTGTTGTGCCTGTAGGTAGGGCGCCAAGGCACCGTGAAGAGCAGCAAGAGCTTTCAGGGCTGGGCCCTTCCTGGTGGGAGAAGGAGCCGGACGTTTGCCTTTTCGGCAAGAGGCTCTGCCGCTGCCGAGCACCGTGAGCTCTTGCGTCTCTGGGAAAGCACAGATCCCCAGTGCTGTTGTGCCTGTAGATAGAGCGCCAAGGCACCGTGAAGAGGAGCAAGAGCTTTCAGGGCTGGGCCCTTCCTTGTGGGAGAAGGAGCCGGACGTTTGCCTTTTCGGCAAGAGGCTCTGCCGCTGCCGAGCGCCATGAGCTCTTGCGTCTCTGGGAAAGCACAGATCCCCAGTGCTGTTGTGCCTGTAGGTAGGGCGCCAAGGCACCGTGAAGAGCAGCAAGAGCTTTCAGGGCTGGGCCCTTCCTTGTGGGAGAAGGAGCCGGACGTTTGCCTTTTCGGCAAGAGGCTCTGCCGCGGCCGAGCGCCATGAGATGTTGCGTCTCTGGGAAAGCACAGATCCCCAGTGCTGTTGTGCCTGTAGATAGGGTGCCAAGGCACCGTGAAGAGCAGCAAGAGCTTTCAGGGCTGGGCCCTTCCTTGTGGGAGAAGGAGCCGGACGTTTGCCTTTTCGGCAAGAGGCTTTGCCGCGGCCTAACGCCATGAGCTCTTGCATCTCTGGTAAAGCACAGATCCCCACTGCTGTTGTGCCTGTAGGTAGGGCACCAAGGCACAGTGAAGAGCAGCAAGAGCTTTCAGGGCTGGGCCCTTCCTTGTGGGAGAAGGAGCCGGACGTTTGCCTTTTCGGCAAGAGGCCCTGCCGCGGCCGAGCGCCATGAGATGTTGGGTCTCTGGGAAAGCACAGATCCCCAGTGCTGTTGTGCCTGTAGATAGAGCGCCAAGGCACCGTGAAGAGCAGCAAGAGCTTTCAGGGCTGGGCCCTTCCTTGTGGGAGAAGGAGCCGGACGTTTGCCTTTTCGGCAAGAGGCTCTGCCGCTGCCGAGCGCCATGAGATGTTGGGTCTCTGGGAAAGCACAGATCCCCACTGCTGTTGTGCCTGTAGGTAGGGCGCCAAGGCACAGTGAAGAGCAGCAAGAGCTTTCAGGGCTGGGCCCTTCCTTGTGGGAGAAGGAGCCGGACGTTTGCCTTTTCGGCAAGAGGCTCTGCCGCGGCCGAGCGCCATGAGATCTTGCGTCTCTGGGAAAGCACAGATCCCCAGTGCTGTTGTGCCTGTAGGTAGGGCGCCAAGGCACCGTGAAGAGCAGCAAGAGCTTTCAGGGCTGGGCCCTTCCTTGTGGGAGAAGGAGCCGGACGTTTGCCTTTTCGGCAAGAGGCTCTGCCGCGGCCGAGCGCCATGAGCTCTTGCATCTCTGGGAAAGCACAGATCCCCAGTGCTGTTGTGCCTGTACGTAGGGCGCCAAGGCACCGTGAAGAGCAGCAAGAGCTTTCAGGGCTGGGCCCTTCCTTGTGGGAGAAGGATCCGGACGTTTGCCTTTTCGGCAAGAGGCTCTGTTGCGGCCGAGCACCAATAGGTCTTGCGTCTCTGGGAAAGAACAGATCCCCACTGCTGTTGTGCCTGTAGGTAGGGCGCCAAGGCACCGTGAAGAGCAGCAAGAGCTTTCAGGGCTGGGCCCTTCCTTGTGGGAGAAGAGAGCCGGACGTTTGCCTTTTCGGCAAGAGGCTCTGCCGCGGCCGAGCACCAATAGGTCTTGCGTCTCTGGGAAAGCACAGATCCCCAGTGCTGTTGTGCCTCTAGGTAGGGCGCCAAGGCACCGTGAAGAGCAGCAAGAGCTTTCAGGGCTGGGCCCTTCCTGGTGGGAGAAGGAGCCGGACGTTTGCCTTTTCGGCAAGAGGCTCTGCTGCGGCCGAGCGCCATGAGCTCTTGCGTCTCTGGGAAAGCACAGATCCCCAGTGCTGTTGTGCCTGTAGGTAGGGCGCCAAGGCACAGTGAAGAGCAGCAAGAGCTTTCAGAGCTGGGCCCTTCCTTGTGGGAGAAGGAGCCGGACGTTTGCCTTTTCGGCAAGAGGCTCTGCCGCGGCCGAGCGCCATGAGATGTTGGGTCTCTGGGAAAGCACAGATCCCCACTGCTGTTGTGCCTGTAGGTAAGGCGCCAAGGCACCGTGAAGAGCAGCAAGAGCTTTCAGGGCTGGGCCCTTCCTTGTGGGAGAAGGAGCCGGACGTTTGCCTTTTCGGCAAGAGGCTCTGCCGCGGCCGAGCGCCATGAGATCTTGCGTCTCTGGGAAAGCACAGATCCCCAGTGCTGTTGTGCCTGTAGGTAGGGCGCCAAGGCACCGTGAAGAGCAGCAAGAGCTTTCAGGGCTGGGCCCTTCCTGGTGGGAGAAGGAGCCGGACGTTTGCCTTTTCGGCAAGAGGCTCTGCCGCTGCCGAGCACCGTGAGCTCTTGCGTCTCTGGGAAAGCACAGATCCCCAGTGCTGTTGTGCCTGTAGATAGAGCGCCAAGGCACCGTGAAGAGGAGCAAGAGCTTTCAGGGCTGGGCCCTTCCTTGTGGGAGAAGGAGCCGGACGTTTGCCTTTTCGGCAAGAGGCTCTGCCGCTGCCGAGCGCCATGAGCTCTTGCGTCTCTGGGAAAGCACAGATCCCCAGTGCTGTTGTGCCTGTAGGTAGGGCGCCAAGGCACCGTGAAGAGCAGCAAGAGCTTTCAGGGCTGGGCCCTTCCTTGTGGGAGAAGGAGCCGGACGTTTGCCTTTTCGGCAAGAGGCTCTGCCGCGGCCGAGCGCCATGAGATGTTGCGTCTCTGGGAAAGCACAGATCCCCAGTGCTGTTGTGCCTGTAGATAGGGTGCCAAGGCACCGTGAAGAGCAGCAAGAGCTTTCAGGGCTGGGCCCTTCCTTGTGGGAGAAGGAGCCGGACGTTTGCCTTTTCGGCAAGAGGCTTTGCCGCGGCCTAACGCCATGAGCTCTTGCATCTCTGGTAAAGCACAGATCCCCACTGCTGTTGTGCCTGTAGGTAGGGCACCAAGGCACAGTGAAGAGCAGCAAGAGCTTTCAGGGCTGGGCCCTTCCTTGTGGGAGAAGGGAGCCGGACGTTTGCCTTTTCGGCAAGAGGCCCTGCCGCGGCCGAGCGCCATGAGATGTTGGGTCTCTGGGAAAGCACAGATCCCCAGTGCTGTTGTGCCTGTAGATAGAGCGCCAAGGCACCGTGAAGAGCAGCAAGAGCTTTCAGGGCTGGGCCCTTCCTGGTGGGAGAAGGAGCCGGACGTTTGCCTTTTCGGCAAGAGGCTCTGCCGCTGCCGAGCGCCATGAGCTCTTGCGTCTCTGGGAAAGCACAGATCCCCAGTGCTGTTGTGCCTGTAGGTAGGGCGCCAAGGCACCGTGAAGAGCAGCAAGAGCTTTCAGGGCTGGGCCCTTCCTTGTGGGAGAAGGAGCCGGACGTTTGCCTTTTCGGCAAGAGGCTCTGCCGCGGCCGAGCGCCATGAGATCTTGCGTCTCTGGGAAAGCACAGATCCCCACTGCTGTTGTGCCTGTAGGTAGGGCGCCAAGGCACCGTGAAGAGCAGCAAGAGCTTTCAGGGCTGGGCCCTTCCTGGTGGGAGAAGGAGCCGGACGTTTGCCTTTTCGGCAAGAGGCTCTGCCGCTGCCGAGCGCCATGAGATGTTGCGTCTCTGGGAAAGCACAGATCCCCACTGCTGTTGTGCCTGTAGATAGAGCGCCAAGGCACCGTGAAGAGCAGCAAGAGCTTTCAGGGCTGGGCCCTTCCTTGTGGGAGAAGGAGCCGGACGTTTGCCTTTTCGGCAAGAGGCTCTGCCGCTGCCGAGCGCCATGAGATGTTGGGTCTCTGGGAAAGCACAGATCCCCACTGCTGTTGTGCCTGTAGGTAGGGCGCCAAGGCACAGTGAAGAGCAGCAAGAGCTTTCAGGGCTGGGCCCTTCCTTGTGGGAGAAGGAGCCGGACGTTTGCCTTTTCGGCAAGAGGCTCTGCCGCGGCCGAGCGCCATGAGATCTTGCGTCTCTGGGAAAGCACAGATCCCCAGTGCTGTTGTGCCTGTAGGTAGGGCGCCAAGGCACCGTGAAGAGCAGCAAGAGCTTTCAGGGCTGGGCCCTTCCTTGTGGGAGAAGGAGCCGGACGTTTGCCTTTTCGGCAAGAGGCTCTGCCGCGGCCGAGCGCCATGAGCTCTTGCATCTCTGGGAAAGCACAGATCCCCAGTGCTGTTGTGCCTGTACGTAGGGCGCCAAGGCACCGTGAAGAGCAGCAAGAGCTTTCAGGGCTGGGCCCTTCCTTGTGGGAGAAGGATCCGGACGTTTGCCTTTTCGGCAAGAGGCTCTGTTGCGGCCGAGCACCAATAGGTCTTGCGTCTCTGGGAAAGCACAGATCCCCACTGCTGTTGTGCCTGTAGGTAGGGCGCCAAGGCACCGTGAAGAGCAGCAAGAGCTTTCAGGGCTGGGCCCTTCCTTGTGGGAGAAAGAGCCGGACGTTTGCCTTTTCGGCAAGAGGCTCTGCCGCGGCCGAGCACCAATAGGTCTTGCGTCTCTGGGAAAGCACAGATCCCCAGTGCTGTTGTGCCTCTAGGTAGGGCGCCAAAGGCACCGTGAACAGCAGCAAGAGCTTTCAGGGCTGGGCCCTTCCTTGTGGGAGAAGGAGCCGGACGTTTGCCTTTTCGGCAAGAGGCTCTGCTGCGGCCGAGCGCCATGAGCTCTTGCGTCTCTGGGAAAGCACAGATCCCCAGTGCTGTTGTGCCTGTAGGTAGGGCGCCAAGGCACAGTGAAGAGCAGCAAGAGCTTTCAGAGCTGGGCCCTTCCTTGTGGGAGAAGGAGCCGGACGTTTGCCTTTTCGGCAAGAGGCTCTGCCGCGGCCGAGCGCCATGAGATGTTGGGTCTCTGGGAAAGCACAGATCCCCACTGCTGTTGTGCCTGTAGGTAAGGCGCCAAGGCACCGTGAAGAGCAGCAAGAGCTTTCAGGGCTGGGCCCTTCCTTGTGGGAGAAGGAGCCGGACGTTTGCCTTTTCGGCAAGAGGCTCTGCCGCGGCCGAGCGCCATGAGATCTTGCGTCTCTGGGAAAGCACAGATCCCCAGTGCTGTTGTGCCTGTAGGTAGGGCGCCAAGGCACCGTGAAGAGCAGCAAGAGCTTTCAGGGCTGGGCCCTTCCTGGTGGGAGAAGGAGCCGGACGTTTGCCTTTTCGGCAAGAGGCTCTGCCGCTGCCGAGCACCATGAGCTCTTGCGTCTCTGGGAAAGCACAGATCCCCACTGCTGTTGTGCCTGTAGATAGAGCGCCAAGGCACCCGTGAAGAGCAGCAAGAGCTTTCAGGGCTGGGCCCTTCCTTGTGGGAGAAGGAGCCGGACGTTTGCCTTTTCGGCAAGAGGCTCTGCCGCTGCCGAGCGCCATGAGATGTTGGGTCTCTGGGAAAGCACAGATCCCCACTGCTGTTGTGCCTGTAGGTAGGGCGCCAAGGCACAGTGAAGAGCAGCAAGAGCTTTCAGGGCTGGGCCCTTCCTTGTGGGAGAAGGAGCCGGACGTTTGCCTTTTCGGCAAGAGGCTCTGCCCGCGGCCCGAGCGCCATGAGATGTTGCGTCTCTGGGAAAGCACAGATCCCCAGTGCTGTTGTGCCTGTAGATAGGGTGCCAAGGCACCGTGAAGAGCAGCAAGAGCTTTCAGGGCTGGGCCCTTCCTTGTGGGAGAAGGAGCCGGACGTTTGCCTTTTCGGCAAGAGGCTTTGCCGCGGCCTAACGCCATGAGCTCTTGCATCTCTGGGAAAGCACAGATCCCCACTGCTGTTGTGCCTGTAGGTAGGGCGCCAAGGCACCGTGAAGAGCAGCAAGAGCTTTCAGGGCTGGGCCCTTCCTTGTGGGAGAAGGAGCCGGACGTTTGCCTTTTCGGCAAGAGGCTCTGCCGCGGCCGAGCGCCATGAGATCTTGCGTCTCTGGGAAAGCACAGATCCCCAGTGCTGTTGTGCCTGTAGATAGAGCGCCAAGGCACCATGAAGAGCAGCAAGAGCTTTCAGGGCTGGGCCCTTCCTTGTGGGAGAAGGAGCCGGACGTTTGCCTTTTCGGCAAGAGGCTCTGCCGCGGCCTAGCGCCATGAGATCTTGCATCTCTGGGAAAGCACAGATCCCCAGTGCTGTTGTGCCTGTAGGTAGGGCGCCAAGGCACAGTGAAGAGCAGCAAGAGCTTTCAGGGCTGGGCCCTTCCTTGTGGGAGAAGGAGCCGGACGTTTGCCTTTTCGGCAAGAGGCTCTGCCGCGGCCGAGCGCCATGAGATCTTGCGTCTCTGGGAAAGCACAGATCCCAAGTGCTGTTATGCCTGTAGATAGGGCGCCAAGGCACAGTGAAGAGCAGCAAGAGCTTTCAGGGCTGGGCCCTTCCTTGTGGGAGAAGGAGCCGGACGTTTGCCTTTTCGGCAAGAGGCTCTGTTGCGGCCGAGCGCCATGAGATCTTGCGTCTCTGGGAAAGCACAGATCCCCAGTGCTGTTGTGCCTGTAGATAGGGCGTCAAGGCACCGTGAAGAGCAGCAAGAGCTTTCAGGGCTGGGCCCTTCCTTGTGGGAGAAGGAGCCGGACGTTTGCCTTTTCGGCAAGAGGCTCTGCCGCTGCCGAGCGCCATGAGCTCTTGCGTCTCTGGGAAAGCACAGATCCCCACTGCTGTTGTGCCTGTAGGTAGGGCGCCAAGGCACCGTGAAGAGCAGCAAGAGCTTTGAGGGCTGGGCCCTTCCTTGTGGGAGAAGGAGCCGGACGTTTGCCTTTTCGGCAAGAGGCTCTGCCGCGGCCGAGCGCCATGAGCTCTTGCATCTCTGGGAAAGCACAGATCCCCAGTGCTGTTGTGCCTGTACGTAGGGCGCCAAGGCACCGTGAAGAGCAGCAAGAGCTTTCAGGGCTGGGCCCTTCCTTGTGGGAGAAGGAGCCGGACGTTTGCCTTTTCGGCAAGAGGCTCTGCCGCGGGCCGAGCGCCATGAGCTCTTGCGTCTCTGGGAAAGCACAGATCCCCACTGCTGTTGTGCCTGTAGGTAGGGCACCAAGGCACAGTGAAGAGCAGCAAGAGCTTTCAGGGCTGGGCCCTTCCTTGTGGGAGAAGGATCCGGACGTTTGCCTTTTCGGCAAGAGGCTCTGTTGCGGCCGAGCACCAATAGGTCTTGCGTCTCTGGGAAAGCACAGATCCCCACTGCTGTTGTGCCTGTAGGTAGGGCGCCAAGGCACCGTGAAGAGCAGCAAGAGCTTTCAGGGCTGGGCCCTTCCTTGTGGGAGAAGGAGCCGGACGTTTGCCTTTTCGGCAAGAGGCTCTGCCGCGGGCCGAGCACCAATAGGTCTTGCGTCTCTGGGAAAGCACAGATCCCCAGTGCTGTTGTGCCTCTAGGTAGGGCGCCAAGGCGCCGTGAACAGCAGCAAGAGCTTTCAGGGCTGGGCCCTTCCTTGTGGGAGAAGGAGCCGGACGTTTGCCTTTTCGGCAAGAGGCTCTGCTGCGGCCGAGCGCCATGAGCTCTTGCGTCTCTGGGAAAGCACAGATCCCCAGTGCTGTTGTGCCTGTAGGTAGGGCGCCAAGGCACAGTGAAGAGCAGCAAGAGCTTTCAGAGCTGGGCCCTTCCTTGTGGGAGAAGGAGCCGGACGTTTGCCTTTTCGGCAAGAGGCTCTGCCGCGGCCGAGCGCCATGAGATGTTGGGTCTCTGGGAAAGCACAGATCCCCACTGCTGTTGTGCCTGTAGGTAAGGCGCCAAGGCACCGTGAAGAGCAGCAAGAGCTTTCAGGGCTGGGCCCTTCCTTGTGGGAGAAGGAGCCGGACGTTTGCCTTTTCGGCAAGAGGCTTTGCCGCGGCCTAGCGCCATGAGATCTTGCGTCTCTGGGAAAGCACAGATCCCCAGTGCTGTTGTGCCTGTAGATAGGGCGCCAAGGCACCGTGAAGAGCAGCAAGAGCTTTCAGGGCTGGGCCCTTCCTTGTGGGAGAAGGAGCCGGACGTTTGCCTTTTCGGCAAGAGGCTCTGCCGCGGACGAGCGCCATGAGATGTTGGGTCTCTGGGAAAGCACAGATCCCCACTGCTGTTGTGCCTCTAGGTAGGGCGCCAAGGCACCGTGAAGAGCAGCAAGATCGTTCAGGGCTGGGGCCCTTCCTTGTGGGAGAAGGAGCCGGACGTTTGCCTTTTCGGCAAGAGGCTCTGCCGCGGGCCGAGCGCCATGAGATCTTGCGTCTCTGGGAAAGCACAGATCCCCACTGCTGTTGTGCCTGTAGGTAGGGCGCCAAGGCACCGTGAAGAGCAGCAAGAGCTTTCAGGGCTGGGCCCTTCCTTGTGGGAGAAGGAGCCGGACGTTTGCCTTTTCGGCAAGAGGCTCTGCCGCGTTCTAGCGCCATGAGATCTTGCATCTCTGGGAAAGCACAGATCCCCAGTGCTGTTGTGCCTGTAGGTAGGGCGCCAAGGCCAGTGAAGAGCAGCAAGAGCTTTCAGGGCTGGGCCCTTCCTTGTGGGAGAAGGAGCCGGACGTTTGCCTTTTCGGCAAGAGGCTCTGTTGCGGCCGAGCACCAATAGGTCTTGCGTCTCTGGGAAAGCACAGATCCCCACTGCTGTTGTGCCTGTAGGTAGGGCGCCAAGGCACCGTGAAGAGCAGCAAGAGCTTTCAGGGCTGGGCCCTTCCTTGTGGGAGAAGGAGCCGGACGTTTGCCTTTTCGGCAAGAGGCTCTGCCGCGGCCGAGCACCAATAGGTCTTGCGTCTCTGGGAAAGCACAGATCCCCAGTGCTGTTGTGCCTCTAGGTAGGGCGCCAAGGCGCCGTGAACAGCAGCAAGAGCTTTCAGGGCTGGGCCCTTCCTTGTGGAGAAGGAGCCGGACGTTTGCCTTTTCGGCAAGAGGCTCTGCTGCGGCCGAGCGCCATGAGCTCTTGCGTCTCTGGGAAAGCACAGATCCCCAGTGCTGTTGTGCCTGTAGGTAGGGCGCCAAGGCACAGTGAAGAGCAGCAAGAGCTTTCAGGGCTGGGCCCTTCCTTGTGGGAGAAGGAGCCGGACGTTTGCCTTTTCGGCAAGAGGCTTTGCCGCTGCCTAGCACCATGAGATCTTGCATCTCTGGGAAAGCACAGATCCCCAGTGCTGTTGTGCCTGTAGGTAGGGCGCCAAGGCACAGTGAAGAGCAGCAAGAGCTTTCAGAGCTGGGCCCTTCCTTGTGGGAGAAGGAGCCGGACGTTTGCCTTTTCGGCAAGAGGCTCTGCCGCGGCTCGAGCGCCATGAGATGTTGGGTCTCTGGGAAAGCACAGATCCCCACTGCTGTTGTGCCTGTAGGTAAGGCGCCAAGGCACCGTGAAGAGCAGCAAGAGCTTTCAGGGCTGGGCCCTTCCTTGTGGGAGAAGGAGCCGGACGTTTGCCTTTTCGGCAAGAGGCTTTGCCGCGGCCTAGCGCCATGAGATCTTGCGTCTCTGGGAAAGCACAGATCCCCAGTGCTGTTGTGCCTGTAGATAGGGCGCCAAGGCACCGTGAAGAGCAGCAAGAGCTTTCAGGGCTGGGCCCTTCCTTGTGGGAGAAGGAGCCGGACGTTTGCCTTTTCGGCAAGAGGCTCTGCCGCGGGCCGAGCGCCATGAGATGTTGGGTCTCTGGGAAAGCACAGATCCCCAGTGCTGTTGTGCCTCTAGGTAGGGCGCCAAGGCACCGTGAAGAGCAGCAAGATCGTTCAGGGCTGGGCCCTTCCTTGTGGGAGAAGGAGCCGGACGTTTGCCTTTTCGGCAAGAGGCTCTGCCGCGGCCGAGCGCCATGAGATCTTGCGTCTCTGGGAAAGCACAGATCCCCACTGCTGTTGTGCCTGTAGGTAGGGCGCCAAGGCACCGTGAAGAGCAGCAAGAGCTTTCAGGGCTGGGCCCTTCCTTGTGGGAGAAGGAGCCGGACGTTTGCCTTTTCGGCAAGAGGCTCTGCCGCGTTTCTAGCGCCATGAGATCTTGCATCTCTGGGAAAGCACAGATCCCCAGTGCTGTTGTGCCTGTAGGTAGGGCGCCAAGGCACAGTGAAGAGCAGCAAGAGCTTTCAGGGCTGGGCCCTTCCTTGTGGGAGAAGGAGCCGGACGTTTGCCTTTTCGGCAAGAGGCTCTGCCGCGGACGAGCGCCATGAGATGTTGGGTCTCTGGGAAAGCACAGATCCCCACTGCTGTTGTGCCTGTAGGTAAGGCGCCAAGGCACCGTGAAGAGCAGCAAGAGCTTTCAGGGCTGGGCCCTTCCTTGTGGGAGAAGGAGCCGGACGTTTGCCTTTTCGGCAAGAGGCTCTGCTGCGGCCGAGCGCCATGAGCTCTTGCGTCTCTGGGAAAGCACAGATCCCCAGTGCTGTTGTGCCTGTAGGTAGGGCGCCAAGGCACAGTGAAGAGCAGCAAGAGCTTTCAGGGCTGGGCCCTTCCTTGTGGGAGAAGGAGCCGGACGTTTGCCTTTTCGGCAAGAGGCTTTGCCGCTGCCTAGCGCCATGAGATCTTGCATCTCTGGAAAGCACAGATCCCCAGTGCTGTTGTGCCTGTAGGTAGGGCGCCAAGGCACAGTGAAGAGCAGCAAGAGCTTTCAGAGCTGGGCCCTTCCTTGTGGGAGAAGGAGCCGGACGTTTGCCTTTTCGGCAAGAGGCTCTGCCGCGGGCCGAGCGCCATGAGATGTTGGGTCTCTGGGAAAGCACAGATCCCCACTGCTGTTGTGCCTGTAGGTAAGGCGCCAAGGCACCGTGAAGAGCAGCAAGAGCTTTCAGGGCTGGGCCCTTCCTTGTGGGAGAAGGAGCCGGACATTTGCCTTTTCGGCAAGAGGCTTTGCCGCGGCCTAGCGCCATGAGATCTTGCGTCTCTGGGAAAGCACAGATCCCCAGTGCTGTTGTGCCTGTAGATAGGGCGCCAAGGCACCGTGAAGAGCAGCAAGAGCTTTCAGGGCTGGGCCCTTCCTTGTGGGAGAAGGAGCCGGACGTTTGCCTTTTCGGCAAGAGGCTCTGCCGCGGCCGAGCGCCATGAGATGTTGGGTCTCTGGGAAAGCACAGATCCCCAGTGCTGTTGTGCCTCTAGGTAGGGCGCCAAGGCACCGTGAAGAGCAGCAAGATCGTTCAGGGCTGGGCCCTTCCTTGTGGGAGAAGGAGCCGGACGTTTGCCTTTTCGGCAAGAGGCTCTGCCGCGGCCGAGCGCCATGAGATCTTGCGTCTCTGGGAAAGCACAGATCCCCAGTGCTGTTGTGCCTGTAGGTAGGGCGCCAAGGCACCGTGAAGAGCAGCAAGAGCTTTCAGGGCTGGGCCCTTCCTTGTGGGAGAAGGAGCCGGACGTTTGCCTTTTCGGCAAGAGGCTCTGCCGCGTTCTAGCGCCATGAGATGTTGCGTCTCTGGGAAAGCACAGATCCCCAGTGCTGTTGTGCCTGTAGGTAGGGCGCCAAGGCACAGTGAAGAGCAGCAAGAGCTTTCAGGGCTGGGCCCTTCCTTGTGGGAGAAGGAGCCGGACGTTTGCCTTTTCGGCAAGAGGCTCTGCCGCTGCCGAGCGCCATGAGCTCTTGCGTCTCTGGGAAAGCACAGATCCCCAGTGCTGTTGTGCCTCTAGGTAGGGCGCCAAGGCACCGTGAAGAGCAGCAAGATCGTTCAGGGCTGGGCCCTTCCTTGTGGGAGAAGGAGCCGGACGTTTGCCTTTTCGGCAAGAGGCTCTGCCGCGGCCGAGCGCCATGAGATCTTGCGTCTCTGGGAAAGCACAGATCCCCAGTGCTGTTGTGCCTCTAGGTAGGGCGCCAAGGCACCGTGAAGAGCAGCAAGAGCTTTCAGGGCTGGGCCCTTCCTTGTGGGAGAAGGAGCCGGACGTTTGCCTTTTCGGCAAGAGGCTCTGCCGCGTTCTAGCGCCATGAGATCTTGCATCTCTGGGAAAGCACAGATCCCCAGTGCTGTTGTGCCTGTAGGTAGGGCGCCAAGGCACAGTGAAGAGCAGCAAGAGCTTTCAGGGCTGGGCCCTTCCTTGTGGGAGAAGGAGCCGGACGTTTGCCTTTTCGGCAAGAGGCTCTGCCGCGGCCGAGCACCAATAGGTCTTGCGTCTCTGGGAAAGCACAGATCCCCACTGCTGTTGTGCCTGTAGGTAGGGCGCCAAGGCACCGTGAAGAGCAGCAAGAGCTTTCAGGGCTGGGCCCTTCCTTGTGGGAGAAGGAGCCGGACGTTTGCCTTTTCGGCAAGAGGCTCTGCCGCGGCCGAGCACCAATAGGTCTTGCGTCTCTGGGAAAGCACAGATCCCCAGTGCTGTTGTGCCTCTAGGTAGGGCGCCAAGGCGCCGTGACAGCAGCAAGAGCTTTCAGGGCTGGGCCCTTCCTTGTGGGAGAAGGAGCCGGACGTTTGCCTTTTCGGCAAGAGGCTCTGCTGCGGCCGAGCGCCATGAGCTCTTGCGTCTCTGGGAAAGCACAGATCCCCAGTGCTGTTGTGCCTGTAGGTAGGGCGCCAAGGCACAGTGAAGAGCAGCAAGAGCTTTCAGGGCTGGGCCCTTCCTTGTGGGAGAAGGAGCCGGACGTTTGCCTTTTCGGCAAGAGGCTTTGCCGCTGCCTAGCACCATGAGATCTTGCATCTCTGGGAAAGCACAGATCCCCAGTGCTGTTGTGCCTGTAGGTAGGGCGCCAAGGCACAGTGAAGAGCAGCAAGAGCTTTCAGAGCTGGGCCCTTCCTTGTGGGAGAAGGAGCCGGACGTTTGCCTTTTCGGCAAGAGGCTCTGCCGCGGCCGAGCGCCATGAGATGTTGGGTCTCTGGGAAAGCACAGATCCCCACTGCTGTTGTGCCTGTAGGTAAGGCGCCAAGGCACCGTGAAGAGCAGCAAGAGCTTTCAGGGCTGGGCCCTTCCTTGTGGGAGAAGGAGCCGGACGTTTGCCTTTTCGGCAAGAGGCTTTGCCGCGGCCTAGCGCCATGAGATCTTGCGTCTCTGGGAAAGCACAGATCCCCAGTGCTGTTGTGCCTGTAGATAGGGCGCCAAGGCACCGTGAAGAGCAGCAAGAGCTTTCAGGGCTGGGCCCTTCCTTGTGGGAGAAGGAGCCGGACGTTTTGCCTTTTCGGCAAGAGGCTCTGCCGCGGCCGCGCGCCATGAGATGTTGGGTCTCTGGGAAAGCACAGATCCCCAGTGCTGTTGTGCCTCTAGGTAGGGCGCCAAGGCACCGTGAAGAGCAGCAAGATCGTTCAGGGCTGGGCCCTTCCTTGTGGGAGAAGGAGCCGGAACGTTTGCCTTTTCGGCAAGAGGCTCTGCCGCGGCCGAGCGCCATGAGATGTTGGGTCTATGGGAAAGCACAGATCCCCACTGCTGTTGTGCCTGTAGGTAGGGCGCCAAGGCACCGTGAAGAGCAGCAAGAGCTTTCAGGGCTGGGCCCTTCCTTGTGGGAGAAGGAGCCAGATGTTTGCCTTTTCGGCAAGAGGCTCTGCCGCGTTCTAGCGCCATGAGATCTTGCATCTCTGGGAAAGCACAGATCCCCAGTGCTGTTGTGCCTGTAGGTAGGGCGCCAAGGCACAGTGAAGAGCAGCAAGAGCTTTCAGGGCTGGGCCCTTCCTTGTGGGAGAAGGAGCCGGACGTTTGCCTTTTCGGCAAGAGGCTCTGCCGCGGACGAGCGCCATGAGATGTTGGGTCTCTGGGAAAGCACAGATCCCCACTGCTGTTGTGCCTGTAGGTAAGGCGCCAAGGCACCGTGAAGAGCAGCAAGAGCTTTCAGGGCTGGGCCCTTCCTTGTGGGAGAAGGAGCCGGACGTTTGCCTTTTCGGCAAGAGGCTTTGCCGCGGCCTAGCGCCATGAGATCTTGCGTCTCTGGGAAAGCACAGATCCCCAGTGCTGTTGTGCCTCTAGGTAGGGCGCCAAGGCACCGTGAAGAGCAGCAAGAGCTTTCAGGGCTGGGGCCCTTCCTGGTGGGAGAAGGAGCCGGACGTTTGCCTTTTCGGCAAGAGGCTCTGCCGCTGCCGAGCGCCATGAGCTCTTGCGTCTCTGGGAAAGCACAGATCCCCAGTGCTGTTGTGCCTGTAGGTAGGGCGCCAAGGCACCGTGAAGAGCAGCAAGAGCTTTCAGGGCTGGGCCCTTCCTTGTGGGAGAAGGAGCCGGACGTTTGCCTTTTCGGCAAGAGGCTCTGCCGCGTTCTAGCGCCATGAGATCTTGCGTCTCTGGGAAAGCACAGATCCCCAGTGCTGTTGTGCCTGTAGGTAGGGCGCCAAGGCACCGTGAAGAGCAGCAAGAGCTTTCAGGGCTGGGCCCTTCCTTGTGGGAGAAGGAGCCGGACGTTTGCCTTTTCGGCAAGAGGCTCTGCCGCTGCCGAGCACCGTGAGCTCTTGCGTCTCTGGGAAAGCACAGATCCCCAGTGCTGTTGTGCCTGTAGATAGAGCGCCAAGGCACCGTGAAGAGGAGCAAGAGCTTTCAGGGCTGGGGCCCTTCCTTGTGGGAGAAGGAGCCGGACGTTTGCCTTTTCGGCAAGAGGCTCTGCCGCTGCCGAGCGCCATGAGCTCTTGCGTCTCTGGGAAAGCACAGATCCCCAGTGCTGTTGTGCCTGTAGGTAGGGCGCCAAGGCACCGTGAAGAGCAGCAAGAGCTTTCAGGGCTGGGCCCTTCCTTGTGGGAGAAGGAGCCGGACGTTTGCCTTTTTCGGCAAGAGGCTCTGCCGCGGCCGAGCGCCATGAGATGTTGCGTCTCTGGGAAAGCACAGATCCCCAGTGCTGTTGTGCCTGTAGATAGGGCGCCAAGGCACCGTGAAGAGCAGCAAGAGCTTTCAGGGCTGGGCCCTTCCTTGTGGGAGAAGGAGCCGGACGTTTGCCTTTTCGGCAAGAGGCTCCGCCGCGTTCTAGCGCCATGAGATGTTGGGTCTCTGGGAAAGCACAGATCCCCAGTGCTGTTGTGCCTGTAGGTAGGGCGCCAAGGCACCGTGAAGAGCAGCAAGAGCTTTCAGGGCTGGGCCCTTCCTTGTGGGAGAAGGAGCCGGACGTTTGCCTTTTCGGCAAGAGGCTCTGCCGCGGCCGAGCGCCATGAGATCTTGCATCTCTGGGAAAGCACAGATCCCCAGTGCTGTTGTGCCTGTAGGTAGGGCGCCAAGGCACCGTGAAGAGCAGCAAGAGCTTTCAGGGCTGGGCCCTTCCTTGTGGGAGAAGGAGCCGGACGTTTGCCTTTTCGACAAGAGGATCTGCCGCGGCCGAGCGCCATGAGATGTTGCGTCTCTGGGAAACCACAGACCCCACTGCTGTTGTGCCTGTAGGTAGAGCGCCAAGGCACCGTGAAGAGCAGCAAGAGCTTTCAGGGCTGGGCCCTTCCTTGTGGGAGAAGGAGCCGGACGTTTGCCTTTTCGGCAAGAGGCTTTGCCGCGGCCTAGCGCCATGAGATGTTGGGTCTCTGGGAAAGCACAGATCCCCACTGCTGTTGTGCCTGTAGGTAGGGGCGCCAAGGCACCGTGAAGAGCAGCAAGAGCTTTCAGGGCTGGGCCCTTCCTTGTGGGAGAAGGAGCCGGACGTTTGCCTTTTCGGCAAGAGGCTCTGCCGCGGCCTAGCGCCATGAGATCTTGCATCTCTGGGAAAAGCACAGATCCCCAGTGCTGTTGTGCCTGTAGGTAGGGCGCCAAGGCACAGTGAAGAGCAGCAAGAGCTTTCAGGGCTGGGCCCTTCCTTGTGGGAGAAGGAGCCGGACGTTTGCCTTTTCGGCAAGAGGCTCTGCCGCGGACGAGCGCCATGAGATGTTGGGTCTATGGGAAAGCACAGATCCCCACTGCTGTTGTGCCTGTAGGTAAGGCGCCAAGGCACCGTGAAGAGCAGCAAGAGCTTTCAGGGCTGGGCCCTTCCTTGTGGGAGAAGGAGCCGGACGTTTGCCTTTTCGGCAAGAGGCTCTGCCGCTGCCGAGCGCCATGAGCTCTTGCGTCTCTGGGAAAGCACAGATCCCCAGTGCTGTTGTGCCTGTAGGTAGGGCGCCAAGGCACCGTGAAGAGCAGCAAGAGCTTTCAGGGCTGGGCCCTTCCTTGTGGGAGAAGGAGCCGGACGTTTGCCTTTTCGGCAAGAGGCTCTGCCGCGTTCTAGCGCCATGAGATCTTGCGTCTCTGGGAAAGCACAGATCCCCAGTGCTGTTGTGCCTGTAGGTAGGGCGCCAAGGCACCGTGAAGAGCAGCAAGAGCTTTCAGGGCTGGGCCCTTCCTTTGTGGGAGAAGGAGCCGGACGTTTGCCTTTTCGGCAAGAGGCTCTGCCGCTGCCGAGCACCGTGAGCTCTTGCGTCTCTGGGAAAGCACAGATCCCCACTGCTGTTGTGCCTGTAGATAGAGCGCCAAGGCACCGTGAAGAGGAGCAAGAGCTTTCAGGGCTGGGCCCTTCCTTGTGGGAGAAGGAGCCGGACGTTTGCCTTTTCGGCAAGAGGCTCTGCCGCGGCCGAGCGCCATGAGATGTTGGGTCTCTGGGAAAGCACAGATCCCCAGTGCTGTTGTGCCTCTAGGTAGGGCGCCAAGGCACCGTGAAGAGCAGCAAGATCGTTCAGGGCTGGGCCCTTCCTTGTGGGAGAAGGAGCCGGACGTTTGCCTTTTCGGCAAGAGGCTCTGCCGCGGCCGAGCGCCATGAGATCTTGCGTCTCTGGGAAAGCACAGATCCCCACTGCTGTTGTGCCTGTAGGTAGGGCGCCAAGGCACCGTGAAGAGCAGCAAGAGCTTTCAGGGCTGGGCCCTTCCTTGTGGGAGAAGGAGCCAGACGTTTGCCTTGCTCTGCCGCGTTCTAGCGCCATGAGATCTTGCATCTCTGGGAAAGCACAGATCCCCAGTGCTGTTGTGCCTGTAGGTAGGGCGCCAAGGCACAGTGAAGAGCAGCAAGAGCTTTCAGGGCTGGGCCCTTCCTTGTGGGAGAAGGAGCCGGACGTTTGCCTTTTCGGCAAGAGGCTCTGCCGCGGACGAGCGCCATGAGATGTTGGGTCTCTGGGAAAGCACAGATCCCCACTGCTGTTGTGCCTGTAGGTAAGGCGCTAAGGCACCGTGAAGAGCAGCAAGAGCTTTCAGGGCTGGGCCCTTCCTTGTGGGAGAAGGAGCCGGACGTTTGCCTTTTCGGCAAGAGGCTTTGCCGCGGCCTAGCGCCATGAGATCTTTGCGTCTCTGGGAAAGCACAGATCCCCAGTGCTGTTGTGCCTGTAGGTAGGGCGCCAAGGCACCGTGAAGAGCAGCAAGAGCTTTCAGGGCTGGGCCCTTCCTGGTGGGAGAAGGAGCCGGACGTTGCCTTTTCGGCAAGAGGCTCTGCCGCTGCCGAGCGCCATGAGCTCTTGCGTCTCTGGGAAAGCACAGATCCCCAGTGCTGTTGTGCCTGTAGGTAGGGCGCCAAGGCACCGTGAAGAGCAGCAAGAGCTTTCAGGGCTGGGCCCTTCCTTGTGGGAGAAGGAGCCGGACGTTTGCCTTTTCGGCAAGAGGCTCTGCCGCGTTCTAGCGCCATGAGATCTTGCGTCTCTGGGAAAGCACAGATCCCCAGTGCTGTTGTGCCTGTAGGTAGGGCGCCAAGGCACCGTGAAGAGCAGCAAGAGCTTTCAGGGCTGGGCCCTTCCTTGTGGGAGAAGGAGCCGGACGTTTGCCTTTTCGGCAAGAGGCTCTGCCGCTGCCGAGCACCGTGAGCTCTTGCGTCTCTGGGAAAGCACAGATCCCCAGTGCTGTTGTGCCTGTAGATAGAGCGCCAAGGCACCGTGAAGAGGAGCAAGAGCTTTCAGGGCTGGGCCCTTCCTTGTGGGAGAAGGAGCCGGACGTTTGCCTTTTCGGCAAGAGGCTCTGCCGCTGCCGAGCGCCATGAGCTCTTGCGTCTCTGGGAAAGCACAGATCCCCAGTGCTGTTGTGCCTGTAGGTAGGGCGCCAAGGCACCGTGAAGAGCAGCAAGAGCTTTCAGAGCTGGGCCCTTCCTTGTGGGAGAAGGAGCCGGACGTTTGCCTTTTCGGCAAGAGGCTCTGCCGCGGCCCGAGCGCCATGAGATGTTGCGTCTCTGGGAAAGCACAGATCCCCAGTGCTGTTGTGCCTGTAGATAGGGCGCCAAGGCACCGTGAAGAGCAGCAAGAGCTTTCAGGGCTGGGCCCTTCCTTGTGGGAGAAGGAGCCGGACGTTTGCCTTTTCGGCAAGAGGCTCCGCCGCGTTCTAGCGCCATGAGATCTTGCTTCTCTGGGAAAGCACAGATCCCCAGTGCTGTTGTGCCTGTAGGTAGGGCGCCAAGGCACCGTGAAGAGCAGCAAGAGCTTTCAGGGCTGGGCCCTTCCTTGTGGGAGAAGGAGCCGGACGTTTGCCTTTTCGGCAAGAGGCTCTGCCGCGGCCGAGCGCCATGAGATCTTGCATCTCTGGGAAAGCACAGATCCCCAGTGCTGTTGTGCCTGTAGGTAGGGCGCCAAGGCACCGTGAAGAGCAGCAAGAGCTTTCAGGGCTGGGCCCTTCCTTGTGGGAGAAGGAGCCGGACGTTTGCCTTTTCGACAAGAGGATCTGCCGCGGCCGAGCGCCATGAGATGTTGCGTCTCTGGGAAACCACAGACCCCACTGCTGTTGTGCCTGTAGGTAGAGCGCCAAGGCACCGTGAAGAGCAGCAAGAGCTTTCAGGGCTGGGCCCTTCCTTGTGGGAGAAGGAGCCGGACGTTTGCCTTTTCGGCAAGAGGCTTTGCCGCGGCCTAGCGCCATGAGATGTTGGGTCTCTGGGAAAGCACAGATCCCCACTGCTGTTGTGCCTGTAGGTAGGGCGCCAAGGCACCGTGAAGAGCAGCAAGAGCTTTCAGGGCTGGGCCCTTCCTTGTGGGAGAAGGAGCCGGACGTTTGCCTTTTCGGCAAGAGGCTCTGCCGCGGCCTAGCGCCATGAGATCTTGCATCTCTGGGAAAGCACAGATCCCCAGTGCTGTTGTGCCTGTAGGTAGGGCGCCAAGGCACAGTGAAGAGCAGCAAGAGCTTTCAGGGCTGGGCCCTTCCTTGTGGGAGAAGGAGCCGGACGTTTGCCTTTTCGGCAAGAGGCTCTGCCGCGGACGAGCGCCATGAGATGTTGGGTCTATGGGAAAGCACAGATCCCCACTGCTGTTGTGCCTGTAGGTAAGGCGCCAAGGCACCGTGAAGAGCAGCAAGAGCTTTCAGGGCTGGGCCCTTCCTTGTGGGAGAAGGAGCCGGACGTTTGCCTTTCGGCAAGAGGCTCTGCCGCTGCCGAGCGCCATGAGCTCTTGCGTCTCTGGGAAAGCACAGATCCCCAGTGCTGTTGTGCCTGTAGGTAGGGCGCCAAGGCACCGTGAAGAGCAGCAAGAGCTTTCAGGGCTGGGCCCTTCCTTGTGGGAGAAGGAGCCGGACGTTTGCCTTTTCGGCAAGAGGCTCTGCCGCGTTCTAGCGCCATGAGATCTTGCGTCTCTGGGAAAGCACAGATCCCCAGTGCTGTTGTGCCTGTAGGTAGGGCGCCAAGGCACCGTGAAGAGCAGCAAGAGCTTTCAGGGCTGGGCCCTTCCTTGTGGGAGAAGGAGCCGGACGTTTGCCTTTTCGGCAAGAGGCTCTGCCGCTGCCGAGCACCGTGAGCTCTTGCGTCTCTGGGAAAGCACAGATCCCCACTGCTGTTGTGCCTGTAGATAGAGCGCCAAGGCACCGTGAAGAGGAGCAAGAGCTTTCAGGGCTGGGCCCTTCCTTGTGGGAGAAGGAGCCGGACGTTTGCCTTTTCGGCAAGAGGCTCTGCCGCTGCCGAGCGCCATGAGCTCTTGCGTCTCTGGGAAAGCACAGATCCCCAGTGCTGTTGTGCCTGTAGGTAGGGCGCCAAGGCACCGTGAAGAGCAGCAAGAGCTTTCAGGGCTGGGCCCTTCCTTGTGGGAGAAGGAGCCGGACGTTTGCCTTTTCGGCAAGAGGCTCTGCCGCGGCCGAGCGCCATGAGATGTTGCGTCTCTGGGAAAGCACAGATCCCCAGTGCTGTTGTGCCTGTAGATAGGGTGCCAAGGCACCGTGAAGAGCAGCAAGAGCTTTCAGGGCTGGGCCCTTCCTTGTGGGAGAAGGAGCCGGATGTTTGCCTTTTCGGCAAGAGGCTTTGCCGCGGCCTAACGCCATGAGCTCTTGCATCTCTGGTAAAGCACAGATCCCCAGTGCTGTTGTGCCTGTAGGTAGGGCACCAAGGCACAGTGAAGAGCAGCAAGAGCTTTCAGGGCTGGGCCCTTCCTTGTGGGAGAAGGAGCCGGACGTTTGCCTTTTCGGCAAGAGGCCCTGCCGCGGCCGAGCGCCATGAGATGTTGGGTCTCTGGGAAAGCACAGATCCCCAGTGCTGTTGTGCCTGTAGATAGAGCGCCAAGGCACCGTGAAGAGCAGCAAGAGCTTTCAGGGCTGGGCCCTTCTGGTGGGAGAAGGAGCCGGACGTTTGCCTTTTCGGCAAGAGGCTCTGCCGCTGCCGAGCGCCATGAGCTCTTGCGTCTCTGGGAAAGCACAGATCCCCAGTGCTGTTGTGCCTGTAGGTAGGGCGCCAAGGCACCGTGAAGAGCAGCAAGAGCTTTCAGGGCTGGGCCCTTCCTTGTGGGAGAAGGAGCCGGACGTTTGCCTTTTCGGCAAGAGGCTCTGCCGCGGCCGAGCGCCATGAGATCTTGCGTCTCTGGAAAGCACAGATCCCCAGTGCTGTTGTGCCTGTAGGTAGGGCGCCAAGGCACCGTGAAGAGCAGCAAGAGCTTTCAGGGCTGGGCCCTTCCTGGTGGGAGAAGGAGCCGGACGTTTGCCTTTTCGGCAAGAGGCTCTGCCGCTGCCGAGCACCATGAGCTCTTGCGTCTCTGGGAAAGCACAGATCCCCAGTGCTGTTGTGCCTGTAGGTAGGGCGCCAAGGCACCGTGAAGAGCAGCAAGAGCTTTCAGGGCTGGGCCCTTCCTTCTGGGAGAAGGAGCCGGACGTTTGCCTTTTCGGCAAGAGGCTCTGCCGCTGCCGAGCGCCATGAGCTCTTGCGTCTCTGGGAAAGCACAGATCCCCACTGCTGTTGTGCCTGTAGGTAGGGCGCCAAGGCACCGTGAAGAGCAGCAAGAGCTTTCAGAGCTGGGCCCTTCCTTGTGGGAGAAGGAGCCGGACGTTTGCCTTTTCGGCAAGAGGCTCTGCCGCGGCCCGAGCGCCATGAGATGTTGCGTCTCTGGGAAAGCACAGATCCCCAGTGCTGTTGTGCCTGTAGATAGGGCACCAAGGCACCGTGAAGAGCAGCAAGAGCTTTCAGGGCTGGGCCCTTCCTTGTGGGAGAAGGAGCCGGACGTTTGCCTTTTCGGCAAGAGGCTCCGCCGCGTTCTAGCGCCATGAGATCTTGCTTCTCTGGGAAAGCACAGATCCCCAGTGCTGTTGTGCCTGTAGGTAGGGCGCCAAGGCACCGTGAAGAGCAGCAAGAGCTTTCAGGGCTGGGCCCTTCCTTGTGGGAGAAGGAGCCGGACGTTTGCCTTTTCGGCAAGAGGCTCTGCCGCGGCCGAGCGCCATGAGATCTTGCATCTCTGGGAAAGCACAGATCCCCAGTGCTGTTGTGCCTGTAGGTAGGGCGCCAAGGCACCGTGAAGAGCAGCAAGAGCTTTCAGGGCTGGGCCCTTCCTTGTGGGAGAAGGAGCCGGACGTTTGCCTTTTCGACAAGAGGATCTGCCGCGGCCGAGCGCCATGAGATGTTGCGTCTCTGGGAAACCACAGACCCCACTGCTGTTGTGCCTGTAGGTAGAGCGCCAAGGCACCGTGAAGAGCAGCAAGAGCTTTCAGGGCTGGGCCCTTCCTTGTGGGAGAAGGAGCCGGACGTTTGCCTTTTCGGCAAGAGGCTTTGCCGCGGCCTAGCGCCATGAGATGTTGGGTCTCTGGGAAAGCACAGATCCCCACTGCTGTTGTGCCTGTAGGTAGGGCGCCAAGGCACCGTGAAGAGCAGCAAGAGCTTTCAGGGCTGGGCCCTTCCTTGTGGGAGAAGGAGCCGGACGTTTGCCTTTTCGGCAAGAGGCTCTGCCGCGGCCTAGCGCCATGAGATCTTGCATCTCTGGGAAAGCACAGATCCCCAGTGCTGTTGTGCCTGTAGGTAGGGCGCCAAGGCACAGTGAAGAGCAGCAAGAGCTTTCAGGGCTGGGCCCTTCCTTGTGGGAGAAGGAGCCGGACGTTTGCCTTTTCGGCAAGAGGCTCTGCCGCGGACGAGCGCCATGAGATGTTGCGTCTCTGGGAAAGCACAGATCCCCAGTGCTGTTGTGCCTGTAGATAGGGCACCAAGGCACCGTGAAGAGCAGCAAGAGCTTTCAGGGCTGGGCCCTTCCTTGTGGGAGAAGGAGCCGGACGTTTGCCTTTTCGGCAAGAGGCTCCGCCGCGTTCTAGCGCCATGAGATCTTGCTTCTCTGGGAAAGCACAGATCCCCAGTGCTGTTGTGCCTGTAGGTAGGGCGCCAAGGCACCGTGAAGAGCAGCAAGAGCTTTCAGGGCTGGGCCCTTCCTTGTGGGAGAAGGAGCCGGACGTTTGCCTTTTCGGCAAGAGGCTCTGCCGCGGCCGAGCGCCATGAGATCTTGCATCTCTGGGAAAGCACAGATCCCCAGTGCTGTTGTGCCTGTAGGTAGGGCGCCAAGGCACCGTGAAGAGCAGCAAGAGCTTTCAGGGCTGGGCCCTTCCTTGTGGGAGAAGGAGCCGGACGTTTGCCTTTTCGACAAGAGGATCTGCCGCGGCCGAGCGCCATGAGATGTTGCGTCTCTGGGAAACCACAGACCCCACTGCTGTTGTGCCTGTAGGTAGAGCGCCAAGGCACCGTGAAGAGCAGCAAGAGCTTTCAGGGCTGGGCCCTTCCTTGTGGGAGAAGGAGCCGGACGTTTGCCTTTTCGGCAAGAGGCTTTGCCGCGGCCTAGCGCCATGAGATGTTGGGTCTCTGGGAAAGCACAGATCCCCACTGCTGTTGTGCCTGTAGGTAGGGCGCCAAGGCACCGTGAAGAGCAGCAAGAGCTTTCAGGGCTGGGCCCTTCCTTGTGGGAGAAGGAGCCGGACGTTTGCCTTTTCGGCAAGAGGCTCTGCCGCGGCCTAGCGCCATGAGATCTTGCATCTCTGGGAAAGCACAGATCCCCAGTGCTGTTGTGCCTGTAGGTAGGGCGCCAAGGCACAGTGAAGAGCAGCAAGAGCTTTCAGGGCTGGGCCCTTCCTTGTGGGAGAAGGAGCCGGACGTTTGCCTTTTCGGCAAGAGGCTCTGCCGCGGACGAGCGCCATGAGATGTTGGGTCTATGGGAAAGCACAGATCCCCACTGCTGTTGTGCCTGTAGGTAAGGCGCCAAGGCACCGTGAAGAGCAGCAAGAGCTTTCAGGGCTGGGCCCTTCCTTGTGGGAGAAGGAGCCGGACGTTTGCCTTTTCGGCAAGAGGCTCTGCCGCTGCCGAGCGCCATGAGCTCTTGCGTCTCTGGGAAAGCACAGATCCCCAGTGCTGTTGTGCCTGTAGGTAGGGCGCCAAGGCACCGTGAAGAGCAGCAAGAGCTTTCAGGGCTGGGCCCTTCCTTGTGGGAGAAGGAGCCGGACGTTTGCCTTTTCGGCAAGAGGCTCTGCCGCGTTCTAGCGCCATGAGATCTTGCGTCTCTGGGAAAGCACAGATCCCCAGTGCTGTTGTGCCTGTAGGTAGGGCGCCAAGGCACCGTGAAGAGCAGCAAGAGCTTTCAGGGCTGGGCCCTTCCTTGTGGGAGAAGGAGCCGGACGTTTGCCTTTTCGGCAAGAGGCTCTGCCGCTGCCGAGCACCGTGAGCTCTTGCGTCTCTGGGAAAGCACAGATCCCCACTGCTGTTGTGCCTGTAGATAGAGCGCCAAGGCACCGTGAAGAGGAGCAAGAGCTTTCAGGGCTGGGCCCTTCCTTGTGGGAGAAGGAGCCGGACGTTTGCCTTTTCGGCAAGAGGCTCTGCCGCTGCCGAGCGCCATGAGCTCTTGCGTCTCTGGGAAAGCACAGATCCCCAGTGCTGTTGTGCCTGTAGGTAGGGCGCCAAGGCACCGTGAAGAGCAGCAAGAGCTTTCAGGGCTGGGCCCTTCCTTGTGGGAGAAGGAGCCGGACGTTTGCCTTTTCGGCAAGAGGCTCTGCCGCGGCCGAGCGCCATGAGATGTTGCGTCTCTGGGAAAGCACAGATCCCCAGTGCTGTTGTGCCTGTAGATAGGGTGCCAAGGCACCGTGAAGAGCAGCAAGAGCTTTCAGGGCTGGGCCCTTCCTTGTGGGAGAAGGAGCCGGATGTTTGCCTTTTCGGCAAGAGGCTTTGCCGCGGCCTAACGCCATGAGCTCTTGCATCTCTGGTAAAGCACAGATCCCCAGTGCTGTTGTGCCTGTAGGTAGGGCACCAAGGCACAGTGAAGAGCAGCAAGAGCTTTCAGGGCTGGGCCCTTCCTTGTGGGAGAAGGAGCCGGACGTTTGCCTTTTCGGCAAGAGGCCCTGCCGCGGCCGAGCGCCATGAGATGTTGGGTCTCTGGGAAAGCACAGATCCCCAGTGCTGTTGTGCCTGTAGATAGAGCGCCAAGGCACCGTGAAGAGCAGCAAGAGCTTTCAGGGCTGGGCCCTTCCTGGTGGGAGAAGGAGCCGGACGTTTGCCTTTTCGGCAAGAGGCTCTGCCGCTGCCGAGCGCCATGAGCTCTTGCGTCTCTGGGAAAGCACAGATCCCCAGTGCTGTTGTGCCTGTAGGTAGGGCGCCAAGGCACCGTGAAGAGCAGCAAGAGCTTTCAGGGCTGGGCCCTTCCTTGTGGGAGAAGGAGCCGGACGTTTGCCTTTTCGGCAAGAGGCTCTGCCGCGGCCGAGCGCCATGAGATCGTGCGTCTCTGGGAAAGCACAGATCCCCAGTGCTGTTGTGCCTGTAGGTAGGGCGCCAAGGCACCGTGAAGAGCAGCAAGAGCTTTCAGGGCTGGGCCCTTCCTGGTGGGAGAAGGAGCCGGACGTTTGCCTTTTCGGCAAGAGGCTCTGCCGCTGCCGAGCACCATGAGCTCTTGCGTCTCTGGGAAAGCACAGATCCCCACTGCTGTTGTGCCTGTAGATAGAGCGCCAAGGCACCGTGAAGAGCAGCAAGAGCTTTCAGGGCTGGGCCCTTCCTTGTGGGAGAAGGAGCCGGACGTTTGCCTTTTCGGCAAGAGGCTTTGCCGCGGCCTAACGCCATGAGCTCTTGCATCTCTGGGAAAGCACAGATCCCCACTGCTGTTGTGCCTGTAGGTAGGGCGCCAAGGCACCGTGAAGAGCAGCAAGAGCTTTCAGGGCTGGGCCCTTCCTTGTGGGAGAAGGAGCCGGACGTTTGCCTTTTCGGCAAGAGGCTCTGCCGCGGCCGAGCGCCATGAGATCTTGCGTCTCTGGGAAAGCACAGATCCCCAGTGCTGTTGTGCCTGTAGATAGAGCGCCAAGGCACCATGAAGAGCAGCAAGAGCTTTCAGGGCTGGGCCCTTCCTTGTGGGAGAAGGAGCCGGACGTTTGCCTTTTCGGCAAGAGGCCCTGCCGCGGCCGAGCGCCATGAGATGTTGGGTCTCTGGGAAAGCACAGATCCCCAGTGCTGTTGTGCCTGTAGATAGAGCGCCAAGGCACCGTGAAGAGCAGCAAGAGCTTTCAGGGCTGGGCCCTTCCTGGTGGGAGAAGGAGCCGGACGTTTGCCTTTTCGGCAAGAGGCTCTGCCGCTGCCGAGCGCCATGAGCTCTTGCGTCTCTGGGAAAGCACAGATCCCCAGTGCTGTTGTGCCTGTAGGTAGGGCGCCAAGGCACCGTGAAGAGCAGCAAGAGCTTTCAGGGCTGGGCCCTTCCTTGTGGGAGAAGGAGCCGGACGTTTGCCTTTTCGGCAAGAGGCTCTGCCGCGTTCTAGCGCCATGAGATCTTGCGTCTCTGGGAAAGCACAGATCCCCAGTGCTGTTGTGCCTGTAGGTAGGGCGCCAAGGCACCGTGAAGAGCAGCAAGAGCTTTCAGGGCTGGGCCCTTCCTTGTGGGAGAAGGAGCCGGACGTTTGCCTTTTCGGCAAGAGGCTCTGCCGCTGCCGAGCGCCATGAGCTCTTGCGTCTCTGGGAAAGCACAGATCCCCAGTGCTGTTGTGCCTGTAGGTAGGGCGCCAAGGCACCGTGAAGAGCAGCAAGAGCTTTCAGGGCTGGGCCCTTCCTTGTGGGAGAAGGAGCCGGACGTTTGCCTTTTCGGCAAGAGGCTCTGCCGCGGCCGAGCGCCATGAGATGTTGCGTCTCTGGGAAAGCACAGATCCCCAGTGCTGTTGTGCCTGTAGATAGGGTGCCAAGGCACCGTGAAGAGCAGCAAGAGCTTTCAGGGCTGGGCCCTTCCTTGTGGGAGAAGGAGCCGGATGTTTGCCTTTTCGGCAAGAGGCTTTGCCGCGGCCTAACGCCATGAGCTCTTGCATCTCTGGTAAAGCACAGATCCCCAGTGCTGTTGTGCCTGTAGGTAGGGCACCAAGGCACAGTGAAGAGCAGCAAGAGCTTTCAGGGCTGGGCCCTTCCTTGTGGGAGAAGGAGCCGGACGTTTGCCTTTTCGGCAAGAGGCCCTGCCGCGGCCGAGCGCCATGAGATGTTGGGTCTCTGGGAAAGCACAGATCCCCAGTGCTGTTGTGCCTGTAGATAGAGCGCCAAGGCACCGTGAAGAGCAGCAAGAGCTTTCAGGGCTGGGCCCTTCCTGGTGGGAGAAGGAGCCGGACGTTTGCCTTTTCGGCAAGAGGCTCTGCCGCGTTCTAGCGCCATGAGCTCTTGCGTCTCTGGGAAAGCACAGATCCCCAGTGCTGTTGTGCCTGTAGGTAGGGCGCCAAGGCACCGTGAAGAGCAGCAAGAGCTTTCAGGGCTGGGCCCTTCCTTGTGGGAGAAGGAGCCGGACGTTTGCCTTTTCGGCAAGAGGCTCTGCCGCGGCCGAGCGCCATGAGATCTTGCGTCTCTGGGAAAGCACAGATCCCCAGTGCTGTTGTGCCTGTAGGTAGGGCGCCAAGGCACCGTGAAGAGCAGCAAGAGCTTTCAGGGCTGGGCCCTTCCTGGTGGGAGAAGGAGCCGGACGTTTGCCTTTTCGGCAAGAGGCTCTGCCGCTGCCGAGCACCATGAGCTCTTGCGTCTCTGGGAAAGCACAGATCCCCACTGCTGTTGTGCCTGTAGATAGAGCGCCAAGGCACCGTGAAGAGCAGCAAGAGCTTTCAGGGCTGGGCCCTTCCTTGTGGGAGAAGGAGCCGGACGTTTGCCTTTTCGGCAAGAGGCTTTGCCGCGGCCTAACGCCATGAGCTCTTGCATCTCTGGGAAAGCACAGATCCCCACTGCTGTTGTGCCTGTAGGTAGGGCGCCAAGGCACCGTGAAGAGCAGCAAGAGCTTTCAGGGCTGGGCCCTTCCTTGTGGGAGAAGGAGCCGGACGTTTGCCTTTTCGGCAAGAGGCTCTGCCGCGGCCGAGCGCCATGAGATCTTGCGTCTCTGGGAAAGCACAGATCCCCACTGCTGTTGTGCCTGTAGATAGAGCGCCAAGGCACCATGAAGAGCAGCAAGAGCTTTCAGGGCTGGGCCCTTCCTTGTGGGAGAAGGAGCCGGACGTTTGCCTTTTCGGCAAGAGGCTCTGCCGCGGCCTAGCGCCATGAGATCTTGCATCTCTGGGAAAGCACAGATCCCCAGTGCTGTTGTGCCTGTAGGTAGGGCGCCAAGGCACAGTGAAGAGCAGCAAGAGCTTTCAGGGCTGGGCCCTTCCTTGTGGGAGAAGGAGCCGGACGTTTGCCTTTTCGGCAAGAGGCTCTGCCGCGGCCGAGCGCCATGAGATCTTGCGTCTCTGGGAAAGCACAGATCCCAAGTGCTGTTATGCCTGTAGATAGGGCGCCAAGGCACAGTGAAGAGCAGCAAGAGCTTTCAGGGCTGGGCCCTTCCTTGTGGGAGAAGGAGCCGGACGTTTGCCTTTTCGGCAAGAGGCTCTGTTGCGGCCGAGCGCCATGAGATCTTGCGTCTCTGGGAAAGCACAGATCCCCAGTGCTGTTGTGCCTGTAGATAGGGCGTCAAGGCACCGTGAAGAGCAGCAAGAGCTTTCAGGGCTGGGCCCTTCCTTGTGGGAGAAGGAGCCGGACGTTTGCCTTTTCGGCAAGAGGCTCTGCCGCTGCCGAGCGCCATGAGCTCTTGCGTCTCTGGGAAAGCACAGATCCCCACTGCTGTTGTGCCTGTAGGTAGGGCGCCAAGGCACCGTGAAGAGCAGCAAGAGCTTTCAGGGCTGGGCCCTTCCTTGTGGGAGAAGGAGCCGGACGTTTGCCTTTTCGGCAAGAGGCTCTGCCGCGGCCGAGCGCCATGAGCTCTTGCATCTCTGGGAAAGCACAGATCCCCAGTGCTGTTGTGCCTATACGTAGGGCGCCAAGGCACCGTGAAGAGCAGCAAGAGCTTTCAGCGCTGGGCCCTTCCTTGTGGGAGAAGGAGCCGGACGTTTGCCTTTTCGGCAAGAGGCTCTGCCGCGGCCGAGCGCCATGAGCTCTTGCGTCTCTGGGAAAGCACAGATCCCCACTGCTGTTGTGCCTGTAGGTAGGGCACCAAGGCACAGTGAAGAGCAGCAAGAGCTTTCAGGGCTGGGCCCTTCCTTGTGGGAGAAGGATCCGGACGTTTGCCTTTTCGGCAAGAGGCTCTGTTGCGGCCGAGCACCAATAGGTCTTGCGTCTCTGGGAAAGCACAGATCCCCACTGCTGTTGTGCCTGTCGGTAGGGCGCCAAGGCACCGTGAAGAGCAGCAAGATCTTTCAGGGCTGGGCCCTTCCTTGTGGGAGAAGGAGCCGGACGTTTGCCTTTTCGGCAAGAGGCTCTGCCGCGGCCGAGCACCAATAGGTCTTGCGTCTCTGGGAAAGCACAGATCCCCAGTGCTGTTGTGCCTCTAGGTAGGGCGCCAAGGCACCGTGAACAGCAGCAAGAGCTTTCAGGGCTGGGCCCTTCCTTGTGGGAGAAGGAGCCGGACGTTTGCCTTTTCGGCAAGAGGCTCTGCTGCGGCCGAGCGCCATGAGCTCTTGCGTCTCTGGGAAAGCACAGATCCCCAGTGCTGTTGTGCCTGTAGGTAGGGCGCCAAGGCACCGTGAAGAGCAGCAAGAGCTTTCAGGGCTGGGCCCTTCCTTGTGGGAGAAGGAGCCGGACGTTTGCCTTTTCGGCAAGAGGCTTTGCCGCTGCCTAGCGCCATGAGATCTTGCATCTCTGGGAAAGCACAGATCCCCAGTGCTGTTGTGCCTGTAGGTAGGGCGCCAAGGCACAGTGAAGAGCAGCAAGAGCTTTCAGAGCTGGGCCCTTCCTTGTGGGAGAAGGAGCCGGACGTTTGCCTTTTCGGCAAGAGGCTCTGCCGCGGCCGAGCGCCATGAGATGTTGGGTCTCTGGGAAAGCACAGATCCCCACTGCTGTTGTGCCTGTAGGTAAGGCGCCAAGGCACCGTGAAGAGCAGCAAGAGCTTTCAGGGCTGGGCCCTTCCTTGTGGGAGAAGGAGCCGGACGTTTGCCTTTTCGGCAAGAGGCTTTGCCGCGGCCTAGCGCCATGAGATCTTGCGTCTCTGGGAAAGCACAGATCCCCAGTGCTGTTGTGCCTGTAGATAGGGCGCCAAGGCACCGTGAAGAGCAGCAAGAGCTTTCAGGGCTGGGCCCTTCCTTGTGGGAGAAGGAGCCGGACGTTTGCCTTTTCGGCAAGAGGCTCTGCCGCGGCCGAGCGCCATGAGATGTTGGGTCTCTGGGAAAGCACAGATCCCCAGTGCTGTTGTGCCTCTAGGTAGGGCGCCAAGGCACCGTGAAGAGCAGCAAGAGCTTTCAGGGCTGGGCCCTTCCTTGTGGGAGAAGGAGCCGGACGTTTGCCTTTTCGGCAAGAGGCTCTGCCGCGGCCGAGCGCCATGAGATCTTGCGTCTCTGGGAAAGCACAGATCCCCAGTGCTGTTGTGCCTGTAGATAGAGCGCCAAGGCACCGTGAAGAGCAGCAAGAGCTTTCAGGGCTGGGCCCTTCCTGGTGGGAGAAGGAGCCGGACGTTTGCCTTTTCGGCAAGAGGCTCTGCCGCTGCCGAGCGCCATGAGATGTTGGGTCTCTGGGAAAGCACAGATCCCCAGTGCTGTTGTGCCTGTAGGTAGGGCGCCAAGGCACAGTGAAGAGCAGCAAGAGCTTTCAGGGCTGGGCCCTTCCTTGTGGGAGAAGGAGCCGGACGTTTGCCTTTTCGGCAAGAGGCTCTGCCGCGTTCTAGCGCCATGAGATCTTGCTTCTCTGGGAAAGCACAGATCCCCAGTGCTGTTGTGCCTGTAGGTAGGGCGCCAAGGCACCGTGAAGAGCAGCAAGAGCTTTCAGGGCTGGGCCCTTCCTTGTGGGAGAAGGAGCCGGACGTTTGCCTTTTCGGCAAGAGGCTCTGCCGCGGCCGAGCGCCATGAGATCTTGCATCTCTGGGAAAGCACAGATCCCCAGTGCTGTTGTGCCTGTAGGTAGGGCGCCAAGGCACCGTGAAGAGCAGCAAGAGCTTTCAGGGCTGGGCCCTTCCTTGTGGGAGAAGGAGCCGGACGTTTGCCTTTTCGACAAGAGGATCTGCCGCGGCCGAGCGCCATGAGATGTTGCGTCTCTGGGAAACCACAGACCCCACTGCTGTTGTGCCTGTAGGTAGAGCGCCAAGGCACCGTGAAGAGCAGCAAGAGCTTTCAGGGCTGGGCCCTTCCTTGTGGGAGAAGGAGCCGGACGTTTGCCTTTTTCGGCAAGAGGCTTTGCCGCGGTCTAGCGCCATGAGATGTTGGGTCTCTGGGAAAGCACAGATCCCCACTGCTGTTGTGCCTGTAGGTAGGGCGCCAAGGCACCGTGAAGAGCAGCAAGAGCTTTCAGGGCTGGGCCCTTCCTTGTGGGAGAAGGAGCCGGACGTTTGCCTTTTCGGCAAGAGGCTCTGCCGCTGCCGAGCGCCATGAGATGTTGGGTCTCTGGGAAAGCACAGATCCCCAGTGCTGTTGTGCCTGTAGGTAGGGCGCCAAGGGTAGGTGAAGAGCAGCAAGAGCTTTCAGGGCTGGGCCCTTCCTTGTGGGAGAAGGAGCCGGACGTTTGCCTTTTCGGCAAGAGGCTCTGCCGCGGCCGAGCGCCATGAGATGTTGCGTCTCTGGGAAAGCACAGATCCCCAGTGCTGTTGTGCCTGTAGATAGAGCGCCAAGGCACCGTGAAGAGCAGCAAGAGCTTTCAGGGCTGGGCCCTTCCTGGTGGGAGAAGGAGCCGGACGTTTGCCTTTTCGGCAAGAGGCTCTGCCGCTGCCGAGCGCCATGAGATGTTGGGTCTCTGGGAAAGCACAGATCCCCAGTGCTGTTGTGCCTGTAGGTAGGGCGCCAAGGCACCGTGAAGAGCAGCAAGAGCTTTCAGGGCTGGGCCCTTCCTTGTGGGAGAAGGAGCCGGACGTTTGCCTTTTCGGCAAGAGGCTTTGCCGCGGCCTAGCGCCATGAGATCTTGCGTCTCTGGGAAAGCACAGATCCCCAGTGCTGTTGTGCCTGTAGATAGGGCGCCAAGGCACCGTGAAGAGCAGCAAGAGCTTTCAGGGCTGGGCCCTTCCTTGTGGGAGAAGGAGCCGGACGTTTGCCTTTTCGGCAAGAGGCTCTGCCGCGGCTGAGCGCCATGAGATGTTGGGTCTCTGGGAAAGCACAGATCCCCAGTGCTGTTGTGCCTGTAGGTAGGGCGCCAAGGCACCGTGAAGAGCAGCAAGATCTTTCAGGGCTGGGCCCTTCCTTGTGGGAGAAGGAGCCGGACGTTTGCCTTTTCGGCAAGAGGCTCTGGCACGGCCGAGCGCCATGAGATCTTGCGTCTCTGGGAAAGCACAGATCCCCAGTGCTGTTGTGCCTGTAGATAGAGCGCCAAGGCACCGTGAAGAGCAGCAAGAGCTTTCAGGGCTGGGCCCTTCCTTGTGGGAGAAGGAGCCGGACGTTTGCCTTTTCGGCAAGAGGCTCTGCCGCTGCCGAGCGCCATGAGATGTTGCGTCTCTGGGAAAGCACAGATCCCCAGTGCTGTTGTGCCTGTAGGTAGGGCGCCAAGGCACAGTGAAGAGCAGCAAGAGCTTTCAGGGCTGGGCCCTTCCTTGTGGGAGAAGGAGCCGGACGTTTGCCTTTTCGGCAAGAGGCTCTGCCGCGTTCTAGCGCCATGAGATCTTGCTTCTCTGGGAAAGCACAGATCCCCAGTGCTGTTGTGCCTGTAGGTAGGGCGCCAAGGCACCGTGAAGAGCAGCAAGAGCTTTCAGGGCTGGGCCCTTCCTTGTGGGAGAAGGAGCCGGACGTTTGCCTTTTCGGCAAGAGGCTCTGCCGCGGCCGAGCGCCATGAGATCTTGCATCTCTGGGAAAGCACAGATCCCCAGTGCTGTTGTGCCTGTAGGTAGGGCGCCAAGGCACCGTGAAGAGCAGCAAGAGCTTTCAGGGCTGGGCCCTTCCTTGTGGGAGAAGGAGCCGGACGTTTGCCTTTTCGACAAGAGGATCTGCCGCGGCCGAGCGCCATGAGATGTTGCGTCTCTGGGAAACCACAGACCCCACTGCTGTTGTGCCTGTAGGTAGAGCGCCAAGGCACCGTGAAGAGCAGCAAGAGCTTTCAGGGCTGGGCCCTTCCTTGTGGGAGAAGGAGCCGGACGTTTGCCTTTTCGGCAAGAGGCTTTGCCGCGGCCTAGCGCCATGAGATGTTGGGTCTCTGGGAAAGCACAGATCCCCAGTGCTGTTGTGCCTGTAGGTAGGGCGCCAAGGCACCGTGAAGAGCAGCAAGAGCTTTCAGGGCTGGGCCCTTCCTTGTGGGAGAAGGAGCCGGACGTTTGCCTTTTCGGCAAGAGGCTCTGCCGCTGCCGAGCGCCATGAGATGTTGGGTCTCTGGGAAAGCACAGATCCCCACTGCTGTTGTGCCTGTAGGTAGGGCGCCAAGGGTAGGTGAAGAGCAGCAAGAGCTTTCAGGGCTGGGCCCTTCCTTGTGGGAGAAGGAGCCGGACGTTTGCCTTTTCGGCAAGAGGCTCTGCCGCGGCCGAGCGCCATGAGATCTTGCGTCTCTGGGAAAGCACAGATCCCCAGTGCTGTTGTGCCTGTAGATAGGGCGCCAAGGCACCGTGAAGAGCAGCAAGAGCTTTCAGGGCTGGGCCCTTCCTGGTGGGAGAAGGAGCCGGACGTTTGCCTTTTCGGCAAGAGGCTCTGCCGCTGCCGAGCGCCATGAGATGTTGGGTCTCTAGGAAAGCACAGATCCCCAGTGCTGTTGTGCCTGTAGGTAGGGCGCCAAGGCACCGTGAAGAGCAGCAAGAGCTTTCAGGGCTGGGCCCTTCCTTGTGGGAGAAGGAGCCGGACGTTTGCCTTTTCGGCAAGAGGCTCTGCCGCTGCCGAGCGCCATGAGATCTTGCGTCTCTGGGAAAGCACAGATCCCCAGTGCTGTTGTGCCTGTAGGTAGGGCGCCAAGGCACCGTGAAGAGCAGCAAGAGCTTTCAGGGCTGGGCCCTTCCTGGTGGGAGAAGGAGCCGGACGTTTGCCTTTTCGGCAAGAGGCTCTGCCGCGGCCGAGCACCATGAGCTCTTGCGTCTCTGGGAAAGCACAGATCCCCACTGCTGTTGTGCCTGTAGATAGAGCGCCAAGGCACCGTGAAGAGCAGCAAGAGCTTTCAGGGCTGGGCCCTTCCTTGTGGGAGAAGGAGCCGGACGTTTGCCTTTTCGGCAAGAGGCTCTGCCGCGGCCGAGCGCCATGAGACGTTGCGTCTCTGGGAAAGCACAGATCCCCACTGCTGTTGTGCCTGTAGGTAGGGCGCCAAGGCACAGTGAAGAGCAGCAAGAGCTTTCAGGGCTGGGCCCTTCCTTGTGGGAGAAGGAGCCGGACGTTTGCCTTTTCGGCAAGAGGCTCTGCCGCGGCCGAGCGCCATGAGATCTTGCGTCTCTGGGAAAGCACAGATCCCCAGTGCTGTTGTGCCTGTAGATAGAGCGCCAAGGCACCATGAAGAGCAGCAAGAGCTTTCAGGGCTGGGCCCTTCCTTGTGGGAGAAGGAGCCGGACGTTTGCCTTTTCGGCAAGAGGCTTTGCCGCGGCCTAGCGCCATGAGCTCTTGCATCTCTGGGAAAGCACAGATCCCCAGTGCTGTTGTGCCTGTAGGTAGGGCGCCAAGGCACAGTGAAGAGCAGCAAGAGCTTTCAGGGCTGGGCCCTTCCTTGTGGGAGAAGGAGCCGGACGTTTGCCTTTTCGGCAAGAGGCTCTGCCGCGGCCGAGCACCAATAGATCTTGCTTCTCTGGAAAGCACAGATCCCCACTGCTGTTGTGCCTGTAGGTAGGGCACCAAGGCACCGTGAAGAGCAGCAAGAGCTTTCAGGGCTGGGCCCTTCCTTGTGGGAGAAGGAGCCGGACGTTTGCCTTTTCGGCAAGAGGCTCTGCCGCGGCCGAGCGCCATGAGCTCTTGCGTCTCTGGGAAAGCACAGATCCCCAGTGCTGTTGTGTCTGTAGGTAGGGCGCCAAGGCACCGTGAAGAGCAGCAAGATCTTTCAGGGCTGGGCCCTTCCTGGTGGGAGAAGGAGCCGGACGTTTGCCTTTTCGGCAAGAGGCTCTGCCGCTGCCGAGCGCCATGAGCTCTTGCGTCTCTGGGAAAGCACAGATCCCCAGTGTTGTTGTGCCTGTAGGTAGGGCGCCAAGGCACCGTGAAGAGCAGCAAGAGCTTTCAGGGCTGGGCCCTTCCTTGTGGGAGAAGGAGCCGGACGTTTGCCTTTTCGGCAAGAGGCTCTGCCGCGGCCGAGCGCCATGAGATCTTGCATCTCTGGGAAAGCACAGATCCCTAGTGCTGTTGTGCCTGTAGGTAGGGCGCCAAGGCACCGTGAAGAGCAGCAAGAGCTTTCAGGGCTGGGCCCTTCCTTGTGGGAGAAGGAGCCGGACGTTTGCCTTTTCGGCAAGAGGCTCTGCCGCGGCCGAGCGCCATGAGCTCTTGCGTCTCTGGGAAAGCACAGATCCCCACTGCTGTTGTGCCTGTAGGTAGGGCGCCAAGGCACAGTGAAGAGCAGCAAGAGCTTTCAGGGCTGGGCCCTTCCTTGTGGGAGAAGGAGCCGGACGTTTGCCTTTTCGGCAAGAGGCTCTGCCGCGGCCGAGCGCCATGAGATGTTGGGTCTCTGGGAAAGCACAGATCCCCACTGCTGTTGTGCCTGTAGGTAGGGTGCCAAGGCACCGTGAAGAGCAGCAAGAGCTTTCAGGGCTGGGCCCTTCCTTGTGGGAGAAGGAGCCGGACGTTTGCCTTTTCGGCAAGAGGCTCTGCCGCTGCCGAGCGCCATGAGCTCTTGCGTCTCTGGGAAAGCACAGATCCCCAGTGCTGTTGTGCCTGTAGGTAGGGCGCCAAGGCACCGTGAAGAGCAGCAAGAGCTTTCAGGGCTGGGCCCTTCCTTGTGGGAGAAGGAGCCGGACGTTTGCCTTTTCGGCAAGAGGCTCTGCCGCGGCCGAGCACCAATAGATCTTGCTTCTCTGGAAAGCACAGATCCCCACTGCTGTTGTGCCTGTAGGTAGGGCACCAAGGCACCGTGAAGAGCAGCAAGATCTTTCAGGGCTGGGCCCTTCCTTGTGGGAGAAGGAGCCGGACGTTTGCCTTTTCGGCAAGAGGCTCTGCCGCGGCCGAGCGCCATGAGCTCTTGCGTCTCTGGGAAAGCACAGATCCCCAGTGCTGTTGTGCCTGTAGATAGAGCGCCAAGGCACCGTGAAGAGCAGCAAGATCTTTCAGGGCTGGGCCCTTCCTTGTGGGAGAAGGAGCCGGACGTTTGCCTTTTCGGCAAGAGGCTCTGCCGCGGCCGAGCGCCATGAGATGTTGCGTCTCTGGGAAAGCACAGATCCCCAGTGCTGTTGTGCCTGTAGGTAGGGCGCCAAGGCACCGTGAAGAGCAGCAAGAGCTTTCAGGGCTGGGCCCTTCCTTGTGGGAGAAGGAGCCGGACGTTTGCCTTTTCGGCAAGAGGCTTTGCCGCTGCCGAGCCCCATGAGATGTTGGGTCTCTGGGAAAGCACAGATCCCCAGTGCTGTTGTGCCTGTAGATAGGGCGCCAAGGCACAGTGAAGAGCAGCAAGAGCTTTCAGGGCTGGGCCCTTCCTTGTGGGAGAAGGAGCCGGACGTTTGCCTTTTCGGCAAGAGGCTCTGCCGTGGCCGAGCACCAATAGATCTTGCGTCTCTGGGAAAGCACAGATCCCCACTGCTGTTGTGCCTGTAGGTAGGGCACCAAGGCACCGTGAAGATCAGCAAGAGCTTTCAGGGCTGGGCCCTTCCTTGTGGGAGAAGGAGCCGGAAGTTTGCCTTTTCGGCAAGAGGCTCTGCCGCGGCCGAGCGCCATGAGATCTTGCTTCTCTGGGAAAGCACATATCCCCAGTGCTGTTGTGCCTGTAGGTAGGGCGCCAAGGCACCGTGAAGAGCAGCAAGAGCTTTCAGGGCTGGGCCCTTCCTTGTGGGAGAAGGAGCCGGACGTTTGCCTTTTCGGCAAGAGGCTCTGCCGCTGCCGAGCGCCATGAGATGTTGCGTCTCTGGGAAAGCACAGATCCCCAGTGCTGTTGTGCCTGTAGGTAGGGCGCCAAGGCACCGTGAAGAGCAGCAAGAGCTTTCAGGGCTGGGCCCTTCCTTGTGGGAGAAGGAGCCGGACGTTTGCCTTTTCGGCAAGAGGCTCTGCCGCGGCCGAGCACCAATAGGTCTTGCTTCTCTGGGAAAGCACAGATCCCCAGTGCTGTTGTGCCTGTAGGTAGGGCGCCAAGGCACCGTGAAGAGCAGCAAGAGCTTTCAGGGCTGGGCCCTTCCTTGTGGGAGAAGGAGCCGGACGTTTGCCTTTTCGGCAAGAGGCTCTGCCGCGGCCGAGCGCCATGAGACGTTGCGTCTCTGGGAAAGCACAGATCCCCAGTGCTGTTATGCCTGTAGGTAGGGCGCCAAGACACCGTGAAGAGCAGCAAGAGCTTTCAGGGCTGGGCCCTTCCTTGTGGGAGAAGGAGCCGGACGTTTGCCTTTTCGGCAAGAGGCTCTGCCGCTGCCGAGCGCCATGAGATGTTGCGTCTCTGGGAAAGCACAGATCCCCACTGCTGTTGTGCCTGTAGGTAGGGCGCCAAGGCACAGTGAAGAGCAGCAAGAGCTTTCAGGGCTGGGCCCTTCCTTGTGGGAGAAGGAGCCGGACGTTTGCCTTTTCGGCAAGAGGCTCTGCCGCGGCCGAGCGCCATGAGATCTTGCGTCTCTGGGAAAGCACAGATCCCCACTGCTGTTGTGCCTGTAGATAGGGCGCCAAGGCACAGTGAAGAGCAGCAAGAGCTTTCAGGGCTGGGCCCTTCCTTGTGGGAGAAGGAGCCGGACGTTTGCCTTTTCGGCAAGAGGCTCTGCCGCGGCCGAGCGCCATGAGCTCTTGCGTCTCTGGGAAAGCACAGATCCCCAGTGCTGTTGTGCCTGTAGATAGGGCGCCAAGGCACCGTGAAGAGCAGCAAGAGCTTTCAGGGCTGGGCCCTTCCTTGTGGGAGAAGGAGCCGGACGTTTGCCTTTTCGGCAAGAGGCTTTGCCGCTGCCGAGCCCCATGAGATGTTGGGTCTCTGGGAAAGCACAGATCCCCAGTGCTGTTGTGCCTGTAGATAGGGCGCCAAGGCACAGTGAAGAGCAGCAAGAGCTTTCAGGGCTGGGCCCTTCCTTGTGGGAGAAGGAGCCGGACGTTTGCCTTTTCGGCAAGAGGCTCTGCCGTGGCCGAGCACCAATAGATCTTGCGTCTCTGGGAAAGCACAGATCCCCACTGCTGTTGTGCCTGTAGGTAGGGCACCAAGGCACCGTGAAGATCAGCAAGAGCTTTCAGGGCTGGGCCCTTCCTTGTGGGAGAAGGAGCCGGACGTTTGCCTTTTCGGCAAGAGGCTCTGCCGCGTTCTAGCGCCATGAGATCTTGCTTCTCTGGGAAAGCACATATCCCCAGTGCTGTTGTGCCTGTAGGTAGGGCGCCAAGGCACCGTGAAGAGCAGCAAGAGCTTTCAGGGCTGGGCCCTTCCTTGTGGGAGAAGGAGCCGGACGTTTGCCTTTTCGGCAAGAGGCTCTGCCGCTGCCGAGCGCCATGAGATGTTGCGTCTCTGGGAAAGCACAGATCCCCAGTGCTGTTGTGCCTGTAGGTAGGGCGCCAAGGCACCGTGAAGAGCAGCAAGAGCTTTCAGGGCTGGGCCCTTCCTTGTGGGAGAAGGAGCCGGACGTTTGCCTTTTCGGCAAGAGGCTCTGCCGCGGCCGAGCACCAATAGGTCTTGCTTCTCTGGGAAAGCACAGATCCCCAGTGCTGTTGTGCCTGTAGGTAGGGCGCCAAGGCACCGTGAAGAGCAGCAAGAGCTTTCAGGGCTGGGCCCTTCCTTGTGGGAGAAGGAGCCGGACGTTTGCCTTTTCGGCAAGAGGCTCTGCCGCGGCCGAGCGCCATGAGCTCTTGCGTCTCTGGGAAAGCACAGATCCCCAGTGCTGTTATGCCTGTAGGTAGGGCGCCAAGACACCGTGAAGAGCAGCAAGAGCTTTCAGGGCTGGGCCCTTCCTTGTGGGAGAAGGAGCCGGACGTTTGCCTTTTCGGCAAGAGGCTCTGCCGCTGCCGAGCGCCATGAGATGTTGCGTCTCTGGGAAAGCACAGATCCCCACTGCTGTTGTGCCTGTAGGTAGGGCGCCAAGGCACAGTGAAGAGCAGCAAGAGCTTTCAGGGCTGGGCCCTTCCTTGTGGGAGAAGGAGCCGGACGTTTGCCTTTTCGGCAAGAGGCTCTGCCGCGGCCGAGCGCCATGAGCTCTTGCGTCTCTGGGAAAGCACAGATCCCCACTGCTGTTGTGCCTGTAGATAGGGCGCCAAGGCACAGTGAAGAGCAGCAAGAGCTTTCAGGGCTGGGCCCTTCCTTGTGGGAGAAGGAGCCGGACGTTTGCCTTTTCGGCAAGAGGCTCTGCCGCGGCCGAGCGCCATGAGCTCTTGCGTCTCTGGGAAAGCACAGATCCCCAGTGCTGTTGTGCCTGTAGATAGGGCGCCAAGGCACCGTGAAGAGCAGCAAGAGCTTTCAGGGCTGGGCCCTTCCTTGTGGGAGAAGGAGCCGGACGTTTGCCTTTTCGGCAAGAGGCTCTGTCGCGGCCGAGCGCCATGAGCTCTTGCGTCTCTGGGAAAGCACAGATCCCCACTACTGTTGTGCCTGTACATAGGGCGCCAAGGCACCGTGAAGAGCAGCAAGAGCTTTCAGGGCTGGGCCCTTCCTTGTGGGAGAAGGAGCCGGACGTTTGCCTTTTCGGCAAGAGGCTCTGCCGCGGCCGAGCGCCATGAGATGTTGCGTCTCTGGGAAAGCACAGATCCCCAGTGCTGTTGTGCCTGCAGATAGGGCGCCAAGGCACCGTGAAGAGCAGCAAGAGCTTTCAGGGCTGGGCCCTTCCTTGTGGGAGAAGGAGCCGGACGTTTGCCTTTTCGGCAAGAGGCTCTGCCGCTGCCGAGCGCCATGAGATGTTGCGTCTCTGGGAAAGCACAGATCCCCAGTGCTGTTGTGCCTGTAGGTAGGGTGCCAAGGCACCGTGAAGAGCAGCAAGTGCTTTCAGGGCTGGGCCCTTCCTTGTGGGAGAAGGAGCCGGACGTTTGCCTTTTCGGCAAGAGGCTCTGCCGCGGCCGAGCGCCATGAGACGTTGCGTCTCTGGGAAAGCACAGATCCCCAGTGCTGTTATGCCTGTAGATAGGGCACCAAGGCACCGTGAACATCAGCAAGAGCTTTCAGGGCTGGGCCCTTCCTTGTGGGAGAAGGAGCCGGACGTTTGCCTTTTCGGCAAGAGGCTCTGCCGCTGCCGAGCGCCATGAGCTCTTGCGTCTCTGGGAAAGCACAGATCCCCAGTGCTGTTGTGCCTGTAGGTAGGGCGCCAAGGCACCGTGAAGAGCAGCAAGAGCTTTCAGGGCTGGGCCCTTCCTTGTGGGAGAAGGAGCCGGACGTTTGCCTTTTCGGCAAGAGGCTCTGCCGCGGCCGAGCACCAATAGATCTTGCTTCTCTGGAAAGCACAGATCCCCACTGCTGTTGTGCCTGTAGGTAGGGCACCAAGGCACCGTGAAGAGCAGCAAGATCTTTCAGGGCTGGGCCCTTCCTTGTGGGAGAAGGAGCCGGACGTTTGCCTTTTCGGCAAGAGGCTCTGCCGCGGCCGAGCGCCATGAGCTCTTGCGTCTCTGGGAAAGCACAGATCCCCAGTGCTGTTGTGCCTGTAGATAGAGCGCCAAGGCACCGTGAAGAGCAGCAAGAGCTTTCAGGGCTGGGCCCTTCCTTGTGGGAGAAGGAGCCGGACGTTTGCCTTTTCGGCAAGAGGCTCTGCCGCGGCCGAGCGCCATGAGATGTTGCGTCTCTGGGAAAGCACAGATCCCCAGTGCTGTTGTGCCTGTAGGTAGGGCGCCAAGGCACCGTGAAGAGCAGCAAGAGCTTTCAGGGCTGGGCCCTTCCTTGTGGAAGAAGGAGCCGGACGTTTGCCTTTTCTGCAAGAGGCTTTGCCGCGTTCTAGCGCCATGAGATCTTGCATCTCTGGGAAAGCACAGATCCCCAGTGCTGTTGTGCCTGTAGGTAGGGCGCCAAGGCACCGTGAAGAGCAGCAAGAGCTTTCAGGGCTGGGCCCTTCCTTGTGGGAGAAGGAGCCGGACGTTTGCCTTTTCGGCAAGAGGCTTTGCCGCTGCCGAGCCCCATGAGATGTTGGGTCTCTGGGAAAGCACAGATCCCCAGTGCTGTTGTGCCTGTAGATAGGGCGCCAAGGCACAGTGAAGAGCAGCAAGAGCTTTCAGGGCTGGGCCCTTCCTTGTGGGAGAAGGAGCCGGACGTTTGCCTTTTCGGCAAGAGGCTCTGCCGTGGCCGAGCACCAATAGATCTTGCGTCTCTGGGAAAGCACAGATCCCCACTGCTGTTGTGCCTGTAGGTAGGGCACCAAGGCACCGTGAAGATCAGCAAGAGCTTTCAGGGCTGGGCCCTTCCTTGTGGGAGAAGGAGCCGGAAGTTTGCCTTTTCGGCAAGAGGCTCTGCCGCGGCCGAGCGCCATGAGATCTTGCTTCTCTGGGAAAGCACATATCCCCAGTGCTGTTGTGCCTGTAGGTAGGGCGCCAAGGCACCGTGAAGAGCAGCAAGAGCTTTCAGGGCTGGGCCCTTCCTTGTGGGAGAAGGAGCCGGACGTTTGCCTTTTCGGCAAGAGGCTCTGCCGCTGCCGAGCGCCATGAGATGTTGCGTCTCTGGGAAAGCACAGATCCCCAGTGCTGTTGTGCCTGTAGGTAGGGCGCCAAGGCACCGTGAAGAGCAGCAAGAGCTTTCAGGGCTGGGCCCTTCCTTGTGGGAGAAGGAGCCGGACGTTTGCCTTTTCGGCAAGAGGCTCTGCCGCGGCCGAGCACCAATAGGTCTTGCTTCTCTGGGAAAGCACAGATCCCCAGTGCTGTTATGCCTGTAGGTAGGGCGCCAAGACACCGTGAAGAGCAGCAAGAGCTTTCAGGGCTGGGCCCTTCCTTGTGGGAGAAGGAGCCGGACGTTTGCCTTTTCGGCAAGAGGCTCTGCCGCTGCCGAGCGCCATGAGATGTTACGTCTCTGGGAAAGCACAGATCCCCACTGCTGTTGTGCCTGTAGGTAGGGCGCCAAGGCACAGTGAAGAGCAGCAAGAGCTTTCAGGGCTGGGCCCTTCCTTGTGGGAGAAGGAGCCGGACGTTTGCCTTTTCGGCAAGAGGCTCTGCCGCGGCCGAGCGCCATGAGCTCTTGCGTCTCTGGGAAAGCACAGATCCCCACTGCTGTTGTGCCTGTAGATAGGGCGCCAAGGCACCGTGAAGAGCAGCAAGAGCTTTCAGGGCTGGGCCCTTCCTTGTGGGAGAAGGAGCCGGACGTTTGCCTTTTCGGCAAGAGGCTCTGCCGCTGCCGAGCCCCATGAGATGTTGCGTCTCTGGGAAAGCACAGATCCCCAGTGCTGTTGTGCCTGTAGATAGGGCGCCAAGGCACAGTGAAGAGCAGCAAGAGCTTTCAGGGCTGGGCCCTTCCTTGTGGGAGAAGGAGCCGGACGTTTGCCTTTTCGGCAAGAGGCTCTGCCGCGGCCGAGCGCCATGAGCTCTTGCGTCTCTGGGAAAGCACAGATCCCCAGTGCTGTTGTGCCTGTAGATAGGGCGCCAAGGCACCGTGAAGAGCAGCAAGAGCTTTCAGGGCTGGGCCCTTCCTTGTGGGAGAAGGAGCCGGACGTTTGCCTTTTCGGCAAGAGGCTCTGTCGCGGCCGAGCGCCATGAGCTCTTGCGTCTCTGGGAAAGCACAGATCCCCAGTGCTGTTGTGCCTGTAGATAGGGCGCCAAGGCACCGTGAAGAGCAGCAAGAGCTTTCAGGGCTGGGCCCTTCCTTGTGGGAGAAGGAGCCGGACGTTTGCCTTTTCGGCAAGAGGCTCTGCCGCGGCCGAGCGCCATGAGATGTTGCGTCTCTGGGAAAGCACAGATCCCCAGTGCTGTTGTGCCTGTAGATAGGGCGCCAAGGCACCGTGAACATCAGCAAGAGCTTTCAGGGCTGGGCCCTTCCTTGTGGGAGAAGGAGCCGGACGTTTGCCTTTTCGGCAAGAGGCTCTGCCGCGGCCGAGCGCCATGAGATGTTGCGTCTCTGGGAAAGCACAGATCCCCAGTGCTGTTGTGCCTGTAGATAGGGCGCCAAGGCACCGTGAAGAGCAGCAAGATCTTTCAGGGCTGGGCCCTTCCTTGTGGGAGAAGGAGCCGGACGTTTGCCTTTTCGGCAAGAGGCTCTGCCGCTGCCGAGCGCCATGAGATGTTGGGTCTCTGGGAAAGCAAAGATCCCCAGTGCTGTTGTGCCTGTAGGTAGGGTGCCAAGGCACCGTGAAGAGCAGCAAGAGCTTTCAGGGCTGGGCCCTTCCTTGTGGGAGACGGAGCCGGACGTTTGCCTTTTCGGCAAGAGGCTCTGTTGTGGCCGAGCACCAATAGGTCTTGCGTCTCTGGGAAAGCACAGATCCCCACTGCTGTTGTGCCTGTAGGTAGGGCGCCAAGGCACCGTGAAGAGCAGCAAGATCTTTCAGGGCTGGGCCCTTCCTTGTGGGAGAAGGAGCCGGACGTTTGCCTTTTCGGCAAGAGGCTCTGCCGCGGCAGAGCACCAATAGGTCTTGCGTTTCTGGGAAAGCACAGATCCCCAGTGCTGTTGTGCCTGTAGGTAGGGCGCCAAGGCACCGTGAAGAGCAGCAAGAGCTTTCAGGGCTTGGCCCTTCCTTGTGGGAGAAGGAGCCGGACGTTTGCCTTTTCGGCAAGAGGCTCTGCCGCTGCCGAGCGCCATGAGATGTTGGGATTCTGGGAAAGCACAGATCCCCAGTGCTGTTGTGCCTGTAGATAGGGCGCCAAGGCACCGTGAAGAGCAGCAAGAGCTTTCAGGGCTGGGCCCTTCCTTGTGGGAGAAGGAGCCAGACGTTTGCCTTTTCGGCAAGAGGCTCTGCCGCGGCCGAGCACCAATAGATCTTGCTTCTCTGGAAAGCACAGATCCCCACTGCTGTTGTGCCTGTAGGTAGGGCACCAAGGCACCGTGAAGAGCAGCAAGAGCTTTCAGGGCTGGGCCCTTCCTTGTGGGAGAAGGAGCCGGACGTTTGCCTTTTCGGCAAGAGGCTCTGCCGCGGCCGAGCGCCATGAGCTCTTGCGTCTCTGGGAAAGCACAGATCCCCAGTGCTGTTGTGTCTGTAGGTAGGGCGCCAAGGCACCGTGAAGAGCAGCAAGAGCTTTCAGGGCTGGGCCCTTCCTTGTGGGAGAAGGAGCCAGACGTTTGCCTTTTCGGCAAGAGGCTCTGCCGCGGCCGAGCGCTATGAGATCTTGCGTCTCTGGGAAAGCACAGATCCCCAGTGCTGTTGTGCCTGTAGATAGAGCGCCAAGGCACCGTGAAGAGCAGCAAGAGCTTTCAGGGCTGGGCCCTTCCTTGTGGGAGAAGGAGCCGGACGTTTGCCTTTTCGGCAAGAGGCTCTGCCGCGGCCGAGCGCCATGAGATGTTGCGTCTCTGGGAAAGCACAGATCCCCACTGCTGTTGTGCCTGTAGGTAGGGCGCCAAGGCACCGTGAAGAGCAGCAAGATCTTTCAGGGCTGGGCCCTTCCTTGTGGGAGAAGGAGCCGGACGTTTGCCTTTTCGGCAAGAGGCTCTGCCGCGGCCGAGCACCAATAGATCTTGCTTCTCTGGAAAGCACAGATCCCCACTGCTGTTGTGCCTGTAGATAGGGCGCCAAGGCACCGTGAAGAGCAGCAAGAGCTTTCAGGGCTGGGCCCTTCCTTGTGGGAGAAGGAGCCGGACGTTTGCCTTTTCGGCAAGAGGCTCTGCCGCGGCCGAGCACCAATAGATCTTGCTTCTCTGGAAAGCACAGATCCCCACTGCTGTTGTGCCTGTAGGTAGGGCACCAAGGCACCGTGAAGAGCAGCAAGAGCTTTCCGGGCTGGGCCCTTCCTTGTGGGAGAAGGAGCCGGACGTTTGCCTTTTCGGCAAGAGGCTCTGCCGCGGCCGAGCGCCATGAGATCTTGCTTCTCTGGGAAAGCACAGATCCCCAGTGCTGTTGTGCCTGTAGGTAGGGCGCCAAGGCACCGTGAAGAGCAGCAAGAGCTTTCAGGGCTGGGCCCTTCCTTGTGGGAGAAGGAGCCTGACGTTTGCCTTTTCAGCAAGAGGCTCTGCCGCGGCCGAGCGCCATGAGATGTTGCGTCTCTGGGAAAGCACAGATCCCCAGTGCTGTTGTGCCTGTAGGTAGGGCGCCAAGGCACCGTGAAGAGCAGCAAGAGCTTTCAGGGCTGGGCCCTTCCTTGTGGGAGAAGGAGCCGGACGTTTGCCTTTTCGGCAAGAGGCTCTGCCGCGGCCGAGCACCAATAGATCTTGCGTCTCTGGGAAAGCACACATCCCCAGTGCTGTTGTGCCTGTAGATAGGGCGCCAAGGCACCGTGAAGAGCAGCAAGAGCTTTCAGGGCTGGGCCCTTCCTTGTGGGAGAAGGAGCCGGACGTTTGCCTTTTCGGCAAGAGGCTCTGCCGCGTCCGAGCGCCATGAGCTCTTGCATCTCTGGGAAAGCACAGATCCCCAGTGCTGTTGTGCCTGTAGATAGGGCGTCAAGGCACCGTGAAGAGCAGCAAGAGCTTTCAGGGCTGGGCCCTTCCTTGTGGGAGAAGGAGCCGGACGTTTGCCTTTTCGGCAAGAGGCTCTGCCGCTGCCGAGCGCCATGAGCTCTTGCGTCTCTGGGAAAGCACAGATCCCCACTGCTGTTGTGCCTCTAGGTAGGGCGCCAAGGCACCGTGAAGAGCAGCAAGAGCTTTCAGGGCTGGGCCCTTCCTTGTGGGAGAAGGAGCCGGACGTTTGCCTTTTCGGCAAGAGGCTCTGCCGCTGCCGAGCGCCATGAGCTCTTGCGTCTCTGGGAAAGCACAGATCCCCAGTGCTGTTGTGCCTGTAGGTAGGGCGCCAAGGCACCGTGAAGAGCAGCAAGAGCTTTCAGGGCTGGGCCCTTCCTTGTGGGAGAAGGAGCCGGACGTTTGCCTTTTCGGCAAGAGGCTCTGCCGCGGCCGAGCGCCATGAGATGTTGCGTCTCTGGGAAAGCACAGATCCCCAGTGCTGTTGTGCCTGTAGATAGGGCGCCAAGGCACCGTGAAGAGCAGCAAGATCTTTCAGGGCTGGGCCCTTCCTTGTGGGAGAAGGAGCCGGACGTTTGCCTTTTCGGCAAGAGGCTCTGCCGCTGCCGAGCGCCATGAGATGTTGGGTCTCTGGGAAAGCAAAGATCCCCAGTGCTGTTGTGCCTGTAGGTAGGGTGCCAAGGCACCGTGAAGAGCAGCAAGAGCTTTCAGGGCTGGGCCCTTCCTTGTGGGAGAAGGAGCCGGACGTTTGCCTTTTCGGCAAGAGGCTCTGTTGTGGCCGAGCACCAATAGGTCTTGCGTCTCTGGGAAAGCACAGATCCCCACTGCTGTTGTGCCTGTAGGTAGGGCGCCAAGGCACCGTGAAGAGCAGCAAGATCTTTCAGGGCTGGGCCCTTCCTTTTGGGAGAAGGAGCCGGACGTTTGCCTTTTCGGCAAGAGGCTCTGCCGCGGCCGAGCGCCATGAGACGTTGCGTCTCTGGGAAAGCACAGATCCCCAGTGCTGTTATGCCTGTAGGTAGGGCGCCAAGACACCGTGAAGAGCAGCAAGAGCTTTCAGGGCTGGGCCCTTCCTTGTGGGAGAAGGAGCCGGACGTTTGCCTTTTCGGCAAGAGGCTCTGCCGCTGCCGAGCGCCATGAGATGTTGCGTCTCTGGGAAAGCACAGATCCCCACTGCTGTTGTGCCTGTAGGTAGGGCGCCAAGGCACAGTGAAGAGCAGCAAGAGCTTTCAGGGCTGGGCCCTTCCTTGTGGGAGAAGGAGCCGGACGTTTGCCTTTTCGGCAAGAGGCTCTGCCGCGGCCGAGCGCCATGAGATCTTGCGTCTCTGGGAAAGCACAGATCCCCACTGCTGTTGTGCCTGTAGATAGGGCGCCAAGGCACAGTGAAGAGCAGCAAGAGCTTTCAGGGCTGGGCCCTTCCTTGTGGGAGAAGGAGCCGGACGTTTGCCTTTTCGGCAAGAGGCTCTGCCGCGGCCGAGCGCCATGAGCTCTTGCGTCTCTGGGAAAGCACAGATCCCCAGTGCTGTTGTGCCTGTAGATAGGGCGCCAAGGCACCGTGAAGAGCAGCAAGAGCTTTCAGGGCTGGGCCCTTCCTTGTGGGAGAAGGAGCCGGACGTTTGCCTTTTCGGCAAGAGGCTTTGCCGCTGCCGAGCCCCATGAGATGTTGGGTCTCTGGGAAAGCACAGATCCCCAGTGCTGTTGTGCCTGTAGATAGGGCGCCAAGGCACAGTGAAGAGCAGCAAGAGCTTTCAGGGCTGGGCCCTTCCTTGTGGGAGAAGGAGCCGGACGTTTGCCTTTTCGGCAAGAGGCTCTGCCGTGGCCGAGCACCAATAGATCTTGCGTCTCTGGGAAAGCACAGATCCCCACTGCTGTTGTGCCTGTAGGTAGGGCACCAAGGCACCGTGAAGATCAGCAAGAGCTTTCAGGGCTGGGCCCTTCCTTGTGGGAGAAGGAGCCGGACGTTTGCCTTTTCGGCAAGAGGCTCTGCCGCGTTCTAGCGCCATGAGATCTTGCTTCTCTGGGAAAGCACATATCCCCAGTGCTGTTGTGCCTGTAGGTAGGGCGCCAAGGCACCGTGAAGAGCAGCAAGAGCTTTCAGGGCTGGGCCCTTCCTTGTGGGAGAAGGAGCCGGACGTTTGCCTTTTCGGCAAGAGGCTCTGCCGCTGCCGAGCGCCATGAGATGTTGCGTCTCTGGGAAAGCACAGATCCCCAGTGCTGTTGTGCCTGTAGGTAGGGCGCCAAGGCACCGTGAAGAGCAGCAAGAGCTTTCAGGGCTGGGCCCTTCCTTGTGGGAGAAGGAGCCGGACGTTTGCCTTTTCGGCAAGAGGCTCTGCCGCGGCCGAGCACCAATAGGTCTTGCTTCTCTGGGAAAGCACAGATCCCCAGTGCTGTTGTGCCTGTAGGTAGGGCGCCAAGGCACCGTGAAGAGCAGCAAGAGCTTTCAGGGCTGGGCCCTTCCTTGTGGGAGAAGGAGCCGGACGTTTGCCTTTTCGGCAAGAGGCTCTGCCGCGGCCGAGCGCCATGAGCTCTTGCGTCTCTGGGAAAGCACAGATCCCCACTGCTGTTGTGCCTGTACGTAGGGCGCCAAGGCACCATGAAGAGCAGCAAGAGCTTTCAGGGCTGGGCCCTTCCTTGTGGGAGAAGGAGCCGGACGTTTGCCTTTTCGGCAAGAGGCTCTGCCGCTGCCGAGCGCCATGAGATGTTGCGTCTCTGGGAAAGCACAGATCCCCACTGCTGTTGTGCCTGTAGGTAGGGCGCCAAGGCACAGTGAAGAGCAGCAAGAGCTTTCAGGGCTGGGCCCTTCCTTGTGGGAGAAGGAGCCGGACGTTTGCCTTTTCGGCAAGAGGCTCTGCCGCGGCCGAGCGCCATGAGCTCTTGCGTCTCTGGGAAAGCACAGATCCCCACTGCTGTTGTGCCTGTAGATAGGGCGCCAAGGCACAGTGAAGAGCAGCAAGAGCTTTCAGGGCTGGGCCCTTCCTTGTGGGAGAAGGAGCCGGACGTTTGCCTTTTCGGCAAGAGGCTCTGCCGCGGCCGAGCGCCATGAGCTCTTGCGTCTCTGGGAAAGCACAGATCCCCAGTGCTGTTGTGCCTGTAGATAGGGCGCCAAGGCACCGTGAAGAGCAGCAAGAGCTTTCAGGGCTGGGCCCTTCCTTGTGGGAGAAGGAGCCGGACGTTTGCCTTTTCGGCAAGAGGCTCTGTCGCGGCCGAGCGCCATGAGCTCTTGCGTCTCTGGGAAAGCACAGATCCCCACTACTGTTGTGCCTGTACATAGGGCGCCAAGGCACCGTGAAGAGCAGCAAGAGCTTTCAGGGCTGGGCCCTTCCTTGTGGGAGAAGGAGCCGGACGTTTGCCTTTTCGGCAAGAGGCTCTGCCGCGGCCGAGCGCCATGAGATGTTGCGTCTCTGGGAAAGCACAGATCCCCAGTGCTGTTGTGCCTGCAGATAGGGCGCCAAGGCACCGTGAAGAGCAGCAAGAGCTTTCAGGGCTGGGCCCTTCCTTGTGGGAGAAGGAGCCGGACGTTTGCCTTTTCGGCAAGAGGCTCTGCCGCTGCCGAGCGCCATGAGATGTTGCGTCTCTGGGAAAGCACAGATCCCCAGTGCTGTTGTGCCTGTAGGTAGGGTGCCAAGGCACCGTGAAGAGCAGCAAGTGCTTTCAGGGCTGGGCCCTTCCTTGTGGGAGAAGGAGCCGGACGTTTGCCTTTTCGGCAAGAGGCTCTGCCGCGGCCGAGCGCCATGAGACGTTGCGTCTCTGGGAAAGCACAGATCCCCAGTGCTGTTATGCCTGTAGATAGGGCACCAAGGCACCGTGAACATCAGCAAGAGCTTTCAGGGCTGGGCCCTTCCTTGTGGGAGAAGGAGCCGGACGTTTGCCTTTTCGGCAAGAGGCTCTGCCGCTGCCGAGCGCCATGAGCTCTTGCGTCTCTGGGAAAGCACAGATCCCCAGTGCTGTTGTGCCTGTAGGTAGGGCGCCAAGGCACCGTGAAGAGCAGCAAGAGCTTTCAGGGCTGGGCCCTTCCTTGTGGGAGAAGGAGCCGGACGTTTGCCTTTTCGGCAAGAGGCTCTGCCGCGGCCGAGCACCAATAGATCTTGCTTCTCTGGAAAGCACAGATCCCCACTGCTGTTGTGCCTGTAGGTAGGGCACCAAGGCACCGTGAAGAGCAGCAAGATCTTTCAGGGCTGGGCCCTTCCTTGTGGGAGAAGGAGCCGGACGTTTGCCTTTTCGGCAAGAGGCTCTGCCGCGGCCGAGCGCCATGAGCTCTTGCGTCTCTGGGAAAGCACAGATCCCCAGTGCTGTTGTGCCTGTAGATAGAGCGCCAAGGCACCGTGAAGAGCAGCAAGAGCTTTCAGGGCTGGGCCCTTCCTTGTGGGAGAAGGAGCCGGACGTTTGCCTTTTCGGCAAGAGGCTCTGCCGCGGCCGAGCGCCATGAGATGTTGCGTCTCTGGGAAAGCACAGATCCCCAGTGCTGTTGTGCCTGTAGGTAGGGCGCCAAGGCACCGTGAAGAGCAGCAAGAGCTTTCAGGGCTGGGCCCTTCCTTGTGGAAGAAGGAGCCGGACGTTTGCCTTTTCTGCAAGAGGCTTTGCCGCGTTCTAGCGCCATGAGATCTTGCATCTCTGGGAAAGCACAGATCCCCAGTGCTGTTGTGCCTGTAGGTAGGGCGCCAAGGCACCGTGAAGAGCAGCAAGAGCTTTCAGGGCTGGGCCCTTCCTTGTGGGAGAAGGAGCCGGACGTTTGCCTTTTCGGCAAGAGGCTTTGCCGCTGCCGAGCCCCATGAGATGTTGGGTCTCTGGGAAAGCACAGATCCCCAGTGCTGTTGTGCCTGTAGATAGGGCGCCAAGGCACAGTGAAGAGCAGCAAGAGCTTTCAGGGCTGGGCCCTTCCTTGTGGGAGAAGGAGCCGGACGTTTGCCTTTTCGGCAAGAGGCTCTGCCGTGGCCGAGCACCAATAGATCTTGCGTCTCTGGGAAAGCACAGATCCCCACTGCTGTTGTGCCTGTAGGTAGGGCACCAAGGCACCGTGAAGATCAGCAAGAGCTTTCAGGGCTGGGCCCTTCCTTGTGGGAGAAGGAGCCGGAAGTTTGCCTTTTCGGCAAGAGGCTCTGCCGCGGCCGAGCGCCATGAGATCTTGCTTCTCTGGGAAAGCACATATCCCCAGTGCTGTTGTGCCTGTAGGTAGGGCGCCAAGGCACCGTGAAGAGCAGCAAGAGCTTTCAGGGCTGGGCCCTTCCTTGTGGGAGAAGGAGCCGGACGTTTGCCTTTTCGGCAAGAGGCTCTGCCGCTGCCGAGCGCCATGAGATGTTGCGTCTCTGGGAAAGCACAGATCCCCAGTGCTGTTGTGCCTGTAGGTAGGGCGCCAAGGCACCGTGAAGAGCAGCAAGAGCTTTCAGGGCTGGGCCCTTCCTTGTGGGAGAAGGAGCCGGACGTTTGCCTTTTCGGCAAGAGGCTCTGCCGCGGCCGAGCACCAATAGGTCTTGCTTCTCTGGGAAAGCACAGATCCCCAGTGCTGTTGTGCCTGTAGGTAGGGCGCCAAGGCACCGTGAAGAGCAGCAAGAGCTTTCAGGGCTGGGCCCTTCCTTGTGGGAGAAGGAGCCGGACGTTTGCCTTTTCGGCAAGAGGCTCTGCCGCGGCCGAGCGCCATGAGACGTTGCGTCTCTGGGAAAGCACAGATCCCCAGTGCTGTTATGCCTGTAGGTAGGGCGCCAAGACACCGTGAAGAGCAGCAAGAGCTTTCAGGGCTGGGCCCTTCCTTGTGGGAGAAGGAGCCGGACGTTTGCCTTTTCGGCAAGAGGCTCTGCCGCTGCCGAGCGCCATGAGATGTTACGTCTCTGGGAAAGCACAGATCCCCACTGCTGTTGTGCCTGTAGGTAGGGCGCCAAGGCACAGTGAAGAGCAGCAAGAGCTTTCAGGGCTGGGCCCTTCCTTGTGGGAGAAGGAGCCGGACGTTTGCCTTTTCGGCAAGAGGCTCTGCCGCGGCCGAGCGCCATGAGCTCTTGCGTCTCTGGGAAAGCACAGATCCCCACTGCTGTTGTGCCTGTAGATAGGGCGCCAAGGCACCGTGAAGAGCAGCAAGAGCTTTCAGGGCTGGGCCCTTCCTTGTGGGAGAAGGAGCCGGACGTTTGCCTTTTCGGCAAGAGGCTCTGCCGCTGCCGAGCCCCATGAGATGTTGCGTCTCTGGGAAAGCACAGATCCCCAGTGCTGTTGTGCCTGTAGATAGGGCGCCAAGGCACAGTGAAGAGCAGCAAGAGCTTTCAGGGCTGGGCCCTTCCTTGTGGGAGAAGGAGCCGGACGTTTGCCTTTTCGGCAAGAGGCTCTGCCGCGGCCGAGCGCCATGAGCTCTTGCGTCTCTGGGAAAGCACAGATCCCCAGTGCTGTTGTGCCTGTAGATAGGGCGCCAAGGCACCGTGAAGAGCAGCAAGAGCTTTCAGGGCTGGGCCCTTCCTTGTGGGAGAAGGAGCCGGACGTTTGCCTTTTCGGCAAGAGGCTCTGTCGCGGCCGAGCGCCATGAGCTCTTGCGTCTCTGGGAAAGCACAGATCCCCAGTGCTGTTGTGCCTGTAGATAGGGCGCCAAGGCACCGTGAAGAGCAGCAAGAGCTTTCAGGGCTGGGCCCTTCCTTGTGGGAGAAGGAGCCGGACGTTTGCCTTTTCGGCAAGAGGCTCTGCCGCGGCCGAGCGCCATGAGATGTTGCGTCTCTGGGAAAGCACAGATCCCCAGTGCTGTTGTGCCTGTAGATAGGGCGCCAAGGCACCGTGAACATCAGCAAGAGCTTTCAGGGCTGGGCCCTTCCTTGTGGGAGAAGGAGCCGGACGTTTGCCTTTTCGGCAAGAGGCTCTGCCGCGGCCGAGCGCCATGAGATGTTGCGTCTCTGGGAAAGCACAGATCCCCAGTGCTGTTGTGCCTGTAGATAGGGCGCCAAGGCACCGTGAAGAGCAGCAAGATCTTTCAGGGCTGGGCCCTTCCTTGTGGGAGAAGGAGCCGGACGTTTGCCTTTTCGGCAAGAGGCTCTGCCGCTGCCGAGCGCCATGAGATGTTGGGTCTCTGGGAAAGCAAAGATCCCCAGTGCTGTTGTGCCTGTAGGTAGGGTGCCAAGGCACCGTGAAGAGCAGCAAGAGCTTTCAGGGCTGGGCCCTTCCTTGTGGGAGACGGAGCCGGACGTTTGCCTTTTCGGCAAGAGGCTCTGTTGTGGCCGAGCACCAATAGGTCTTGCGTCTCTGGGAAAGCACAGATCCCCACTGCTGTTGTGCCTGTAGGTAGGGCGCCAAGGCACCGTGAAGAGCAGCAAGATCTTTCAGGGCTGGGCCCTTCCTTGTGGGAGAAGGAGCCGGACGTTTGCCTTTTCGGCAAGAGGCTCTGCCGCGGCAGAGCACCAATAGGTCTTGCGTTTCTGGGAAAGCACAGATCCCCAGTGCTGTTGTGCCTGTAGGTAGGGCGCCAAGGCACCGTGAAGAGCAGCAAGAGCTTTCAGGGCTTGGCCCTTCCTTGTGGGAGAAGGAGCCGGACGTTTGCCTTTTCGGCAAGAGGCTCTGCCGCTGCCGAGCGCCATGAGATGTTGGGATTCTGGGAAAGCACAGATCCCCAGTGCTGTTGTGCCTGTAGATAGGGCGCCAAGGCACCGTGAAGAGCAGCAAGAGCTTTCAGGGCTGGGCCCTTCCTTGTGGGAGAAGGAGCCAGACGTTTGCCTTTTCGGCAAGAGGCTCTGCCGCGGCCGAGCACCAATAGATCTTGCTTCTCTGGAAAGCACAGATCCCCACTGCTGTTGTGCCTGTAGGTAGGGCACCAAGGCACCGTGAAGAGCAGCAAGAGCTTTCAGGGCTGGGCCCTTCCTTGTGGGAGAAGGAGCCGGACGTTTGCCTTTTCGGCAAGAGGCTCTGCCGCGGCCGAGCGCCATGAGCTCTTGCGTCTCTGGGAAAGCACAGATCCCCAGTGCTGTTGTGTCTGTAGGTAGGGCGCCAAGGCACCGTGAAGAGCAGCAAGAGCTTTCAGGGCTGGGCCCTTCCTTGTGGGAGAAGGAGCCAGACGTTTGCCTTTTCGGCAAGAGGCTCTGCCGCGGCCGAGCGCTATGAGATCTTGCGTCTCTGGGAAAGCACAGATCCCCAGTGCTGTTGTGCCTGTAGATAGAGCGCCAAGGCACCGTGAAGAGCAGCAAGAGCTTTCAGGGCTGGGCCCTTCCTTGTGGGAGAAGGAGCCGGACGTTTGCCTTTTCGGCAAGAGGCTCTGCCGCGGCCGAGCGCCATGAGATGTTGCGTCTCTGGGAAAGCACAGATCCCCAGTGCTGTTGTGCCTGTAGGTAGGGCGCCAAGGCACCGTGAAGAGCAGCAAGATCTTTCAGGGCTGGGCCCTTCCTTGTGGGAGAAGGAGCCGGACGTTTGCCTTTTCGGCAAGAGGCTCTGCCGCGGCCGAGCACCAATAGATCTTGCTTCTCTGGAAAGCACAGATCCCCACTGCTGTTGTGCCTGTAGATAGGGCGCCAAGGCACCGTGAAGAGCAGCAAGAGCTTTCAGGGCTGGGCCCTTCCTTGTGGGAGAAGGAGCCGGACGTTTGCCTTTTCGGCAAGAGGCTCTGCCGCGGCCGAGCACCAATAGATCTTGCTTCTCTGGAAAGCACAGATCCCCACTGCTGTTGTGCCTGTAGGTAGGGCACCAAGGCACCGTGAAGAGCAGCAAGAGCTTTCCGGGCTGGGCCCTTCCTTGTGGGAGAAGGAGCCGGACGTTTGCCTTTTCGGCAAGAGGCTCTGCCGCGGCCGAGCGCCATGAGATCTTGCTTCTCTGGGAAAGCACAGATCCCCAGTGCTGTTGTGCCTGTAGGTAGGGCGCCAAGGCACCGTGAAGAGCAGCAAGAGCTTTCAGGGCTGGGCCCTTCCTTGTGGGAGAAGGAGCCTGACGTTTGCCTTTTCAGCAAGAGGCTCTGCCGCGGCCGAGCGCCATGAGATGTTGCGTCTCTGGGAAAGCACAGATCCCCAGTGCTGTTGTGCCTGTAGGTAGGGCGCCAAGGCACCGTGAAGAGCAGCAAGAGCTTTCAGGGCTGGGCCCTTCCTTGTGGGAGAAGGAGCCGGACGTTTGCCTTTTCGGCAAGAGGCTCTGCCGCGGCCGAGCACCAATAGATCTTGCGTCTCTGGGAAAGCACACATCCCCAGTGCTGTTGTGCCTGTAGATAGGGCGCCAAGGCACCGTGAAGAGCAGCAAGAGCTTTCAGGGCTGGGCCCTTCCTTGTGGGAGAAGGAGCCGGACGTTTGCCTTTTCGGCAAGAGGCTCTGCCGCGGCCGAGCGCCATGAGCTCTTGCATCTCTGGGAAAGCACAGATCCCCAGTGCTGTTGTGCCTGTAGATAGGGCGTCAAGGCACCGTGAAGAGCAGCAAGAGCTTTCAGGGCTGGGCCCTTCCTTGTGGGAGAAGGAGCCGGACGTTTGCCTTTTCGGCAAGAGGCTCTGCCGCTGCCGAGCGCCATGAGCTCTTGCGTCTCTGGGAAAGCACAGATCCCCACTGCTGTTGTGCCTCTAGGTAGGGCGCCAAGGCACCGTGAAGAGCAGCAAGAGCTTTCAGGGCTGGGCCCTTCCTTGTGGGAGAAGGAGCCGGACGTTTGCCTTTTCGGCAAGAGGCTCTGCCGCTGCCGAGCGCCATGAGCTCTTGCGTCTCTGGGAAAGCACAGATCCCCAGTGCTGTTGTGCCTGTAGGTAGGGCGCCAAGGCACCGTGAAGAGCAGCAAGAGCTTTCAGGGCTGGGCCCTTCCTTGTGGGAGAAGGAGCCGGACGTTTGCCTTTTCGGCAAGAGGCTCTGCCGCGGCCGAGCGCCATGAGATGTTGCGTCTCTGGGAAAGCACAGATCCCCAGTGCTGTTGTGCCTGTAGATAGGGCGCCAAGGCACCGTGAAGAGCAGCAAGATCTTTCAGGGCTGGGCCCTTCCTTGTGGGAGAAGGAGCCGGACGTTTGCCTTTTCGGCAAGAGGCTCTGCCGCTGCCGAGCGCCATGAGATGTTGGGTCTCTGGGAAAGCAAAGATCCCCAGTGCTGTTGTGCCTGTAGGTAGGGTGCCAAGGCACCGTGAAGAGCAGCAAGAGCTTTCAGGGCTGGGCCCTTCCTTGTGGGAGAAGGAGCCGGACGTTTGCCTTTTCGGCAAGAGGCTCTGTTGTGGCCGAGCACCAATAGGTCTTGCGTCTCTGGGAAAGCACAGATCCCCACTGCTGTTGTGCCTGTAGGTAGGGCGCCAAGGCACCGTGAAGAGCAGCAAGATCTTTCAGGGCTGGGCCCTTCCTTTTGGGAGAAGGAGCCGGACGTTTGCCTTTTCGGCAAGAGGCTCTGCCGCGGCAGAGCACCAATAGGTCTTGCGTTTCTGGGAAAGCACAGATCCCCAGTGCTGTTGTGCCTGTAGGTAGGGCGCCAAGGCACCGTGAAGAGCAGCAAGAGCTTTCAGGGCTGGGCCCTTCCTTGTGGGAGAAGGAGCCGGACGTTTGCCTTTTCGGCAAGAGGCTCTGCTGCGGCCGAGGGCCATGAGCTCTTGCGTCTCTGGGAAAGCACAGATCCCTAGTGCTGTTGTGCCTGTAGGTAGGGCGCCAAGGCACCGTGAAGGGCAGCAAGAGCTTTCAGGGCTGGGCCCTTCCTTGTGGGAGAAGGAGCCGGACGTTTGCCTTTTCGGCAAGAGGCTCTGCCGCGGCCGAGCGCCATGAGATGTTGGGATTCTGGGAAAGCACAGATCCCCAGTGCTGTTGTGCCTGTAGATAGGGCGCCAAGGCACCGTGAAGAGCAGCAAGAGCTTTCAGGGCTGGGCCCTTCCTTGTGGGAGAAGGAGCCGGACGTTTGCCTTTTCGGCAAGAGGCTGTGCCGCGGCCGAGCGCCATGAGATCTTGCGTCTCTGGAAAGCACAGATCCCCACTGCTGTTGTGCCTGTAGGTAGGGCACCAAGGCACCGTGAAGAGCAGCAAGAGCTTTCAGGGCTGGGCCCTTCCTTGTGGGAGAAGGAGCCGGACGTTTGCCTTTTCGGCAAGAGGCTCTGCCGCGGCCGAGCGCCATGAGCTCTTGCGTCTCTGGGAAAGCACAGATCCCCAGTGCTGTTGTGTCTGTAGGTAGGGCGCCAAGGCACCGTGAAGAGCAGCAAGAGCTTTCAGGGCTGGGCCCTTCCTTGTGGGAGAAGGAGCCGGACGTTTGCCTTTTCGGCAAGAGGCTCTGCCGCGGCCGAGCGCCATGAGATGTTGCGTCTCTGGGAAAGCACAGATCCCCACTGCTGTTGTGCCTGTAGGTAGGGCGCCAAGGCACCGTGAAGAGCAGCAAGAGCTTTCAGGGCTGGGCCCTTCCTTGTGGGAGAAGGAGCCGGACGTTTGCCTTTTCGGCAAGAGGCTCTGCCGCGGCCGAGCGCCATGAGCTCTTGCGTCTCTGGGAAAGCACAGATCCCCAGTGCTGTTGTGCCTGTAGATAGGGCGCCAAGGCACCGTGAAGAGCAGCAAGATCTTTCAGGGCTGGGCCCTTCCTTGTGGGAGAAGGAGCCGGACGTTTGCCTTTTCGGCAAGAGGCTCTGCCGCTGCCGAGCGCCATGAGATGTTGGGTCTCTGGGAAAGCAAAGATCCCCAGTGCTGTTGTGCCTGTAGGTAGGGTGCCAAGGCACCGTGAAGAGCAGCAAGAGCTTTCAGGGCTGGGCCCTTCCTTGTGGGAGAAGGAGCCGGACGTTTGCCTTTTCGGCAAGAGGCTCTGTTGTGGCCGAGCACCAATAGGTCTTGCGTCTCTGGGAAAGCACAGATCCCCACTGCTGTTGTGCCTGTAGGTAGGGCGCCAAGGCACCGTGAAGAGCAGCAAGATCTTTCAGGGCTGGGCCCTTCCTTGTGGGAGAAGGAGCCGGACGTTTGCCTTTTCGGCAAGAGGCTCTGCCGCGGCAGAGCACCAATAGGTCTTGCGTTTCTGGGAAAGCACAGATCCCCAGTGCTGTTGTGCCTGTAGGTAGGGCACCAAGGCACCGTGAAGAGCAGCAAGAGCTTTCAGGGCTGGGCCCTTCCTTGTGGGAGAAGGAGCCGGACGTTTGCCTTTTCGGCAAGAGGCTCTGCTGCGGCCGAGGGCCATGAGCTCTTGCGTCTCTGGGAAAGCACAGATCCCTAGTGCTGTTGTGCCTGTAGGTAGGGCGCCAAGGCACCGTGAAGGGCAGCAAGAGCTTTCAGGGCTGGGCCCTTCCTTGTGGGAGAAGGAGCCGGACGTTTGCCTTTTCGGCAAGAGGCTCTGCCGCGGCCGAGCACCAATAGATCTTGCTTCTCTGGAAAGCACAGATCCCCACTGCTGTTGTGCCTGTAGATAGGGTGCCAAGGCACCGTGAAGAGCAGCAAGAGCTTTCAGGGCTGGGCCCTTCCTTGTGGGAGAAGGAGCCGGACGTTTGCCTTTTCGGCAAGAGGCTCTGCCGCGGCCGAGCACCAATAGATCTTGCTTCTCTGGAAAGCACAGATCCCCACTGCTGTTGTGCCTGTAGGTAGGGCACCAAGGCACCGTGAAGAGCAGCAAGAGCTTTCCGGGCTGGGCCCTTCCTTGTGGGAGAAGGAGCCGGACGTTTGCCTTTTCGGCAAGAGGCTCTGCCGCGGCCGAGCGCCATGAGATCTTGCTTCTCTGGGAAAGCACAGATCCCCACTGCTGTTGTGCCTGTAGGTAGGGCGCCAAGGCACCGTGAAGAGCAGCAAGAGCTTTCAGGGCTGGGCCCTTCCTTGTGGGAGAAGGAGCCTGACGTTTGCCTTTTCAGCAAGAGGCTCTGCCGCGGCCGAGCGCCATGAGATGTTGCGTCTCTGGGAAAGCACAGATCCCCAGTGCTGTTGTGCCTGTAGGTAGGGCGCCAAGGCACCGTGAAGAGCAGCAAGAGCTTTCAGGGCTGGGCCCTTCCTTGTGGGAGAAGGAGCCGGACGTTTGCCTTTTCGGCAAGAGGCTCTGCCGCGGCCGAGCACCAATAGATCTTGCGTCTCTGGGAAAGCACACATCCCCAGTGCTGTTGTGCCTGTAGATAGGGCGCCAAGGCACCGTGAAGAGCAGCAAGAGCTTTCAGGGCTGGGCCCTTCCTTGTGGGAGAAGGAGCCGGACGTTTGCCTTTTCGGCAAGAGGCTCTGCCGCGTCCGAGCGCCATGATCTCTTGCATCTCTGGGAAAGCACAGATCCCCAGTGCTGTTGTGCCTGTAGATAGGGCATCAAGGCACCGTGAAGAGCAGCAAGAGCTTTCAGGGCTGGGCCCTTCCTTGTGGGAGAAGGAGCCGGACGTTTGCCTTTTCGGCAAGAGGCTCTGCCGCTGCCGAGCGCCATGAGCTCTTGCGTCTCTGGGAAAGCACAGATCCCCACTGCTGTTGTGCCTCTAGGTAGGGCGCCAAGGCACCGTGAAGAGCAGCAAGAGCTTTCAGGGCTGGGCCCTTCCTTGTGGGAGAAGGAGCCGGACGTTTGCCTTTTCGGCAAGAGGCTCTGCCGCTGCCGAGCGCCATGAGCTCTTGCGTCTCTGGGAAAGCACAGATCCCCAGTGCTGTTGTGCCTGTAGGTAGGGCGCCAAGGCACCGTGAAGAGCAGCAAGAGCTTTCAGGGCTGGGCCCTTCCTTGTGGGAGAAGGAGCCGGACGTTTGCCTTTTCGGCAAGAGGCTCTGCCGCGGCCGAGCGCCATGAGATGTTGCGTCTCTGGGAAAGCACAGATCCCCAGTGCTGTTGTGCCTGTAGATAGGGCGCCAAGGCACCGTGAAGAGCAGCAAGATCTTTCAGGGCTGGGCCCTTCCTTGTGGGAGAAGGAGCCGGACGTTTGCCTTTTCGGCAAGAGGCTCTGCCGCTGCCGAGCGCCATGAGATGTTGGGTCTCTGGGAAAGCAAAGATCCCCAGTGCTGTTGTGCCTGTAGGTAGGGTGCCAAGGCACCGTGAAGAGCAGCAAGAGCTTTCAGGGCTGGGCCCTTCCTTGTGGGAGAAGGAGCCGGACGTTTGCCTTTTCGGCAAGAGGCTCTGCCGTGGCCGAGCACCAATAGGTCTTGCGTCTCTGGGAAAGCACAGATCCCCACTGCTGTTGTGCCTGTAGGTAGGGCGCCAAGGCACCGTGAAGAGCAGCAAGATCTTTCAGGGCTGGGCCCTTCCTTGTGGGAGAAGGAGCCGGACGTTTGCCTTTTCGGCAAGAGGCTCTGCCGCGGCAGAGCACCAATAGGTCTTGCGTTTCTGGGAAAGCACAGATCCCCAGTGCTGTTGTGCCTGTAGGTAGGGCGCCAAGGCACCGTGAAGAGCAGCAAGAGCTTTCAGGGCTGGGCCCTTCCTTGTGGGAGAAGGAGCCGGACGTTTGCCTTTTCGGCAAGAGGCTCTGCTGCGGCCGAGGGCCATGAGCTCTTGCGTCTCTGGGAAAGCACAGATCCCTAGTGCTGTTGTGCCTGTAGGTAGGGCGCCAAGGCACCGTGAAGGGCAGCAAGAGCTTTCAGGGCTGGGCCCTTCCTTGTGGGAGAAGGAGCCGGACGTTTGCCTTTTCGGCAAGAGGCTCTGCCGCGGCCGAGCGCCATGAGATGTTGGGATTCTGGGAAAGCACAGATCCCCAGTGCTGTTGTGCCTGTAGATAGGGCGCCAAGGCACCGTGAAGAGCAGCAAGAGCTTTCAGGGCTGGGCCCTTCCTTGTGGGAGAAGGAGCCGGACGTTTGCCTTTTCGGCAAGAGGCTGTGCCGCGGCCGAGCACCAATAGATCTTGCTTCTCTGGAAAGCACAGATCCCCACTGCTGTTGTGCCTGTAGGTAGGGCACCAAGGCACCGTGAAGAGCAGCAAGAGCTTTCAGGGCTGGGCCCTTCCTTGTGGGAGAAGGAGCCGGACGTTTGCCTTTTCGGCAAGAGGCTCTGCCGCGGCCGAGCGCCATGAGCTCTTGCGTCTCTGGGAAAGCACAGATCCCCAGTGCTGTTGTGTCTGTAGGTAGGGCGCCAAGGCACCGTGAAGAGCAGCAAGAGCTTTCAGGGCTGGGCCCTTCCTTGTGGGAGAAGGAGCCGGACGTTTGCCTTTTCGGCAAGAGGCTCTGCCGCGGCCGAGCGCCATGAGATGTTGCGTCTCTGGGAAAGCACAGATCCCCAGTGCTGTTGTGCCTGTAGGTAGGGCGCCAAGGCACCGTGAAGAGCAGCAAGAGCTTTCAGGGCTGGGCCCTTCCTTGTGGGAGAAGGAGCCGGACGTTTGCCTTTTCGGCAAGAGGCTCTGCCGCTGCCGAGCGCCATGAGCTCTTGCGTCTCTGGGAAAGCACAGATCCCCAGTGCTGTTGTGCCTGTAGATAGGGCGCCAAGGCACCGTGAAGAGCAGCAAGATCTTTCAGGGCTGGGCCCTTCCTTGTGGGAGAAGGAGCCGGACGTTTGCCTTTTCGGCAAGAGGCTCTGCCGCTGCCGAGCGCCATGAGATGTTGGGTCTCTGGGAAAGCAAAGATCCCCAGTGCTGTTGTGCCTGTAGGTAGGGTGCCAAGGCACCGTGAAGAGCAGCAAGAGCTTTCAGGGCTGGGCCCTTCCTTGTGGGAGAAGGAGCCGGACGTTTGCCTTTTCGGCAAGAGGCTCTGTTGTGGCCGAGCACCAATAGGTCTTGCGTCTCTGGGAAAGCACAGATCCCCACTGCTGTTGTGCCTGTAGGTAGGGCGCCAAGGCACCGTGAAGAGCAGCAAGAGCTTTCAGGGCTGGGCCCTTCCTTGTGGGAGAAGGAGCCGGACGTTTGCCTTTTCGGCAAGAGGCTCTGCCGCGGCAGAGCACCAATAGGTCTTGCGTTTCTGGGAAAGCACAGATCCCCAGTGCTGTTGTGCCTGTAGGTAGGGCACCAAGGCACCGTGAAGAGCAGCAAGAGCTTTCAGGGCTGGGCCCTTCCTTGTGGGAGAAGGAGCCGGACGTTTGCCTTTTCGGCAAGAGGCTCTGCCGCGGCCGAGCGCCATGAGCTCTTGCGTCTCTGGGAAAGCACAGATCCCCAGTGCTGTTGTGTCTGTAGGTAGGGCGCCAAGGCACCGTGAAGAGCAGCAAGAGCTTTCAGGGCTGGGCCCTTCCTTGTGGGAGAAGGAGCCGGACGTTTGCCTTTTCGGCAAGAGGCTCTGCCGCGGCCGAGCGCCATGAGATGTTGCGTCTCTGGGAAAGCACAGATCCCCACTGCTGTTGTGCCTGTAGATAGAGCGCCAAGGCACCGTGAAGAGCAGCAAGAGCTTTCAGGGCTGGGCCCTTCCTGGTGGGAGAAGGAGCCGGACGTTTGCCTTTTCGGCAAGAGGCTCTGCCGCGGCCGAGCGCCATGAGCTCTTGCGTCTCTGGGAAAGCACAGATCCCCAGTGCTGTTGTGCCTGTAGGTAGGGCGCCAAGGCACCGTGAAGAGCAGCAAGAGCTTTCAGGGCTGGGCCCTTCCTTGTGGGAGAAGGAGCCGGACGTTTGCCTTTTCGGCAAGAGGCTCTGCCGCGGCCGAGCGCCATGAGATGTTGCGTCTCTGGGAAAGCACAGATCCCCAGTGCTGTTGTGCCTGTAGGTAGGGCGCCAAGGCACCGTGAAGAGCAGCAAGAGCTTTCAGGGCTGGGCCCTTCCTTGTGGGAGAAGGAGCCGGACGTTTGCCTTTTCGGCAAGAGGCTCTGCCGCGGCCGAGCACCAATAGATCTTGCTTCTCTGGAAAGCACAGATCCCCACTGCTGTTGTGCCTGTAGATAGGGCGCCAAGGCACCGTGAAGAGCAGCAAGAGCTTTCAGGGCTGGGCCCTTCCTTGTGGGAGAAGGAGCCGGACGTTTGCCTTTTCGGCAAGAGGCTCTGCCGCGGCCGAGCACCAATAGATCTTGCTTCTCTGGAAAGCACAGATCCCCACTGCTGTTGTGCCTGTAGGTAGGGCACCAAGGCACCGTGAAGAGCAGCAAGAGCTTTCCGGGCTGGGCCCTTCCTTGTGGGAGAAGGAGCCGGACGTTTGCCTTTTCGGCAAGAGGCTCTGCCGCGGCCGAGCGCCATGAGATCTTGCTTCTCTGGGAAAGCACTGATCCCCAGTGCTGTTGTGCCTGTAGGTAGGGCGCCAAGGCACCGTGAAGAGCAGCAAGAGCTTTCAGGGCTGGGCCCTTCCTTGTGGGAGAAGGAGCCGGACGTTTGCCTTTTCGGCAAGAGGCTCTGCCGCGGCCGAGCGCCATGAGATGTTGCGTCTCTGGGAAAGCACAGATCCCCAGTGCTGTTGTGCCTGTAGGTAGGGGACCAAGGCACCGTGAAGAGCAGCAAGAGCTTTCAGGGCTGGGCCCTTCCTTGTGGGAGAAGGAGCCGGACGTTTGCCTTTTCGGCAAGAGGCTCTGCTGCGGCCGAGCGCCATGAGCTCTTGCGTCTCTGGGAAAGCACAGATCCCCACTGCTGTTGTGCCTGTAGGTAGGGCGCCAAGGCACCGTGAAGAGCAGCAAGAGCTTTCAGGGCTGGGCCCTTCCTTGTGGGAGAAGGAGCCGGACGTTTGCCTTTTCGGCAAGAGGCTCTGCCGCGTTCTAGCGCCATGAGATCTTGCATCTCTGGGAAAGCACAGATCCCCAGTGCTGTTGGGCCTGTAGGTAGGGCGCCAAGGCACCGTGAAGAGCAGCAAGAGCTTTCAGGGCTGGGCCCTTCCTTGTGGGAGAAGGAGCCGGACGTTTGCCTTTTCGGCAAGAGGCTCTGCCGCTGCTGAGCGCCATGAGATGTTGCGTCTCTGGGAAAGCACAGATCCCCAGTGCTGTTGTGCCTGTAGATAGGGTGCCAAGGCACCGTGAAGAGCAGCAAGAGCTTTCAAGGCTGGGCCCTTCCTTGTGGGAGAAGGAGCTGGACGTTTGCCTTTTCGGCAAGAGGCTCTGCCGCGTTCTAGCGCCATGAGATCTTGCATCTCTGGGAAAGCACAGATCCCCAGTGCTGTTGGGCCTGTAGGTAGGGCGCCAAGGCACCGTGAAGAGCAGCAAGAGCTTTCAGGGCTGGGCCCTTCCTTGTGGGAGAAGGAGCCGGACGTTTGCCTTTTCGGCAAGAGGCTCTGCCGCGGCCGAGCACCAATAGATCTTGCTTCTCTGGAAAGCACAGATCCCCACTGCTGTTGTGCCTGTAGGTAGGGCACCAAGGCACCGTGAAGAGCAGCAAGAGCTTTCAGGGCTGGGCCCTTCCTTGTGGGAGAAGGAGCCGGACGTTTGCCTTTTCGGCAAGAGGCTCTGCCGCGGCCGAGCGCCATGAGATCTTGCTTCTCTGGGAAAGCACAGATCCCCAGTGCTGTTGTGCCTGTAGGTAGGGCGCCAAGGCACCATGAAGAGCAGCAAGAGCTTTCAGGGCTGGGCCCTTCCTTGTGGGAGAAGGAGCCGGACGTTTGCCTTTTCGGCAAGAGGCTCTGCCGCGGCCGAGCGCCATGAGCTCTTGCGTCTCTGGGAAAGCACAGATCCCCAGTGCTGTTGTGCCTGTAGATAGGGCGCCAAGGCACCGTGAAGAGCAGCAAGAGCTTTCAGGGCTGGGCCCTTCCTTGTGGGAGAAGGAGCCGGACGTTTGCCTTTTCGGCAAGAGGCTCTGCTGCGGCCGAGCGCCATGAGATGTTGCGTCTCTGGGAAAGCACAGATCCCCAGTGCTGTTGTGCCTGTAGGTAGGGCGCCAAGGCACCGTGAAGAGCAGCAAGAGCTTTCAGGGCTGGGCCCTTCCTTGTGGGAGAAGGAGCCGGACGTTTGCCTTTTCGGCAAGAGGCTCTGCCGCTGCCGAGCGCCATGAGATGTTGCGTCTCTGGGAAAGCACAGATCCCCAGTGCTGTTGTGCCTGTAGATAGGGCGCCAAGGCACAGTGAAGAGCAGCAAGAGCTTTCAGGGCTGGGCCCTTCCTTGTGGGAGAAGGAGCCGGACGTTTGCCTTTTCGGCAAGAGGCTCTGCCGCGGCCGAGCGCCATGAGCTCTTGCGGCTCTGGGAAAGCACAGATCCCCACTGCTGTTGTGCCTGTAGATAGGGCGCCAAGGGTAGGTGAAGAGCAGCAAGAGCTTTCAGGGCTGGGCCCTTCCTTGTGGGAGAAGGAGCCGGACGTTTGCCTTTTCGGCAAGAGGCTCTGCCGCGGCCGAGCGCCATGAGATCTTGCGTCTCTGGGAAAGCACAGATCCCCACTGCTGTTGTGCCTGTAGGTAGGGCGCCAAGGCACCGTGAAGAGCAGCAAGAGCTTTCAGGGCTGGGCCCTTCCTTGTGGGAGAAGGAGCCGGACGTTTGCCTTTTCGGCAAGAGGCTCTGCCGCGGCCGAGCGCCATGAGCTCTTGCGTCTCTGGGAAAGCACAGATCCCCAGTGCTGTTGTGCCTGTAGGTAGGGCGCCAAGGCACCGTGAAGAGCAGCAAGAGCTTTCAGGGCTGGGCCCTTCCTTGTGGGAGAAGGAGCCGGACGTTTGCCTTTTCGGCAAGAGGCTCTGCCGCGGCCGAGCACCAATAGGTCTTGCGTCTCTGGGAAAGCACAGATCCCCAGTGCTGTTGTGCCTGTAGGTAGGGCGCCAAGGCACCGTGAAGAGCAGCAAGAGCTTTCAGGGCTGGGCCCTTCCTTGTGGGAGAAGGAGCCGGACGTTTGCCTTTTCGGCAAGAGGCTCTGCTGCGGCCGAGCGCCATGAGCTCTTGCGTCTCTGGGAAAGCACAGATCCCCACTGCTGTTGTGCCTGTAGGTAGGGCGCCAAGGCACCGTGAAGAGCAGCAAGAGCTTTCAGGGCTGGGCCCTTCCTTGTGGGAGAAGGAGCCGGACGTTTGCCTTTTCGGCAAGAGGCTCTGCCGCGTTCTAGCGCCATGAGATCTTGCATCTCTGGGAAAGCACAGATCCCCAGTGCTGTTGGGCCTGTAGGTAGGGCGCCAAGGCACCGTGAAGAGCAGCAAGAGCTTTCAGGGCTGGGCCCTTCCTTGTGGGAGAAGGAGCCGGACGTTTGCCTTTTCGGCAAGAGGCTCTGCCGCTGCTGAGCGCCATGAGATGTTGCGTCTCTGGGAAAGCACAGATCCCCAGTGCTGTTGTGCCTGTAGATAGGGTGCCAAGGCACCGTGAAGAGCAGCAAGAGCTTTCAAGGCTGGGCCCTTCCTTGTGGGAGAAGGAGCCGGACGTTTGCCTTTTCGGCAAGAGGCTCTGCCGCGTTCTAGCGCCATGAGATCTTGCATCTCTGGGAAAGCACAGATCCCCAGTGCTGTTGTGCCTGTAGGTAGGGCGCCAAGGCACCGTGCAGAGCAGCAAGAGCTTTCAGGGCTGGGCCCTTCCTTGTGGGAGAAGGAGCCGGACGTTTGCCTTTTCGGCAAGAGGCTCTGCCGCGGCCGAGCACCAATAGATCTTGCTGCTCTGGAAAGCACAGATCCCCACTGCTGTTGTGCCTGTAGGTAGGGCACCAAGGCACCGTGAAGAGCAGCAAGAGCTTTCAGGGCTGGGCCCTTCCTTGTGGGAGAAGGAGCCGGACGTTTGCCTTTTCGGCAAGAGGCTCTGCCACGGCCGAGCGCCATGAGATCTTGCTTCTCTGGGAAAGCACAGATCCCCAGTGCTGTTGTGCCTGTAGGTAGGGCGCCAAGGCACCATGAAGAGCAGCAAGAGCTTTCAGGGCTGGGCCCTTCCTTGTGGGAGAAGGAGCCGGACGTTTGCCTTTTCGGCAAGAGGCTCTGCCGCGGCCGAGCGCCATGAGCTCTTGCGTCTCTGGGAAAGCACAGATCCCCAGTGCTGTTGTGCCTGTAGGTAGGGCGCCAAGGCACCGTGAAGAGCAGCAAGAGCTTTCAGGGCTGGGCCCTTCCTTGTGGGAGAAGGAGCCGGACGTTTGCCTTTTCGGCAAGAGGCTCTGCCGCGGCCGAGCGCCATGAGATGTTGCGTCTCTGGGAAAGCACAGATCCCCAGTGCTGTTGTGCCTGTAGGTAGGGCGCCAAGGCACCGTGAAGAGCAGCAAGAGCTTTCAGGGCTGGGCCCTTCTTGTGGGAGAAGGAGCCGGACGTTTGCCTTTTCGGCAAGAGGCTCTGCCGCTGCCGAGCGCCATGAGATGTTGCGTCTCTGGGAAAGCACAGATCCCCAGTGCTGTTGTGCCTGTAGATAGGGCGCAAAGGCACAGTGAAGAGCAGCAAGAGCTTTCAGGGCTGGGCCCTTCCTTGTGGGAGAAGGAGCCGGACGTTTGCCTTTTCGGCAAGAGGCTCTGCCGCGGCCGAGCGCCATGAGATCTTGCGGCTCTGGGAAAGCACAGATCCCAGTGCTGTTTGTGCCTGTAGGTAGGGCGCCAAGGGTAGGTGAAGAGCAGCAAGAGCTTTCAGGGCTGGGCCCTTCCTTGTGGGAGAAGGAGCCGGACGTTTGCCTTTTCGGCAAGAGGCTCTGTCGCGGCCGAGCGCCATGAGATCTTGCGTCTCTGGGAAAGCACAGATCCCACTGCTGTTGTGCCTGTAGGTAGGGGCGCCAAGGCACCGTGAAGAGCAGCAAGAGCTTTCAGGGCTGGGCCCTTCCTTGTGGGAGAAGGAGCCGGACGTTTGCCTTTTCGGCAAGAGGCTCTGCCGCGGCCGAGCGCCAATAGATCTTGCTTCTCTGGAAAGCACAGATCCCCACTGCTGTTGTGCCTGTAGGTAGGGGACCAAGGCACCGTGAAGAGCAGCAAGAGCTTTCAGGGCTGGGCCCTTCCTTGTGGGAGAAGGAGCCGGACGTTTGCCTTTTCGGCAAGAGGCTCTGCCGCGGCCGAGCGCCATGAGCTCTTGCGTCTCTGGGAAAGCACAGATCCCCACTGCTGTTGTGCCTGTAGATAGAGCGCCAAGGCACCGTGAAGAGCAGCAAGAGCTTTCAGGGCTGGGCCCTTCCTGGTGGGAGAAGGAGCCGGACGTTTGCCTTTTCGGCAAGAGGCTCTGCCGCGGCCGAGCGCCATGAGCTCTTGCATCTCTGGGAAAGCACAGATCCCCACTGCTGTTGTGCCTGTAGGTAGGGCGCCAAGGCACAGTGAAGAGCAGCAAGAGCTTTCAGGGCTGGGCCCTTCCTTGTGGGAGAAGGAGCCGGACGTTTGCCTTTTCGGCAAGAGGCTCTGCCGCTGCCGAGCGCCATGAGATGTTGCGTCTCTGGGAAAGCACAGATCCCCAGTGCTGTTGTGCCTGTAGGTAGGGCGCCAAGGCACCGTGAAGAGCAGCAAGAGCTTTCAGGGCTGGGCCCTTCCTTGTGGGAGAAGGAGCCGGACGTTTGCCTTTTCGGCAAGAGGCTTTGCCGCGGCCGAGCACCAATAGACCTTGCTTCTCTGGAAAGCACAGATCCCCAGTGCTGTTGTGCCTGTAGATAGGGCGCCAAGGCACCGTGAAGAGCAGCAAGAGCTTTCAGGGCTGGGCCCTTCCTTGTGGAGAAGGAGCCGGAACGTTTGCCTTTTCGGCAAGAGGCTCTGCCGCGGCCCGAGCACCAATAGATCTTGCTTCTCTGGAAAGCACAGATCCCCACTGCTGTTGTGCCTGTAGGTAGGGCACCAAGGCACCGTGAAGAGCAGCAAGAGCTTTCAGGGCTGGGCCCTTCCTTGTGGGAGAAGGAGCCGGACGTTTGCCTTTTCGGTAAGAGGCTTTGCCGCGGCCGAGCGCCATGAGATCTTGCTTCTCTGGGAAAGCACAGATCCCCAGTGCTGTTGTGCCTGTAGGTAGGGCGCCAAGGCACCGTGAAGAGCAGCAAGAGCTTTGAGGGCTGGGCCCTTCCTTGTGGGAGAAGGAGCCGGACGTTTGCCTTTTCGGCAAGAGGCTCTGCCGCGGCCGAGCGCCATGAGATGTTGCGTCTCTGGGAAAGCACAGATCCCCACTGCTGTTGTGCCTGTAGGTAGGGCGCCATGGCACCGTGAAGAGCAGCAAGAGCTTTCAGGGCTGGGCCCTTCCTTGTGGGAGAAGGAGCCGGGACGTTTGCCTTTTCGGCAAGAGGCTCTGCCGCGGCCGAGCACCATAGGTCTTGCGTCTCTGGGAAAGCACAGATCCCCACTGCTGTTGTGCCTGTAGATAGGGCGCCAAGGCACCGTGAAGAGCCAGCAAGAGCTTTCAGGGCTGGGCCCTTCCTTGTGGGAGAAGGAGCCGGAACGTTTGCCTTTTCGGCAAGAGGCTCAGCTGCGGCCGAGCGCCATGAGCTCTTGCGTCTCTGGGAAAGCACAGATCCCCAGTGCTGTTGTGCCTGTAGATAGGGCGCCAAGGCACCGTGAAGAGCAGCAAGAGCTTTCAGGGCTGGGCCCTTCCTTGTGGGAGAAGGAGCCGGACGTTTGCCTTTTCGACAAGAGGCTCTGCCGCGTTCTAGCGCCATGAGATCTTGCTTCTCTGGGAAAGCACAGATCCCCAGTGCTGTTGTGCCTGTAGATAGGGCGCCAAGGCACCGTGAAGAGCAGCAAGAGCTTTCAGGCTGGGCCCTTCCTTGTGGGAGAAGGAGCCGGACGTTTGCCTTTTCGGCAAGAGGCTCTGCCGCTGCCGAGCCCCATGAGATGTTGGGTCTCTGGGAAAGCACAGATCCCCAGTGCTGTTGTGCCTGTAGATAGGGCGCCAAGGCACCGTGAAGAGCAGCAAGAGCTTTCAGGGCTGGGCCCTTCCTTGTGGGAGAAGGAGCCGGACGTTTGCCTTTTCGGCAAGAGGCTCTGCCGCTGCCGAGCCCCATGAGATGTTGGGTCTCTGGGAAAGCACAGATCCCCAGTGCTGTTGTGCCTGTAGATAGGGCGCCAAGGCACCGTGAAGAGCAGCAAGAGCTTTCAGGGCTGGGCCCTTCCTTGTGGGAGAAGGAGCCGGACGTTTGCCTTTTCGGCAAGAGGCTCTGCCGCGGCCGAGCACCAATAGATCTTGCTTCTCTGGAAAGCACAGATCCCCACTGCTGTTGTGCCTGTAGGTAGGGCACCAAGGCACCGTGAAGAGCAGCAAGAGCTTTCAGGGCTGGGCCCTTCCTTGTGGGAGAAGGAGCCGGACGTTTGCCTTTTCGGCAAGAGGCTCTGCCGCGGCCCGAGCGCCATGAGATCTTGCTTCTCTGGGAAAGCACAGATCCCCAGTGCTGTTGTGCCTGTAGGTAGGGCGCCAAGGCACCGTGAAGAGCAGCAAGAGCTTTCAGGGCTGGGCCCTTCCTTGTGGGAGAAGGAGCGGACGTTTGCCTTTTCGGCAAGAGGCTCTGCCGCGGCCGAGCGCCATGAGCTCTTGCGTCTCTGGGAAAGCACAGATCCCCACTGCTGTTGTGCCTGTACATAGGGTGCCAAGGCACCGTGAAGAGCAGCAAGAGCTTTCAGGGCTGGGCCCTTCCTTGTGGGAGAAGGAGCCGGACGTTTGCCTTTTCGGCAAGAGGCTCTGCCGCTGCCGAGCCCCATGAGCTCTTGCGTCTCTGAGAAAGCACAGATCCCCAGTGCTGTTGTGCCTGTAGGTAGGGCGCCAAGGCACCGTGAAGAGCAGCAAGAGCTTTCAGGGCTTGGGCCCTTCCTTGTGGGAGAAGGAGCCGGACGTTTGCCTTTTCGGAAAGAGGCTCTGCCGCTGCCGAGCGCCATGAGATGTTGCGTCTCTGGGAAAGCACAGATCCCCAGTGCTGTTGTGCCTGTAGATAGGGCGCCAAGGCACAGTGAAGAGCAGCAAGAGCTTTCAGGGCTGGGCCCTTCCTTGTGGGAGAAGGAGCCGGACGTTTGCCTTTTCGGCAAGAGGCTTGCCGCGGCCGAGCGCCATGAGCTCTTGCGTCTCTGGGAAAGCACAGATCCCCACTGCTGTTGTGCCTGTAGATAGGGCGCCAAGGGTAGGTGAAGAGCAGCAAGAGCTTTCAGGGCTGGGCCCTTCCTTGTGGGAGAAGGAGCCGGACGTTTGCCTTTTCGGCAAGAGGCTCTGTCGCGGCCGAGCGCCATGAGATCTTGCGTCTCTGGGAAAGCACAGATCCCCACTGCTGTTGTGCCTGTACTAGGGCGCCAAGGCACGTGAAGAGCAGCAAGAGCTTTCAGGGCTGGGGCCCTTCCTTGTGGGAGAAGGAGCCGGACGTTTGCCTTTTCGGCAAGAGGCTCTGCCGCGGCCGAGCGCCATGAGATCTTGCATCTCTGGGAAAGCACAGATCCCCAGTGCAGTTGGGCCTGTAGGTAGGGCGCCAAGGCACCGTGAAGAGCAGCAAGAGCTTTCAGGGCTGGGCCCTTCCTTGTGGGAGAAGGAGCCGGTACGTTTGCCTTTTCGGCAAGAGGCTCTGCCGCGGCCGAGCGCCATGAGCTCTTGCGTCTCTGGGGAAAGCACAGATCCCCACTGCTGTTGTGCCTGTAGGTAGGGTGCCAAGGCACAGTGAAGAGCAGCAAGAGCTTTCAGGGCTGGCCCTTCCTTGTGGGAGAAGGAGCCGGACGTTTGCCTTTTCGGCAAGAGGCTCTGCCGCGGCCGAGCGCCATGAGATGTTGCGTCTCTGGGAAAGCACAGATCCCCAGTGCTGTTGTGCCTGTAGATAGGGCGCAAAGGCACCGTGAAGAGCAGCAAGAGCTTTCAGGGCTGGGCCCTTCCTTGTGGAGAAGGAGCCGGACGTTTGCCTTTTCGGCAAGAGGGCTCTGCCGCTGCCGAGCGCCATGAGATGTTGCGTCTCTGGGAAAGCACAGATCCCCAGTGCTGTTGTGCCTGTAGATAGGGCGCAAAGGCACAGTGAAGAGCAGCAAGAGCTTTCAGGGCTGGGCCCTTCCTTGTGGGAGAAGGAGCCGGACGTTTGCCTTTTCGGCAAGAGGCTCTGCCGCGGCCGAGCGCCATGAGATCTTGCGGCTCTGGGAAAGCACAGATCCCCACTGCTGTTGTGCCTGTAGGTAGGGCGCCAAGGGTAGGTGAAGAGCAGCAAGAGCTTTCAGGGCTGGGCCCTTCCTTGTGGGAGAAGGAGCCGGACGTTTGCCTTTTCGGCAAGAGGCTCTGTCGCGGCCGAGCGCCATGAGATCTTGCGTCTCTGGGAAAGCACAGATCCCCACTGCTGTTGTGCCTGTAGGTAGGGCGCCAAGGCACCGTGAAGAGCAGCAAGAGCTTTCAGGGCTGGGCCCTTCCTTGTGGGAGAAGGAGCCGGACGTTTGCCTTTTCGGCAAGAGGCTCTGCCGCGGCCGAGCGCCAATAGATCTTGCTTCTCTGGAAAGCACAGATCCCCACTGCTGTTGTGCCTGTAGGTAGGGGACCAAGGCACCGTGAAGAGCAGCAAGAGCTTTCAGGGCTGGGCCCTTCCTTGTGGGAGAAGGAGCCGACGTTTGCCTTTTCGGCAAGAGGCTCTGCCGCGGCCGAGCGCCATGAGCTCTTGCGTCTCTGGGAAAGCACAGATCCCCCAGTGCTGTTGTGTCTGTAGGTAGGGCTCCAAGGCACCGTGAAGAGCATCAAGATCTTTCAGGGCTCGGCCCTTCCTTGTGGGAGAAGGAGCCGGACGTTTGCCTTTTCGGCAAGAGGCTCTGACGCGGCCGAGCGCCATGAGATCTTGCGTCTCTGGGAAAGCACAGATCCCCACTGCTGTTGTGCCTGTAGATAGAGCGCCAAGGCACCGTGAAGAGCAGCAAGAGCTTTCAGGGCTGGGCCCTTCCTGGTGGGAGAAGGAGCCGGACGTTTGCCTTTTCGGCAAGAGGCTCTGCCGCGGCCGAGCGCCATGAGCTCTTGCATCTCTGGGAAAGCACAGATCCCCACTGCTGTTGTGCCTGTAGGTAGGGCGCCAAGGCACAGTGAAGAGCAGCAAGAGCTTTCAGGGCTGGGCCCTTCCTTGTGGGAGAAGGAGCCGGACGTTTGCCTTTTCGGCAAGAGGCTCTGCCGCTGCCGAGCGCCATGAGATGTTGCGTCTCTGGGAAAGCACAGATCCCCAGTGCTGTTGTGCCTGTAGGTAGGGCGCCAAGGCACCGTGAAGAGCAGCAAGAGCTTTCAGGGCTGGGCCCTTCCTTGTGGGAGAAGGAGCCGGACGTTTGCCTTTTCGGCAAGAGGCTTTGCCGCGGCCGAGCACCAATAGACCTTGCTTCTCTGGAAAGCACAGATCCCCAGTGCTGTTGTGCCTGTAGATAGGGCGCCAAGGCACCGTGAAGAGCAGCAAGAGCTTTCAGGGCTGGGCCCTTCCTTGTGGGAGAAGGAGCCGGACGTTTGCCTTTTCGGCAAGAGGCTGTGCCGCGGCCGAGCACCAATAGATCTTGCTTCTCTGGAAAGCACAGATCCCCACTGCTGTTGTGCCTGTAGGTAGGGCACCAAGGCACCGTGAAGAGCAGCAAGAGCTTTCAGGGCTGGGCCCTTCCTTGTGGGAGAAGGAGCCGGACGTTTGCCTTTTCGGTAAGAGGCTTTGCCGCGGCCGAGCGCCATGAGATCTTGCTTCTCTGGGAAAGCACAGATCCCCAGTGCTGTTGTGCCTGTAGGTAGGGCGCCAAGGCACCGTGAAGAGCAGCAAGAGCTTTGAGGGCTGGGCCCTTCCTTGTGGGAGAAGGAGCCGGACGTTTGCCTTTTCGGCAAGAGGCTCTGCCGCGGCCGAGCGCCATGAGATGTTGCGTCTCTGGGAAAGCACAGATCCCCACTGCTGTTGTGCCTGTAGGTAGGGCGCCAAGGCACCGTGAAGAGCAGCAAGAGCTTTCAGGGCTGGGCCCTTCCTTGTGGGAGAAGGAGCCGGACGTTTGCCTTTTCGGCAAGAGGCTCTGCCGCGGCCGAGCACCAATAGGTCTTGCGTCTCTGGGAAAGCACAGATCCCCAGTGCTGTTGTGCCTGTAGATAGGGCGCCAAGGCACCGTGAAGAGCAGCAAGAGCTTTCAGGGCTGGGCCCTTCCTTGTGGGAGAAGGAGCCGGACGTTTGCCTTTTCGGCAAGAGGCTCAGCTGCGGCCGAGCGCCATGAGCTCTTGCGTCTCTGGGAAAGCACAGATCCCCAGTGCTGTTGTGCCTGTAGATAGGGCGCCAAGGCACCGTGAAGAGCAGCAAGAGCTTTCAGGGCTGGGCCCTTCCTTGTGGGAGAAGGAGCCGGACGTTTGCCTTTTCGACAAGAGGCTCTGCCGCGTTCTAGCGCCATGAGATCTTGCTTCTCTGGGAAAGCACAGATCCCCAGTGCTGTTGTGCCTGTAGATAGGGCGCCAAGGCACCGTGAAGAGCAGCAAGAGCTTTCAGGGCTGGGCCCTTCCTTGTGGGAGAAGGAGCCGGACGTTTGCCTTTTCGGCAAGAGGCTCTGCCGCTGCCGAGCCCCATGAGATGTTGGGTCTCTGGGAAAGCACAGATCCCCAGTGCTGTTGTGCCTGTAGATAGGGCGCCAAGGCACCGTGAAGAGCAGCAAGAGCTTTCAGGGCTGGGCCCTTCCTTGTGGGAGAAGGAGCCGGACGTTTGCCTTTTCGGCAAGAGGCTCTGCCGCTGCCGAGCCCCATGAGATGTTGCGTCTCTGGGAAAGCACAGATCCCCAGTGCTGTTGTGCCTGTAGATAGGGCGCCAAGGCACCGTGAAGAGCAGCAAGAGCTTTCAGGGCTGGGCCCTTCCTTGTGGGAGAAGGAGCCGGACGTTTGCCTTTTCGGCAAGAGGCTCTGCCGCGGCCGAGCACCAATAGATCTTGCTTCTCTGGAAAGCACAGATCCCCACTGCTGTTGTGCCTGTAGGTAGGGCACCAAGGCACCGTGAAGAGCAGCAAGAGCTTTCAGGGCTGGGCCCTTCCTTGTGGGAGAAGGAGCCGGACGTTTGCCTTTTCGGCAAGAGGCTCTGCCGCGGCCGAGCGCCATGAGATCTTGCTTCTCTGGGAAAGCACAGATCCCCAGTGCTGTTGTGCCTGTAGGTAGGGCGCCAAGGCACCGTGAAGAGCAGCAAGAGCTTTCAGGGCTGGGCCCTTCCTTGTGGGAGAAGGAGCCGGACGTTTGCCTTTTCGGCAAGAGGCTCTGCCGCGGCCGAGCGCCATGAGCTCTTGCGTCTCTGGGAAAGCACAGATCCCCACTGCTGTTGTGCCTGTACATAGGGTGCCAAGGCACCGTGAAGAGCAGCAAGAGCTTTCAGGGCTGGGCCCTTCCTTGTGGGAGAAGGAGCCGGACGTTTGCCTTTTCGGCAAGAGGCTCTGCCGCTGCCGAGCCCCATGAGCTCTTGCGTCTCTGAGAAAGCACAGATCCCCAGTGCTGTTGTGCCTGTAGGTAGGGCGCCAAGGCACCGTGAAGAGCAGCAAGAGCTTTCAGGGCTGGGCCCTTCCTTGTGGGAGAAGGAGCCGGACGTTTGCCTTTTCGGAAAGAGGCTCTGCCGCTGCCGAGCGCCATGAGATGTTGCGTCTCTGGGAAAGCACAGATCCCCAGTGCTGTTGTGCCTGTAGATAGGGCGCCAAGGCACAGTGAAGAGCAGCAAGAGCTTTCAGGGCTGGGCCCTTCCTTGTGGGAGAAGGAGCCGGACGTTTGCCTTTTCGGCAAGAGGCTTGCCGCGGCCGAGCGCCATGAGCTCTTGCGTCTCTGGGAAAGCACAGATCCCCACTGCTGTTGTGCCTGTAGATAGGGCGCCAAGGGTAGGTGAAGAGCAGCAAGAGCTTTCAGGGCTGGGCCCTTCCTTGTGGGAGAAGGAGCCGGACGTTTGCCTTTTCGGCAAGAGGCTCTGTCGCGGCCGAGCGCCATGAGATCTTGCGTCTCTGGGAAAGCACAGATCCCCACTGCTGTTGTGCCTGTACATAGGGCGCCAAGGCACCGTGAAGAGCAGCAAGAGCTTTCAGGGCTGGGCCCTTCCTTGTGGGAGAAGGAGCCGGACGTTTGCCTTTTCGGCAAGAGGCTCTGCCGCGGCCGAGCGCCATGAGATCTTGCATCTCTGGGAAAGCACAGATCCCCAGTGCTGTTGGGCCTGTAGGTAGGGCGCCAAGGCACCGTGAAGAGCAGCAAGAGCTTTCAGGGCTGGGCCCTTCCTTGTGGGAGAAGGAGCCGGACGTTTGCCTTTTCGGCAAGAGGCTCTGCCGCGGCCGAGCGCCATGAGCTCTTGCGTCTCTGGGAAAGCACAGATCCCCACTGCTGTTGTGCCTGTAGGTAGGGTGCCAAGGCACAGTGAAGAGCAGCAAGAGCTTTCAGGGCTGGGCCCTTCCTTGTGGGAGAAGGAGCCGGACGTTTGCCTTTTCGGCAAGAGGCTCTGCCGCGGCCGAGCGCCATGAGATGTTGCGTCTCTGGGAAAGCACAGATCCCCAGTGCTGTTGTGCCTGTAGATAGGGCGCAAAGGCACCGTGAAGAGCAGCAAGAGCTTTCAGGGCTGGGCCCTTCCTTGTGGGAGAAGGAGCCGGACGTTTGCCTTTTCGGCAAGAGGCTCTGCCGCTGCCGAGCGCCATGAGATCTTGCGTCTCTGGGAAAGCACAGATCCCCACTGCTGTTGTGCCTGTAGGTAGGGTGCCAAGGCATCGTGAAGAGCAGCAAGAGCTTTCAGGGCTGGGCCCTTCCTTGTGGGAGAAGGAGCCGGACGTTTGCCTTTTCGGCAAGAGGCTCTGCCGCGGCCGAGCGCCATGAGACGTTGCGTATCTGGGAAAGCACAGATCCCCAGTGCTGTTATGCCTGTAGATAGGGCGCCAAGGCACCGTGAAGAGCAGCAAGAGCTTTCAGGGCTGGGCCCTTCCCTGTGGGAGAAGGAGCCGGACGTTTGCCTTTTCGGCAAGAGGCTCTGCCGCGGCCGAGCACCAATAGGTCTTGCGTTTCTGGGAAAGCACAGATCCCCACTGCTGTTGTGCCTCTAGGTAGGGCGCCAAGGCACCGTGAACAGCAGCAAGAGCTTTCAGGGCTGGGCCCTTCCTTGTGGGAGAAGGAGCCGGACGTTTGCCTTTTCAGCAAGAGGCTCTGCTGCGGCCGAGCGCCATGAGCTCTTGCGTCTCTGGGAAAGCACAGATCCCCAGTGCTGTTGTGCCTGTAGGTAGGGCGCCAAGGCACCGTGAAGAGCAGCAAGAGCTTTCAGGGCTGGGCCCTTCCTTGTGGGAGAAGGAGCCGGACGTTTGCCTTTTCGGCAAGAGGCTCTGCCGCTGCCGAGCGCCATGAGCTCTTGCGTCAATGGGAAAGCACAGATCCCCACTGCTGTTGTGCCTGTAGGTAGGGCGCCAAGGCACAGTGAAGAGCAGCAAGAGCTTTCAGGGCTGGGCCCTTCCTTGTGGGAGAAGGAGCCGGACGTTTGCCTTTTCGGCAAGAGGCTCTGCCGCGGCCGAGCGCCATGAGATGTTGCGTCTCTGGGAAAGCACAGATCCCCAGTGCTGTTGTGCCTGTAGATAGAGCACCAAGGCACCGTGAAGAGCAGCAAGAGCTTTCAGGGCTGGGCCCTTCCTGTTGGGAGAAGGAGCCGGACGTTTGCCTTTTCGGCAAGAGGCTCTGCTGCGGCCGAGAGCCATGAGATGTTGCGTCTCTGGGAAAGCACAGATCCCCACTGCTGTTGTGCCTGTAGGTAGGGCACCAAGGCACAGTGAAGAGCAGCAAGAGCTTTCAGGGCTGGGCCCTTCCTTGTGGGAGACAGAGCCGGACGTTTGCCTTTTCGGCAAGAGGCTCTGCCGCGGCCGAGCGCCATGAGATGTTGCGTCTCTGGGAAAGCACAGATCCCCAGTGCTGTTGTGCCTGTAGGTAGGGCGCCAAGGCACCGTGAAGAGCAGCAAGAGCTTTCAGGGCTGGGCCCTTCCTTGTGGGAGAAGGAGCCGGACGTTTGCCTTTTCGGCAAGAGGCTCTGCCGCGGCCGAGCACCAATAGATCTTGCTTCTCTGGAAAGCACAGATCCCCACTGCTGTTGTGCCTGTAGGTAGGGCACCAAGGCACCGTGAAGAGCAGCAAGAGCTTTCAGGGCTGGGCCCTTCCTTGTGGGAGAAGGAGCCGGACGTTTGCCTTTTCGGCAAGAGGCTCTGCCGCGGCCGAGCGCCATGAGATCTTGCGTCTCTGGGAAAGCACAGATCCCCAGTGCTGTTGTGCCTGTAGATAGGGCGCCAAGGGTAGGTGAAGAGCAGCAAGAGCTTTCAGGGCTGGGCCCTTCCTTGTGGGAGAAGGAGCCGGACGTTTGCCTTTTCGGCAAGAGGCTCTGCCGCTGCCGAGCCCCATGAGATGTTGGGTCTCTGGGAAAGCACAGATCCCCAGTGCTGTTGTGCCTGTAGATAGGGCGCCAAGGCACCGTGAAGAGCAGCAAGAGCTTTCAGGGCTGGGCCCTTCCTTGTGGGAGAAGGAGCCGGACGTTTGCCTTTTCGGCAAGAGGCTCTGCCGCGGCCGAGCGCCATGAGATGTTGCGTCTCTGGGAAAGCACAGATCCCCAGTGCTGTTGTGCCTGTAGGTAGGGCGCCAAGGCACCGTGAAGAGCAGCAAGAGCTTTCAGGGCTGGGCCCTTCCTTGTGGGAGAAGGAGCCGGACGTTTGCCTTTTCGGCAAGAGGCTCTGCCGCGTTCTAGCGCCATGAGATCTTGCATCTCTGGGAAAGCACAGATCCCCAGTGCTGTTGTGCCTGTAGGTAGGGCGCCAAGGCACAGTGAAGAGCAGCAAGAGCTTTCAGGGCTGGGCCCTTCCTTGTGGGAGAAGGAGCCGGACGTTTGCCTTTTCGGCAAGAGGCTCTGCCGCTGCCGAGCCCCATGAGATGTTGGGATTCTGGGAAAGCACAGATGCCCAGTGCTGTTGTGCCTGTAGGTAGGGCGCCAAGGCACCGTGAAGAGCAGCAAGAGCTTTCAGGGCTGGGCCCTTCCTTGTGGGAGAAGGAGCCGGACGTTTGCCTTTTCGGCAAGAGGCTCTGCCGCTGCCGAGCGCCATGAGATGTTGGGATTCTGGGAAAGCACAGATGCCCAGTGCTGTTGTGCCTGTAGATAGGGCGCCAAGGCACCGTGAAGAGCAGCAAGAGCTTTCAGGGCTGGGCCCTTCCTTGTGGGAGAAGGAGCCGGACGTTTGCCTTTTCGGCAAGAGGCTCTGCCGCTGCCGAGCCCCATGAGATGTTGTGTCTCTGGGAAAGCACAGATCCCCAGTGCTGTTGTGCCTGTAGATAGGGCGCCAAGGCACCGTGAAGAGCAGCAAGAGCTTTCAGGGCTGGGCCCTTCCTTGTGGGAGAAGGAGCCGGACGTTTGCCTTTTCGGCAAGAGACTCTGCCGCGGCCGAGCACCAATAGATCTTGCTTCTCTGGAAAGCACAGATCCCCACTGCTGTTGTGCCTGTAGATAGGGCACCAAGGCACCGTGAAGAGCAGCAAGAGCTTTCAGGGCTGGGCCCTTCCTTGTGGGAGAAGGAGCCGGACGTTTGCCTTTTCGGCAAGAGGCTCTGCCGCGGCCGAGCGCCATGAGATCTTGCTTCTCTGGGAAAGCACAGATCCCCACTGCTGTTGTGCCTGTAGGTAGGGCGCCAAGGCACCGTGAAGAGCAGCAAGAGCTTTCAGGGCTGGGCCCTTCCTTGTGGGAGAAGGAGCCGGACGTTTGCCTTTTCGGCAAGAGGCTCTGCCGCGGCCGAGCACCAATAGATCTTGCTTCTCTGGAAAGCACAGATCCCCACTGCTGTTGTGCCTGTAGGTAGGGCACCAAGGCACCGTGAAGAGCAGCAAGAGCTTTCAGGGCTGGGCCCTTCCTTGTGGGAGAAGGAGCCGGACGTTTGCCTTTTCGGCAAGAGGCTCTGCCGCGGCCGAGCGCCATGAGATCTTGCGTCTCTGGGAAAGCACAGATCCCCAGTGCTGTTGTGCCTGTAGATAGGGCGCCAAGGGTAGGTGAAGAGCAGCAAGAGCTTTCAGGGCTGGGCCCTTCCTTGTGGGAGAAGGAGCCGGACGTTTGCCTTTTCGGCAAGAGGCTCTGCCGCTGCCGAGCCCCATGAGATGTTGGGTCTCTGGGAAAGCACAGATCCCCAGTGCTGTTGTGCCTGTAGATAGGGCGCCAAGGCACCGTGAAGAGCAGCAAGAGCTTTCAGGGCTGGGCCCTTCCTTGTGGGAGAAGGAGCCGGACGTTTGCCTTTTCGGCAAGAGGCTCTGCCGCGGCCGAGCGCCATGAGCTCTTGCGTCAATGGGAAAGCACAGATCCCCAGTGCTGTTGTGCCTGTAGGTAGGGCGCCAAGGCACCGTGAAGAGCAGCAAGAGCTTTCAGGGCTGGGCCCTTCCTTGTGGGAGAAGGAGCCGGACGTTTGCCTTTTCGGCAAGAGGCTCTGCCGCGTTCTAGCGCCATGAGATCTTGCATCTCTGGGAAAGCACAGATCCCCAGTGCTGTTGTGCCTGTAGGTAGGGCGCCAAGGCACCGTGAAGAGCAGCAAGAGCTTTCAGGGCTGGGCCCTTCCTTGTGGGAGAAGGAGCCGGACGTTTGCCTTTTCGGCAAGAGGCTCTGCCGCTGCCGAGCGCCATGAGATGTTGGGATTCTGGGAAAGCACAGATGCCCAGTGCTGTTGTGCCTGTAGGTAGGGCGCCAAGGCACCGTGAAGAGCAGCAAGAGCTTTCAGGGCTGGGCCCTTCCTTGTGGGAGAAGGAGCCGGACGTTTGCCTTTTCGGCAAGAGGCTCTGCCGCTGCCGAGCCCCATGAGATGTTGGGTCTCTGGGAAAGCACAGATCCCCAGTGCTGTTGTGCCTGTAGATAGGGCGCCAAGGCACCGTGAAGAGCAGCAAGAGCTTTCAGGGCTGGGCCCTTCCTTGTGGGAGAAGGAGCCGGACGTTTGCCTTTTCGGCAAGAGGCTCTGCCGCGTTCTAGCCCCATGAGATCTTGCATCTCTGGGAAAGCACAGATCCCCAGTGCTGTTGTGCCTGTAGGTAGGGCGCCAAGGCACCGTGAAGAGCAGCAAGAGCTTTCAGGGCTGGGCCCTTCCTTGTGGGAGAAGGAGCCGGACGTTTGCCTTTTCGGCAAGAGGCTCTGCCGCAGCCGAGCACCAATAGATCTTGCTTCTCTGGAAAGCACAGATCCCCACTGCTGTTGTGCCTGTAGATAGGGCACCAAGGCACCGTGAAGAGCAGCAAGAGCTTTCAGGGCTGGGCCCTTCCTTGTGGGAGAAGGAGCCGGACGTTTGCCTTTTCGGCAAGAGGCTCTGCCACGGCCGAGCGCCATGAGATGTTGGGTCTCTGGGAAAGCACAGATCCCCAGTGCTGTTGTGCCTGTAGGTAGGGCGCCAAGGCACCGTGAAGAGCAGCAAGAGCTTTCAGGGCTGGGCCCTTCCTTGTGGGAGAAGGAGCCGGACGTTTGCCTTTTCGGCAAGAGGCTCTGCCGCGGCCGAGCGCCATGAGCTCTTGCGTCTCTGGGAAAGCACAGATCCCCACTGCTGTTGTGCCTGTACATAGGGCGCCAAGGCACCGTGAAGAGCAGCAAGAGCTTTCAGGGCTGGGCCCTTCCTTGTGGGAGAAGGAGCCGGACGTTTGCCTTTTCGGCAAGAGGCTCTGCCGCTGCCGAGCCCCATGAGATGTTGGGTCTCTGGGAAAGCACAGATCCCCAGTGCTGTTGTGCCTGTAGGTAGGGCGCCAAGGCACCGTGAAGAGCAGCAAGAGCTTTCAGGGCTGGGCCCTTCCTTGTGGGAGAAGGAGCCGGACGTTTGCCTTTTCGGCAAGAGGCTCTGCCGCGGCCGAGCGCCATGAGATCTTGCGTCTCTGGGAAAGCACAGATCCCCAGTGCTGTTGTGCCTGTAGGTAGGGCGCCAAGGCACCGTGAAGAGCAGCAAGAGCTTTCAGGGCTGGGCCCTTCCTTGTGGGAGAAGGAGCCGGACGTTTGCCTTTTCGGCAAGAGGCTCTGCCGCGTTCTAGCGCCATGAGATCTTGCATCTCTGGGAAAGCACAGATCCCCAGTGCTGTTGTGCCTGTAGGTAGGGCGCCAAGGCACCGTGAAGAGCAGCAAGAGCTTTCAGGGCTGGGCCCTTCCTTGTGGGAGAAGGAGCCGGACGTTTGCCTTTTCGGCAAGAGGCTCTGCCGCTGCCGAGCGCCATGAGATGTTGGGATTCTGGGAAAGCACAGATGCCCAGTGCTGTTGTGCCTGTAGATAGGGCGCCAAGGCACCGTGAAGAGCAGCAAGAGCTTTCAGGGCTGGGCCCTTCCTTGTGGGAGAAGGAGCCGGACGTTTGCCTTTTCGGCAAGAGGCTCTGCCGCTGCCGAGCCCCATGAGATGTTGTGTCTCTGGGAAAGCACAGATCCCCAGTGCTGTTGTGCCTGTAGATAGGGCGCCAAGGCACCGTGAAGAGCAGCAAGAGCTTTCAGGGCTGGGCCCTTCCTTGTGGGAGAAGGAGCCGGACGTTTGCCTTTTCGGCAAGAGGCTCTGCCGCGGCCGAGCGCCATGAGATCTTGCTTCTCTGGAAAGCACAGATCCCCACTGCTGTTGTGCCTGTAGGTAGGGCGCCAAGGCACCGTGAAGAGCAGCAAGAGCTTTCAGGGCTGGGCCCTTCCTTGTGGGAGAAGGAGCCGGACGTTTGCCTTTTCGGCAAGAGGCTCTGCCGCGGCCGAGCGCCATGAGATCTTGCGTCTCTGGGAAACCACAGACCCCACTGCTGTTGTGCCTGTAGGTAGGGCGCCAAGGCACCGTGAAGAGCAGCAAGAGCTTTCAGGGCTGGGCCCTTCCTTGTGGGAGAAGGAGCCGGACGTTTGCCTTTTCGGCAAGAGGCTCTGCCGCGGCCGAGCGCCATGAGATCTTGCGTCTCTGGGAAAGCACAGATCCCCAGTGCTGTTGTGCCTGTAGATAGGGCGCCAAGGGTAGGTGAAGAGCAGCAAGAGCTTTCAGGGCTGGGCCCTTCCTTGTGGGAGAAGGAGCCGGACGTTTGCCTTTTCGGCAAGAGGCTCTGCCGCTGCCGAGCGCCATGAGCTCTTGCGTCTCTGGGAAAGCACAGATCCCCAGTGCTGTTATGCCTGTAGGTAGGGCGCCAAGGCACCGTGAAGAGCAGCAAGAGCTTTCAGGGCTGGGCCCTTCCTTGTGGGAGAAGGAGCCGGACGTTTGCCTTTTCGGAAAGAGGCTCTGCCGCTGCCGAGCCCCATGAGATGTTGCGTCTCTGGGAAAGCACAGATCCCCAGTGCTGTTGTGCCTGTAGATAGGGCGCCAAGGCACAGTGAAGAGCAGCAAGAGCTTTCAGGGCTGGGCCCTTCCTTGTGGGAGAAGGAGCCGGACGTTTGCCTTTTCGGCAAGAGGCTCTGCCGCGGCCGAGCGCCATGAGATCTTGCATCTCTGGGAAAGCACAGATCCCCAGTGCTGTTGGGCCTGTAGGTAGGGCGCCAAGGCACCGTGAAGAGCAGCAAGAGCTTTCAGGGCTGGGCCCTTCCTTGTGGGAGAAGGAGCCGGACGTTTGCCTTTTCGGCAAGAGGCTCTGCCGCTGCCGAGCCCCATGAGATGTTGGGTCTCTGGGAAAGCACAGATCCCCAGTGCTGTTGTGCCTGTAGATAGGGCGCCAAGGCACCGTGAAGAGCAGCAAGAGCTTTCAGGGCTGGGCCCTTCCTTGTGGGAGAAGGAGCCGGACGTTTGCCTTTTCGGCAAGAGGCTTTGCCGCGGCCTAGCGCCATGAGATGTTGCGTCTCTGGGAAAGCACAGATCCCCAGTGCTGTTGTGCCTGTAGGTAGGGCGCCAAGGCACCGTGAAGAGCAGCAAGAGCTTTCAGGGCTGGGCCCTTCCTTGTGGGAGAAGGAGCCGGACGTTTGCCTTTTCGGCAAGAGGCTCTGCCGCGTTCTAGCGCCATGAGATCTTGCATCTCTGGGAAAGCACAGATCCCCAGTGCTGTTGTGCCTGTAGGTAGGGCGCCAAGGCACCGTGAAGAGCAGCAAGAGCTTTCAGGGCTGGGCCCTTCCTTGTGGGAGAAGGAGCCGGACGTTTGCCTTTTCGGCAAGAGGCTCTGCCGCTGCCGAGCGCCATGAGATGTTGGGATTCTGGGAAAGCACAGATGCCCAGTGCTGTTGTGCCTGTAGATAGGGCGCCAAGGCACCGTGAAGAGCAGCAAGAGCTTTCAGGGCTGGGCCCTTCCTTGTGGGAGAAGGAGCCGGACGTTTGCCTTTTCGGCAAGAGGCTCTGCCGCTGCCGAGCCCCATGAGATGTTGGGTCTCTGGGAAAGCACAGATCCCCAGTGCTGTTGTGCCTGTAGATAGGGCGCCAAGGCACCGTGAAGAGCAGCAAGAGCTTTCAGGGCTGGGCCCTTCCTTGTGGGAGAAGGAGCCGGACGTTTGCCTTTTCGGCAAGAGGCTCTGCCGCGGCCGAGCACCAATAGATCTTGCTTCTCTGGAAAGCACAGATCCCCACTGCTGTTGTGCCTGTAGATAGGGCGCCAAGGCACCGTGAAGAGCAGCAAGAGCTTTCAGGGCTGGGCCCTTCCTTGTGGGAGAAGGAGCCGGACGTTTGCCTTTTCGGCAAGAGGCTCTGCCGCGTTCTAGCGCCATGAGATCTTGCATCTCTGGGAAAGCACAGATCCCCAGTGCTGTTGTGCCTGTAGGTAGGGCGCCAAGGCACCGTGAAGAGCAGCAAGAGCTTTCAGGGCTGGGCCCTTCCTTGTGGGAGAAGGAGCCGGACGTTTGCCTTTTCGGCAAGAGGCTCTGCCGCTGCCGAGCGCCATGAGATGTTGGGATTCTGGGAAAGCACAGATGCCCAGTGCTGTTGTGCCTGTAGATAGGGCGCCAAGGCACCGTGAAGAGCAGCAAGAGCTTTCAGGGCTGGGCCCTTCCTTGTGGGAGAAGGAGCCGGACGTTTGCCTTTTCGGCAAGAGGCTCTGCCGCTGCCGAGCCCCATGAGATGTTGTGTCTCTGGGAAAGCACAGATCCCCAGTGCTGTTGTGCCTGTAGATAGGGCGCCAAGGCACCGTGAAGAGCAGCAAGAGCTTTCAGGGCTGGGCCCTTCCTTGTGGGAGAAGGAGCCGGACGTTTGCCTTTTCGGCAAGAGGCTCTGCCGCGGCCGAGCACCAATAGATCTTGCTTCTCTGGAAAGCACAGATCCCCACTGCTGTTGTGCCTGTAGATAGGGCACCAAGGCACCGTGAAGAGCAGCAAGAGCTTTCAGGGCTGGGCCCTTCCTTGTGGGAGAAGGAGCCGGACGTTTGCCTTTTCGGCAAGAGGCTCTGCCGCGGCCGAGCGCCATGAGATCTTGCTTCTCTGGGAAAGCACAGATCCCCAGTGCTGTTGTGCCTGTAGGTAGGGCGCCAAGGCACCGTGAAGAGCAGCAAGAGCTTTCAGGGCTGGGCCCTTCCTTGTGGGAGAAGGAGCCGGACGTTTGCCTTTTCGGCAAGAGGCTCTGCCGCGGCCGAGCGCCATGATCTCTTGCGTCTCTGGGAAAGCACAGATCCCCAGTGCTGTTGTGCCTGTAGGTAGGGCGCCAAGGCACCGTGAAGAGCAGCAAGAGCTTTCAGGGCTGGGCCCTTCCTTGTGGGAGAAGGAGCCGGACGTTTGCCTTTTCGGCAAGAGGCTCTGCCGCTGCCGAGCCCCATGAGATGTTGGGTCTCTGGGAAAGCACAGATCCCCAGTGCTGTTGTGCCTGTAGATAGGGCGCCAAGGCACCGTGAAGAGCAGCAAGAGCTTTCAGGGCTGGGCCCTTCCTTGTGGGAGAAGGAGCCGGACGTTTGCCTTTTCGGCAAGAGGCTCTACCGCGGCCGAGCGCCATGAGCTCTTGCGTCTCTGGGAAAGCACAGATCCCCAGTGCTGTTGTGCCTGTAGGTAGGGCGCCAAGGCACCGTGAAGAGCAGCAAGAGCTTTCAGGGCTGGGCCCTTCCTTGTGGGAGAAGGAGCCGGACGTTTGCCTTTTCGGCAAGAGGCTCTGCCGCGTTCTAGCGCCATGAGATCTTGCATCTCTGGGAAAGCACAGATCCCCAGTGCTGTTGTGCCTGTAGGTAGGGCGCCAAGGCACCGTGAAGAGCAGCAAGAGCTTTCAGGGCTGGGCCCTTCCTTGTGGGAGAAGGAGCCGGACGTTTGCCTTTTCGGCAAGAGGCTCTGCCGCTGCCGAGCGCCATGAGATGTTGGGATTCTGGGAAAGCACAGATGCCCAGTGCTGTTGTGCCTGTAGATAGGGCGCCAAGGCACCGTGAAGAGCAGCAAGAGCTTTCAGGGCTGGGCCCTTCCTTGTGGGAGAAGGAGCCGGACGTTTGCCTTTTCGGCAAGAGGCTCTGCCGCTGCCGAGCCCCATGAGATGTTGTGTCTCTGGGAAAGCACAGATCCCCAGTGCTGTTGTGCCTGTAGATAGGGCGCCAAGGCACCGTGAAGAGCAGCAAGAGCTTTCAGGGCTGGGCCCTTCCTTGTGGGAGAAGGAGCCGGACGTTTGCCTTTTCGGCAAGAGGCTCTGCCGCGGCCGAGCACCAATAGATCTTGCTTCTCTGGAAAGCACAGATCCCCACTGCTGTTGTGCCTGTAGATAGGGCACCAAGGCACCGTGAAGAGCAGCAAGAGCTTTCAGGGCTGGGCCCTTCCTTGTGGGAGAAGGAGCCGGACGTTTGCCTTTTCGGCAAGAGGCTCTGCCGCGGCCGAGCGCCATGAGATCTTGCTTCTCTGGGAAAGCACAGATCCCCAGTGCTGTTGTGCCTGTAGGTAGGGCGCCAAGGCACCGTGAAGAGCAGCAAGAGCTTTCAGGGCTGGGCCCTTCCTTGTGGGAGAAGGAGCCGGACGTTTGCCTTTTCGGCAAGAGGCTCTGCCGCGGCCGAGCGCCATGATCTCTTGCGTCTCTGGGAAAGCACAGATCCCCAGTGCTGTTGTGCCTGTAGGTAGGGCGCCAAGGCACCGTGAAGAGCAGCAAGAGCTTTCAGGGCTGGGCCCTTCCTTGTGGGAGAAGGAGCCGGACGTTTGCCTTTTCGGCAAGAGGCTCTGCCGCTGCCGAGCCCCATGAGATGTTGGGTCTCTGGGAAAGCACAGATCCCCAGTGCTGTTGTGCCTGTAGATAGGGCGCCAAGGCACCGTGAAGAGCAGCAAGAGCTTTCAGGGCTGGGCCCTTCCTTGTGGGAGAAGGAGCCGGACGTTTGCCTTTTCGGCAAGAGGCTCTACCGCGGCCGAGCGCCATGAGCTCTTGCGTCTCTGGGAAAGCACAGATCCCCAGTGCTGTTGTGCCTGTAGGTAGGGCGCCAAGGCACCGTGAAGAGCAGCAAGAGCTTTCAGGGCTGGGCCCTTCCTTGTGGGAGAAGGAGCCGGACGTTTGCCTTTTCGGCAAGAGGCTCTGCCGCGTTCTAGCGCCATGAGATCTTGCATCTCTGGGAAAGCACAGATCCCCAGTGCTGTTGTGCCTGTAGGTAGGGCGCCAAGGCACCGTGAAGAGCAGCAAGAGCTTTCAGGGCTGGGCCCTTCCTTGTGGGAGAAGGAGCCGGACGTTTGCCTTTTCGGCAAGAGGCTCTGCCGCTGCCGAGCGCCATGAGATGTTGGGATTCTGGGAAAGCACAGATGCCCAGTGCTGTTGTGCCTGTAGATAGGGCGCCAAGGCACCGTGAAGAGCAGCAAGAGCTTTCAGGGCTGGGCCCTTCCTTGTGGGAGAAGGAGCCGGACGTTTGCCTTTTCGGCAAGAGGCTCTGCCGCTGCCGAGCCCCATGAGATGTTGTGTCTCTGGGAAAGCACAGATCCCCAGTGCTGTTGTGCCTGTAGATAGGGCGCCAAGGCACCGTGAAGAGCAGCAAGAGCTTTCAGGGCTGGGCCCTTCCTTGTGGGAGAAGGAGCCGGACGTTTGCCTTTTCGGCAAGAGGCTCTGCCGCGGCCGAGCACCAATAGATCTTTCTTCTCTGGAAAGCACAGATCCCCACTGCTGTTGTGCCTGTAGATAGGGCACCAAGGCACCGTGAAGAGCAGCAAGAGCTTTCAGGGCTGGGCCCTTCCTTGTGGGAGAAGGAGCCGGACGTTTGCCTTTTCGGCAAGAGGCTCTGCCGCGGCCGAGCGCCATGAGATCTTGCTTCTCTGGGAAAGCACAGATCCCCAGTGCTGTTGTGCCTGTAGGTAGGGCGCCAAGGCACCGTGAAGAGCAGCAAGAGCTTTCAGGGCTGGGCCCTTCCTTGTGGGAGAAGGAGCCGGACGTTTGCCTTTTCGGCAAGAGGCTCTGCCGCGGCCGAGCGCCATGAGCTCTTGCGTCTCTGGGAAAGCACAGATCCCCAGTGCTGTTGTGCCTGTAGGTAGGGCGCCAAGGCACCGTGAAGAGCAGCAAGAGCTTTCAGGGCTGGGCCCTTCCTTGTGGGAGAAGGAGCCGGACGTTTGCCTTTTCGGCAAGAGGCTCTGCCGCGGCCGAGCGCCATGAGATGTTGCGTCTCTGGGAAAGCACAGATCCCCAGTGCTGTTGTGCCTGTAGGTAGGGCGCCAAGGCACCGTGAAGAGCAGCAAGAGCTTTCAGGGCTGGGCCCTTCCTTGTGGGAGAAGGAGCCGGACGTTTGCCTTTTCGGCAAGAGGCTCTGCCGCTGCCGAGCGCCATGAGATGTTGGGATTCTGGGAAAGCACATTTGCCCAGTGCTGTTGTGCCTGTAGATAGGGCGCCAAGGCACCGTGAAGAGCAGCAAGAGCTTTCAGGGCTGGGCCCTTCCTTGTGGGAGAAGGAGCCGGACGTTTGCCTTTTCGGCAAGAGGCTCTGCCGCGGCCGAGCACCAATAGATCTTGCTTCTCTGGAAAGCACAGATCCCCACTGCTGTTGTGCCTGTAGGTAGGGCACCAAGGCACCGTGAAGAGCAGCAAGAGCTTTCAGGGCTGGGCCCTTCCTTGTGGGAGAAGGAGCCGGACGTTTGCCTTTTCGGCAAGAGGCTCTGCCGCGGCCGAGCGCCATGAGCTCTTGCGTCTCTGGGAAAGCACAGATCCCCACTGCTGTTGTTCCTGTAGATAGGGCGCCAAGGCACCGTGAAGAGCAGCAAGAGCTTTCAGGGCTGGGCCCTTCCTTGTGGGAGAAGGAGCCGGACGTTTGCCTTTTCGGCAAGAGGCTCTGTCGCGGCCGAGCGCCATGAGATCTTGCGTCTCTGGGAAAGCACAGATCCCCACTGCTGTTGTGCCTGTACATAGGGCGCCAAGGCACCGTGAAGAGCAGCAAGAGCTTTCAGGGCTGGGCCCTTCCTTGTGGGAGAAGGAGCCGGACGTTTGCCTTTTCGGCAAGAGGCTCTGCCGCGGCCGAGCGCCATGAGATCTTGCATCTCTGGGAAAGCACAGATCCCCAGTGCTGTTGGGCCTGTAGATAGGGCGCCAAGGCACCGTGAAGAGCAGCAAGAGCTTTCAGGGCTGGGCCCTTCCTTGTGGGAGAAGGAGCCGGACGTTTGCCTTTTCGGCAAGAGGCTCTGCCGCTGCCGAGCGCCATGAGATCTTGCGTCTCTGGGAAAGCACAGATCCCCACTGCTGTTGTGCCTGTAGGTAGGGTGCCAAGGCACCGTGAAGAGCAGCAAGAGCTTTCAGGGCTGGGCCCTTCCTTGTGGGAGAAGGAGCCGGACGTTTGCCTTTTCGGCAAGAGGCTCTGCCGCGGCCGAGCGCCATGAGACGTTGCGTCTCTGGGAAAGCACAGATCCCCAGTGCTGTTATGCCTGTAGATAGGGCGCCAAGGCACCGTGAAGAGCAGCAAGAGCTTTCAGGGCTGGGCCCTTCCTTGTGGGAGAAGGAGCCGGACGTTTGCCTTTTCGGCAAGAGGCTCTGCCGCGGCCGAGCACCAATAGATCTTGCTTCTCTGGAAAGCACAGATCCCCACTGCTGTTGTGCCTGTAGGTAGGGCACCAAGGCACCGTGAAGAGCAGCAAGAGCTTTCAGGGCTGGGCCCTTCCTTGTGGGAGAAGGAGCCGGACGTTTGCCTTTTCGGCAAGAGGCTCTGCCGCGGCCGAGCGCCATGAGATCTTGCGTCTCTGGGAAAGCACAGATCCCCAGTGCTGTTGTGCCTGTAGATAGGGCGCCAAGGGTAGGTGAAGAGCAGCAAGAGCTTTCAGGGCTGGGCCCTTCCTTGTGGGAGAAGGAGCCGGACGTTTGCCTTTTCGGCAAGAGTCTCTGCCGCTGCCGAGCCCCATGAGATGTTGCGTCTCTGGGAAAGCACAGATCCCCAGTGCTGTTGTGCCTGTAGGTAGGGCGCCAAGGCACCGTGAAGAGCAGCAAGATCTTTCAGGGCTGGGCCCTTCCTTGTGGGAGAAGGAGCCGGACGTTTGCCTTTTCGGCAAGAGGCTCTGCCGCGGCCGAGCGCCATGAGATGTTGCGTCTCTGGGAAAGCACAGATCCCCAGTGCTGTTGTGCCTGTAGGTAGGGCGCCAAGGCACCGTGAAGAGCAGCAAGAGCTTTCAGGGCTGGGCCCTTCCTTGTGGGAGAAGGAGCCGGACGTTTGCCTTTTCGGCAAGAGGCTCTGCCGCGTTCTAGCGCCATGAGATCTTGCATCTCTGGGAAAGCACAGATCCCCAGTGCTGTTGTGCCTGTAGGTAGGGCGCCAAGGCACCGTGAAGAGCAGCAAGAGCTTTCAGGGCTGGGCCCTTCCTTGTGGGAGAAGGAGCCGGACGTTTGCCTTTTCGGCAAGAGGCTCTGCCGCTGCCGAGCGCCATGAGATGTTGGGATTCCGGGAAAGCACAGATGCCCAGTGCTGTTGTGCCTGTAGGTAGGGCGCCAAGGCACCGTGAAGAGCAGCAAGAGCTTTCAGGGCTGGGCCCTTCCTTGTGGGAGAAGGAGCCGGACGTTTGCCTTTTCGGCAAGAGGCTCTGCCGCTGCCGAGCCCCATGAGATGTTGGGTCTCTGGGAAAGCACAGATCCCCAGTGCTGTTGTGCCTGTAGATAGGGCGCCAAGGCACCGTGAAGAGCAGCAAGAGCTTTCAGGGCTGGGCCCTTCCTTGTGGGAGAAGGAGCCGGACGTTTGCCTTTTCGGCAAGAGGCTCTGCCGCGTTCTAGCGCCATGAGATCTTGCATCTCTGTGAAAGCACAGATCCCCAGTGCTGTTGTGCCTGTAGGTAGGGCGCCAAGGCACCGTGAAGAGCAGCAAGAGCTTTCAGGGCTGGGCCCTTCCTTGTGGGAGAAGGAGCCGGACGTTTGCCTTTTCGGCAAGAGGCTCTGCCGCTGCCGAGCCCCATGAGATGTTGGGTCTCTGGGAAAGCACAGATCCCCAGTGCTGTTGTGCCTGTAGATAGGGCGCCAAGGCACCGTGAAGAGCAGCAAGAGCTTTCAGGGCTGGGCCCTTCCTTGTGGGAGAAGGAGCCGGACGTTTGCCTTTTCGGCAACAGGCTCTGCCGCGGCCGAGCGCCATGAGATGTTGCGTCTCTGGGAAAGCACAGATCCCCAGTGCTGTTGTGCCTGTAGGTAGGGCGCCAAGGCACCGTGAAGAGCAGCAAGAGCTTTCAGGGCTGGGCCCTTCCTTGTGGGAGAAGGAGCCGGACGTTTGCCTTTTCGGCAAGAGGCTCTGCCGCGTTCTAGCGCCATGAGATCTTGCGTCTCTGGGAAAGCACAGATCCCCAGTGCTGTTGTGCCTGTAGGTAGGGCGCCAAGGCACCGTGAAGAGCAGCAAGAGCTTTCAGGGCTGGGCCCTTCCTTGTGGGAGAAGGAGCCGGACGTTTGCCTTTTCGGCAAGAGGCTCTGCCGCTGCCGAGCGCCATGAGATGTTGGGATTCTGGGAAAGCACAGATGCCCAGTGCTGTTGTGCCTGTAGATAGGGCGCAAAGGCACCGTGAAGAGCAGCAAGAGCTTTCAGGGCTGGGCCCTTCCTTGTGGGAGAAGGAGCCGGACGTTTGCCTTTTCGGCAAGAGGCTCTGCCTCGGCCGAGCACCAATAGATCTTGCTTCTCTGGAAAGCACAGATCCCCACTGCTGTTGTGCCTGTAGGTAGGGCACCAAGGCACCGTGAAGAGCAGCAAGAGCTTTCAGGGCTGGGCCCTTCCTTGTGGGAGAAGGAGCCGGACGTTTGCCTTTTCGGCAAGAGGCTCTGCCGCGTTCTAGCGCCATGAGATCTTGCATCTCTGGGAAAGCACAGATCCCCAGTGCTGTTGTGCCTGTAGGTAGGGCGCCAAGGCACCGTGAAGAGCAGCAAGAGCTTTCAGGGCTGGGCCCTTCCTTGTGGGAGAAGGAGCCGGACATTTGCCTTTTCGGCAAGAGGCTCTGCCGCTGCCGAGCGCCATGAGATGTTGGGATTCTGGGAAAGCACAGATGCCCAGTGCTGTTGTGCCTGTAGATAGGGCGCCAAGGCACCGTGAAGAGCAGCAAGAGCTTTCAGGGCTGGGCCCTTCCTTGTGGGAGAAGGAGCCGGACGTTTGCCTTTTCGGCAAGAGGCTCTGCCGCGGCCGAGCACCAATAGATCTTGCTTCTCTGGAAAGCACAGATCCCCACTGCTGTTGTGCCTGTAGGTAGGGCACCAAGGCACCGTGAAGAGCAGCAAGAGCTTTCAGGGCTGGGCCCTTCCTTGTGGGAGAAGGAGCCGGACGTTTGCCTTTTCGGCAAGAGGCTCTGCCGCGGCCGAGCGCCATGAGCTCTTGCGTCTCTGGGAAAGCACAGATCCCCACTGCTTTTGTGCCTGTAGATAGGGCGCCAAGGGTAGGTGAAGAGCAGCAAGAGCTTTCAGGGCTGGGCCCTTCCTTGTGGGAGAAGGAGCCGGACGTTTGCCTTTTCGGCAAGAGGCTCTGTCGCGGCCGAGCGCCATGAGATCTTGCGTCTCTGGGAAAGCACAGATCCCCACTGCTGTTGTGCCTGTACATAGGGCGCCAAGGCACCGTGAAGAGCAGCAAGAGCTTTCAGGGCTGGGCCCTTCCTTGTGGGAGAAGGAGCCGGACGTTTGCCTTTTCGGCAAGAGGTTCTGCCGCGGCCGAGCGCCATGAGATCTTGCATCTCTGGGAAAGCACAGATCCCCAGTGCTGTTGGGCCTGTAGGTAGGGCGCCAAGGCACCGTGAAGAGCAGCAAGAGCTTTCAGGGCTGGGCCCTTCCTTGTGGGAGAAGGAGCCGGACGTTTGCCTTTTCGGCAAGAGGCTCTGCCGCTGCCGAGCCCCATGAGATGTTGGTTCTCTGGGAAAGCACAGATCCCCAGTGCTGTTGTGCCTGTAGATAGGGCGCCAAGGCACCGTGAAGAGCAGCAAGAGCTTTCAGGGCTGGGCCCTTCCTTGTGGGAGAAGGAGCCGGACGTTTGCCTTTTCGGCAAGAGGCTCTGCCGCGGCCGAGCGCCATGAGATGTTGCGTCTCTGGGAAAGCACAGATCCCCAGTGCTGTTGTGCCTGTAGGTAGGGCGCCAAGGCACCGTGAAGAGCAGCAAGAGCTTTCAGGGCTGGGCCCTTCCTTGTGGGGTTAGGAGCCGGACGTTTGCCTTTTCGGCAAGAGGCTCTGCCGCGTTCTAGTGCCATGAGATCTTGCATCTCTGGGAAAGCACAGATCCCCAGTGCTGTTGTGCCTGTAGGTAGGGCGCCAAGGCACCGTGAAGAGCAGCAAGAGCTTTCAGGGCTGGGCCCTTCCTTGTGGGAGAAGGAGCCGGACGTTTGCCTTTTCGGCAAGAGGCTCTGCCGCTGCCGAGCGCCATGAGATGTTGGGATTCTGGGAAAGCACATTTGCCCAGTGCTGTTGTGCCTGTAGATAGGGCGCCAAGGCACCGTGAAGAGCAGCAAGAGCTTTCAGGGCTGGGCCCTTCCTTGTGGGAGAAGGAGCCGGACGTTTGCCTTTTCGGCAAGAGGCTCTGCCGCGGCCGAGCACCAATAGATCTTGCTTCTCTGGAAAGCACAGATCCCCACTGCTGTTGTGCCTGTAGGTAGGGCACCAAGGCACCGTGAAGAGCAGCAAGAGCTTTCAGGGCTGGGCCCTTCCTTGTGGGAGAAGGAGCCGGACGTTTGCCTTTTCGGCAAGAGGCTCTGCCGCGGCCGAGCGCCATGAGCTCTTGCGTCTCTGGGAAAGCACAGATCCCCACTGCTGTTGTTCCTGTAGATAGGGCGCCAAGGGTAGGTGAAGAGCAGCAAGAGCTTTCAGGGCTGGGCCCTTCCTTGTGGGAGAAGGAGCCGGACGTTTGCCTTTTCGGCAAGAGGCTCTGCCGCGTTCTAGCGCCATGAGATCTTGCATCTCTGGGAAAGCACAGATCCCCAGTGCTGTTGTGCCTGTAGGTAGGGCGCCAAGGCACCGTGAAGAGCAGCAAGAGCTTTCAGGGCTGGGCCCTTCCTTGTGGGAGAAGGAGCCGGACATTTGGCTTTTCGGCAAGAGGCTCTGCCGCTGCCGAGCGCCATGAGATGTTGGGATTCTGGGAAAGCACAGATGCCCAGTGCTGTTGTGCCTGTAGATAGGGCACCAAGGCACCGTGAAGAGCAGCAAGAGCTTTCAGGGCTGGGCCCTTCCTTGTGGGAGAAGGAGCCGGACGTTTGCCTTTTCGGCAAGAGGCTCTGCCGCGGCCGAGCACCAATAGACCTTGCTTCTCTGGAAAGCACAGATCCCCACTGCTGTTGTGCCTGTAGGTAGGGCACCAAGGCACCGTGAAGAGCAGCAAGAGCTTTCAGGGCTGGGCCCTTCCTTGTGGGAGAAGGAGCCGGACGTTTGCCTTTTCGGCAAGAGGCTCTGTCGCGGCCGAGCGCCATGAGATCTTGCGTCTCTGGGAAAGCACAGATCCCCACTGCTGTTGTGCCTGTAGATAGGGCGCCAAGGCACCGTGAAGAGCAGCAAGAGCTTTCAGGGCTGGGCCCTTCCTTGTGGGAGAAGGAGCCGGACGTTTGCCTTTTCGGCAAGAGGCTCTGCCGCGGCCGAGCGCCATGAGATCTTGCATCTCTGGGAAAGCACAGATCCCCAGTGCTGTTGGGCCTGTAGGTAGGGCGCCAAGGCACCGTGAAGAGCAGCAAGAGCTTTCAGGGCTGGGCCCTTCCTTGTGGGAGAAGGAGCCGGACGTTTGCCTTTTCGGCAAGAGGCTCTGCCGCGGCCGAGCGCCATGAGCTCTTGCGTCTCTGGGAAAGCACAGATCCCCACTGCTGTTGTGCCTGTAGGTAGGGCGCCAAGGCACCGTGAAGAGCAGCAAGAGCTTTCAGGGCTGGGCCCTTCCTTGTGGGAGAAGGAGCCGGACGTTTGCCTTTTCGGCAAGAGGCTCTGCCGCGGCCGAGCGCCATGAGATCTTGCGTCTCTGGGAAAGCACAGATCCCCAGTGCTGTTGTGCCTGTAGGTAGGGCGCCAAGGCACCGTGAAGAGCAGCAAGAGCTTTCAGGGCTGGGCCCTTCCTTGTGGGAGAAGGAGCCGGACGTTTGCCTTTTCGGCAAGAGGCTCTGCCGCTGCCGAGCGCCATGAGATGTTGCGTCTCTGGGAAAGCACAGATCCCCAGTGCTGTTGTGCCTGTAGGTAGGGTGCCAAGGCACCGTGAAGAGCAGCAAGAGCTTTCAGGGCTGGGCCCTTCCTTGTGGGAGAAGGAGCCGGACGTTTGCCTTTTCGGCAAGAGGCTCTGCCGCGGCCGAGCGCCATGAGACGTTGCGTCTCTGGGAAAGCACAGATCCCCAGTGCTGTTGTGCCTGTAGATAGGGCGCCAAGGCACCGTGAACAGCAGTAAGAGCTTTCAGGGCTGGGCCCTTCCTTGTGGGAGAAGGAGCCGGACGTTTGCCTTTTCGGCAAGAGGCTCTGCCGCTGCCGAGCGCCATGAGCTCTTGCGTCTCTGGGAAAACACAGATCCCCACTGCTGTTGTGCCTGTAGGTAGGGCGCAAAGGCACCGTGAAGAGCAGCAAGAGCTTTCAGGGCTGGGCCCTTCCTTGTGGGAGAAGGAGCCGGACGTTTGCCTTTTCGGCAAGAGGCTCTGCCGCGGCCGAGCGCCATGAGCTCTTGCGTCTCTGGGAAAGAACAGATCCCCAGTGCTGTTGTGTCTGTAGGTAGGGCGCCAAGGCACCGTGAAGAGCAGCAAGAGCTTTCAGGGCTGGGCCCTTCCTGGTGGGAGAAGGAGCCGGACGTTTGCCTTTTCGGCGAGAGGCTCTGCCGCGGCCGAGCGCCATGAGATCTTGCATCTCTGGGAAAGCACAGATCCCCAGTGCTGTTGTGCCTGTAGGTAGGGCGCCAAGGCACCGTGAAGAGCAGCAAGACCTTTCACGGCTGGGCCCTTCCTTGTGGGAGAAGGAGCCGGACGTTTGCCTTTTCGGCAAGAGGCTCTGCCGCTGCCGAGCGCCATGAGATGTTGCGTCTCTCGAAAGCACAGATCCCCACTGCTGTTGTGCCTGTAGGTAGGGCGCCAAGGCACCGTGAAGAGCAGCAAGATCTTTCAGGGCTGGGCCCTTCCTTGTGGGAGAAGGAGCCGGACGTTTGCCTTTTCGGCAAGAGGCTCTGCCGCGGCCGAGCGCCATGAGATGTTGCGTCTCTGGGAAAGCACAGATCCCCACTGCTGTTGTGCCTGTAGGTAGGGCGCCAAGGCACAGTGAAGAGCAGCAAGAGCTTTCAGGGCTGGGCCCTTCCTGTGGGAGAAGGAGCCGGACGTTTGCCTTTTCGGCAAGAGGCTCTGCCGCGGCCGAGCGCCATGAGATGTTGCGTCTCTGGGAAAGCACAGATCCCCAGTGCTGTTGTGCCTGTAGATAGGGCGCCAAGGCACCGTGAAGAGCAGCAAGAGCTTTCAGGGCTGGGCCCTTCCTTGTGGGAGAAGGAGCCGGACGTTTGCCTTTTCGGCAAGAGGCTTTGCCGCTGCCGAGCGCCATGAGATGTTGCGTCTCTGGGAAAGCACAGATCCCCAGTGCTGTTGTGCCTGTAGGTAGGGTGCCAAGGCACCGTGAAGAGCAGCAAGAGCTTTCAGGGCTGGGCCCTTCCTTGTGGGAGAAGGAGCCGGACGTTTGCCTTTTCGGCAAGAGGCTCTGCCGCGGCCGAGCGCCATGAGCTCTTGCGTCTCTGGGAAAGCACAGATCCCCAGTGCTGTTGTGCCTGTAGGTAGGGCGCAAAGGCACCGTGAAGAGCAGCAAGAGCTTTCAGGGCTGGGCCCTTCCTTGTGGGAGAAGGAGCCGGACGTTTGCCTTTTCGGCAAGAGGCTCTGCCGCGGCCAAGCGCCATGAGATCTTGCGTCTCTGGGAAAGCACAGATCCCCACTGCTGTTGTGTCTGTAGGTAGGGCGCCAAGGCACCGTGAAGAGCAGCAAGATCTTTCAGGGCTGGGCCCTTCCTTGTGGGAGAAGGAGCCGGACGTTTGCCTTTTCGGCAAGAGGCTCTGCCGCGGCCGAGCGCCATGAGCTCTTGCGTCTCTGGGAAAGCACAGATCCCCAGTGCTGTTGTGCCTGTAGATAGGGCGCCAAGGCACCGTGAAGAGCAGCAAGAGCTTTCAGGGCTGGGCCCTTCCTTGTGGGAGAAGGAGCCGGACGTTTGCCTTTTCGGCAAGAGGCTCTGCCGCTGCCGAGCGCCATGAGCTCTTGCGTCTCTGGGAAAGCACAGATCCCCACTGCTGTTGTGCCTGTAGATAGGGCGCAAAGGCACCGTGAAGAGCAGCAAGAGCTTTCAGGGCTGGGCCCTTCCTTGTGGGAGAAGGAGCCGGACGTTTGCCTTTTCGGCAAGAGGCTCTGCCGCGGCCGAGCACCAATAGATCTTGCATCTCTGGGAAAGCACAGATCCCCAGTGCTGTTGTGTCTGTAGGTAGGGCGCCAAGGCACCGTGAAGAGCAGCAAGATCTTTCAGGGCTGGGCCCTTCCTTGTGGGAGAAGGAGCCGGACGTTTGCCTTTTCGGCAAGAGGCTCTGCCGCGGCCGAGCGCCATGAGCTCTTGCGTCAATGGGAAAGCACAGATCCCCAGTGCTGTTGTGCCTGTAGATAGGGCGCCAAGGCACCGTGAAGAGCAGTAAGAGCTTTCAGGGCTGGGCCCTTCCTTGTGGGAGAAGGAGCCGGACGTTTGCCTTTTCGGCAAGAGGCTCTGCCGCTGCCGAGCGCCATGAGCTCTTGCGTCTCTGGGAAAGCACAGATCCCCAGTGCTGTTGTGTCTGTAGGTAGGGCGCCAAGGCACCGTGAAGAGCAGCAAGATCTTTCAGGGCTGGGCCCTTCCTTGTGGGAGAAGGAGCCGGACGTTTGCCTTTTCGGCAAGAGGCTCTGCCGCGGCCGAGCGCCATGAGCTCTTGCGTCTCTGGGAAAGCACAGATCCCCAGTGCTGTTGTGCCTGTAGGTAGGGCGCCAAGGCACCGTGAAGAGCAGCAAGATCTTTCAGGGCTGGGCCCTTCCTTGTGGGAGAAGGAGCCGGACGTTTGCCTTTTCGGCAAGAGGCTCTGCCGCGACCGAGCGCCATGAGCTCTTGCGTCTCTGGGAAAGCACAGATCCCCAGTGCTGTTGTGCCTGTAGATAGAGCGCCAAGGCACCGTGAAGAGCAGCAAGAGCTTTCAGGGCTGGGCCCTTCCTGGTGGGAGAAGGAGCCGGACGTTTGCCTTTTCGGCAAGAGGCTCTGCCGCTGCCGAGCGCCATGAGCTCTTGCGTCTCTGGGAAAGCACAGATCCCCACTGCTGTTGTGCCTGTAGGTAGGGCGCCAAGGCACAGTGAAGAGCAGCAAGAGCTTTCAGGGCTGGGCCCTTCCTTGTGGGAGAAGGAGCCGGACGTTTGCCTTTTCGGCAAGAGGCTCTGCCGCGGCCGAGCACCAATAGATCTTGCATCTCTGGGAAAGCACAGATCCCCAGTGCTGTTGTGCCTGTAGATAGGGCGCCAAGGCACCGTGAAGAGCAGTAAGAGCTTTCAGGGCTGGGCCCTTCCTTGTGGGAGAAGGAGCCGGACGTTTGCCTTTTCGGCAAGAGGCTCTGCCGCGGCCCGAGCGCCATGAGATGTTGCGTCTCTGGGAAAGCACAGATCCCCACTGCTGTTGTGCCTGTAGGTAGGGCGCCAAGGCACAGTGAAGAGCAGCAAGAGCTTTCAGGGCTGGGCCCTTCCTGTGGGAGAAGGAGCCGGACGTTTGCCTTTTCGGCAAGAGGCTCTGCCGCGGCCGAGCGCCATGAGATGTTGCGTCTCTGGGAAAGCACAGATCCCCAGTGCTGTTGTGCCTGTAGATAGGGCGCCAAGGCACCGTGAAGAGCAGCAAGAGCTTTCAGGGCTGGGCCCTTCCTTGTGGGAGAAGGAGCCGGACGTTTGCCTTTTCGGCAAGAGGCTTTGCCGCTGCCGAGCGCCATGAGATGTTGCGTCTCTGGGAAAGCACAGATCCCCAGTGCTGTTGTGCCTGTAGGTAGGGTGCCAAGGCACCGTGAAGAGCAGCAAGAGCTTTCAGGGCTGGGCCCTTCCTTGTGGGAGAAGGAGCCGGACGTTTGCCTTTTCGGCAAGAGGCTCTGCCGCGGCCGAGCGCCATGAGCTCTTGCGTCTCTGGGAAAGCACAGATCCCCACTGCTGTTGTGCCTGTAGGTAGGGCGCAAAGGCACCGTGAAGAGCAGCAAGAGCTTTCAGGGCTGGGCCCTTCCTTGTGGGAGAAGGAGCCGGACGTTTGCCTTTTCGGCAAGAGGCTCTGCCGCGGCCAAGCGCCATGAGATCTTGCGTCTCTGGGAAAGCACAGATCCCCAGTGCTGTTGTGTCTGTAGGTAGGGCGCCAAGGCACCGTGAAGAGCAGCAAGATCTTTCAGGGCTGGGCCCTTCCTTGTGGGAGAAGGAGCCGGACGTTTGCCTTTTCGGCAAGAGGCTCTGCCGCGGCCGAGCGCCATGAGCTCTTGCGTCTCTGGGAAAGCACAGATCCCCACTGCTGTTGTGCCTGTAGATAGGGCGCCAAGGCACCGTGAAGAGCAGCAAGAGCTTTCAGGGCTGGGCCCTTCCTTGTGGGAGAAGGAGCCGGACGTTTGCCTTTTCGGCAAGAGGCTCTGCCGCTGCCGAGCGCCATGAGCTCTTGCGTCTCTGGGAAAGCACAGATCCCCACTGCTGTTGTGCCTGTAGATAGGGCGCCAAGGCACCGTGAAGAGCAGCAAGAGCTTTCAGGGCTGGGCCCTTCCTTGTGGGAGAAGGAGCCGGATGTTTGCCTTTTCGGCAAGAGGATCTGCCGCGGCCGAGCACCAATAGATCTTGCATCTCTGGGAAAGCACAGATCCCCAGTGCTGTTGTGTCTGTAGGTAGGGCGCCAAGGCACCGTGAAGAGCAGCAAGATCTTTCAGGGCTGGGCCCTTCCTTGTGGGAGAAGGAGCCGGACGTTTGCCTTTTCGGCAAGAGGCTCTGCCGCGGCCGAGCGCCATGAGCTCTTGCGTCAATGGGAAAGCACAGATCCCCAGTGCTGTTGTGCCTGTAGATAGGGCGCCAAGGCACCGTGAAGAGCAGTAAGAGCTTTCAGGGCTGGGCCCTTCCTTGTGGGAGAAGGAGCCGGACGTTTGCCTTTTCGGCAAGAGGCTCTGCCGCTGCCGAGCGCCATGAGATGTTGCGTCTCTGGGAAAGCACAGATCCACAGTGCTGTTGTGTCTGTAGGTAGGGCGCCAAGGCACCGTGAAGAGCAGCAAGATCTTTCAGGGCTGGGCCCTTCCTTGTGGGAGAAGGAGCCGGACGTTTGCCTTTTCGGCAAGAGGCTCTGCCGCGGCCGAGCGCCATGAGCTCTTGCGTCTCTGGGAAAGCACAGATCCCCAGTGCTGTTGTGCCTGTAGGTAGGGCGCCAAGGCACCGTGAAGAGCAGCAAGAGCTTTCAGGGCTGGGCCCTTCCTTGTGGGAGAAGGAGCCGGACGTTTGCCTTTTCGGCAAGAGGCTCTGCCGCGACCGAGCGCCATGAGCTCTTGCGTCTCTGGGAAAGCACAGATCCCCAGTGCTGTTGTGCCTGTAGATAGAGCGCCAAGGCACCGTGAAGAGCAGCAAGAGCTTTCAGGGCTGGGCCCTTCCTGGTGGGAGAAGGAGCCGGACGTTTGCCTTTTCGGCAAGAGGCTCTGCCGCTGCCGAGCGCCATGAGCTCTTGCGTCTCTGGGAAAGCACAGATCCCCACTGCTGTTGTGCCTGTAGGTAGGGCGCCAAGGCACAGTGAAGAGCAGCAAGAGCTTTCAGGGCTGGGCCCTTCCTTGTGGGAGAAGGAGCCGGACGTTTGCCTTTTCGGCAAGAGGCTCTGCCGCGGCCGAGCACCAATAGATCTTGCATCTCTGGGAAAGCACAGATCCCCAGTGCTGTTGTGCCTGTAGATAGGGCGCCAAGGCACCGTGAAGAGCAGTAAGAGCTTTCAGGGCTGGGCCCTTCCTTGTGGGAGAAGGAGCCGGACGTTTGCCTTTTCGGCAAGAGGCTCTGCCGCTGCCGAGCGCCATGAGCTCTTGCGTCTCTGGGAAAGCACAGATCCACAGTGCTGTTGTGTCTGTAGGTAGGGCGCCAAGGCACCGTGAAGAGCAGCAGGATCTTTCAGGGCTGGGCCCTTCCTTGTGGGAGAAGGAGCCGGACGTTTGCCTTTTCGGCAAGAGGCTCTGCCGCGGCCGAGCGCCATGAGCTCTTGCGTCTCTGGGAAAGCACAGATCCCCAGTGCTGTTGTGTCTGTAGGTAGGGCGCCAAGGCACCGTGAAGAGCAGCAAGATCTTTCAGGGCTGGGCCCTTCCTTGTGGGAGAAGGAGCCGGACGTTTGCCTTTTCGGCAAGAGGCTCTGCCGCGACCGAGCGCCATGAGCTCTTGCGTCTCTGGGAAAGCACAGATCCCCAGTGCTGTTGTGCCTGTAGGTAGGGCGCCAAGGCACCGTGAAGAGCAGCAAGAGCTTTCAGGGCTGGGCCCTTCCTTGTGGGAGAAGGAGCCGGACGTTTGCCTTTTCGGCAAGAGGCTCTGCCGCTGCCGAGCGCCATGAGCTCTTGCGTCTCTGGGAAAGCACAGATCCCCACTGCTGTTGTGCCTGTAGGTAGGGCGCCAAGGCACAGTGAAGAGCAGCAAGAGCTTTCAGGGCTGGGCCCTTCCTTGTGGGAGAAGGAGCCGGACGTTTGCCTTTTCGGCAAGAGGCTCTGCCGCGGCCGAGCGCCATGAGATGTTGCGTCTCTGGGAAAGCACAGATCCCCAGTGCTGTTGTGCCTGTAGATAGGGCGCCAAGGCACCATGAAGAGCAGCAAGAGCTTTCAGGGCTGGGCCCTTCCTTGTGGGAGAAGGAGCCGGACGTTTGCCTTTTCGGCAAGAGGCTCTGCCGCTGCCGAGCGCCATGAGCTCTTGCGTCTCTGGGAAAGCACAGATCCCCACTGCTGTTGTGCCTGTAGGTAGGGCGCAAAGGCACCGTGAAGAGCAGCAAGAGCTTTCAGGGCTGGGCCCTTCCTTGTGGGAGAAGGAGCCGGACGTTTGCCTTTTCAGCAAGAGGCTCTGCCGCGGCCGAGCACCAATAGATCTTGCATCTCTGGGAAAGCACAGATCCCCAGTGCTGTTGTGTCTGTAGGTAGGGCGCCAAGGCACCGTGAAGAGCAGCAAGATCTTTCAGGGCTGGGCCCTTCCTTGTGGGAGAAGGAGCCGGACGTTTGCCTTTTCGGCAAGAGGCTCTGCCGCGGCCGAGCGCCATGAGCTCTTGCGTCAATGGGAAAGCACAGATCCCCAGTGCTGTTGTGCCTGTAGATAGGGCGCCAAGGCACCGTGAAGAGCAGTAAGAGCTTTCAGGGCTGGGCCCTTCCTTGTGGGAGAAGGAGCCGGACGTTTGCCTTTTCGGCAAGAGGCTCTGCCGCTGCCGAGCGCCATGAGCTCTTGCGTCTCTGGGAAAGCACAGATCCCCAGTGCTGTTGTGTCTGTAGGTAGGGCGCCAAGGCACAGTGAAGAGCAGCAAGAGCTTTCAGGGCTGGGCCCTTCCTTGTGGGAGAAGGAGCCGGACGTTTGCCTTTTCGGCAAGAGGCTCTGCCGCGGCCGAGCGCCATGAGATGTTGCGTCTCTGGGAAAGCACAGATCCCCAGTGCTGTTGTGCCTGTAGATAGGGCGCCAAGGCACCGTGAAGAGCAGTAAGAGCTTTCAGGGCTGGGCCCTTCCTTGTGGGAGAAGGAGCCGGACGTTTGCCTTTTCGGCAAGAGGCTCTGACGCTGCCGAGCGCCATGAGCTCTTGCATCTCTGGGAAAGCACAGATCCCCACTGCTGTTGTGCCTGTAGATAGGGCGCAAAGGCACCGTGAAGAGCAGTAAGAGCTTTCAGGGCTGGGCCCTTCCTTGTGGGAGAAGGAGCCGGATGTTTGCCTTTTCGGCAAGAGGCTTTGCCGCGGCCGAGCGCCATGAGCTCTTGCGTCTCTGGGAAAGCACAGATCCCCAGTGCTGTTGTGTCTGTAGGTAGGGCGCCAAGGCACAGTGAAGAGCAGCAAGAGCTTTCAGGGCTGGGCCCTTCCTTGTGGGAGAAGGAGCCGGACGTTTGCCTTTTCGGCAAGAGGCTCTGCCGCGGCCGAGCGCCATGAGCTCTTGCGTCTCTGGGAAAGCACAGATCCCCAGTGCTGTTGTGCCTGTAGATAGAGCGCCAAGGCACCGTGAAGAGCAGCAAGAGCTTTCAGGGCTGGGCCCTTCCTGGTGGGAGAAGGAGCCGGACGTTTGCCTTTTCGGCAAGAGGCTCTGCCGCTGCCGAGCGCCATGAGCTCTTGCGTCTCTGGGAAAGCACAGATCCCCACTGCTGTTGTGCCTGTAGGTAGGGCGCCAAGGCACAGTGAAGAGCAGCAAGATCTTTCAGGGCTGGGCCCTTCCTTGTGGGAGAAGGAGCCGGACGTTTGCCTTTTCGGCAAGAGGCTCTGCCGCGGCCGAGCGCCATGAGCTCTTGCGTCTCTGGGAAAGCACAGATCCCCAGTGCTGTTGTGCCTGTAGATAGGGCGCCAAGGCACCGTGAAGAGCAGCAAGAGCTTTCAGGGCTGGGCCCTTCCTTGTGGGAGAAGGAGCCGGACGTTTGCCTTTTCGGCAAGAGGCTCTGCCGCGGCCGAGCGCCATGAGCTCTTGCGTCTCTCGGAAAGCACAGATCCCCACTGCTGTTGTGCCTGTAGGTAGGGCGAAAGGCACCGTGAAGAGCAGCAAGAGCTTTCAGGGCTGGGCCCTTCCTTGTGGGAGAAGGAGCCGGACGTTTGCCTTTTCGGCAAGAGGCTCTGCCGCGGCCGAGCGCCATGAGATGTTGCGTCTCTGGGAAAGCACAGATCCCCACTGCTGTTGTGCCTGTAGGTAGGGCGCCAAGGCACAGTGAAGAGCAGCAAGAGCTTTCAGGGCTGGGCCCTTCCTTGTGGGAGAAGGAACCGGACGTTTGCCTTTTCGGCAAGAGGCTCTGCCGCGGCCGAGCGCCATGAGATGTTGCGTCTCTGGGAAAGCACAGATCCCCAGTGCTGTTGTGCCTGTAGATAGGGCACCAAGGCACCGTGAAGAGCAGCAAGAGCTTTCAGGGCTGGGCCCTTCCTTGTGGGAGAAGGAGCCGGACGTTTGCCTTTTCGGCAAGAGGCTTTGCCGCTGCCGAGCGCCATGAGATGTTGCGTCTCTGGGAAAGCACAGATCCCCAGTGCTGTTGTGCCTGTAGGTAGGGTGCCAAGGCACCGTGAAGAGCAGCAAGAGCTTTCAGGGCTGGGCCCTTCCTTGTGGGAGAAGGAGCCGGACGTTTGCCTTTTCGGCAAGAGGCTCTGCCGCGGCCGAGCGCCATGAGCTCTTGCGTCTCTGGGAAAGCACAGATCCCCAGTGCTGTTGTGCCTGTAGGTAGGGCGCAAAGGCACCGTGAAGAGCAGCAAGAGCTTTCAGGGCTGGGCCCTTCCTTGTGGGAGAAGGAGCCGGACGTTTGCCTTTTCGGCAAGAGGCTCTGCCGCGGCCAAGCGCCATGAGCTCTTGCGTCTCTGGGATAGCACAGATCCCCAGTGCTGTTGTGCCTGTAGGTAGGGTGCCAAGGCACCGTGAAGAGCAGCAAGATCTTTCAGGGCTGGGCCCTTCCTTGTGGGAGAAGGAGCCGGACGTTTGCCTTTTCGGCAAGAGGCTCTGCCGCGGCCGAGCGCCATGAGCTCTTGCGTCTCTGGGAAAGCACAGATCCCCAGTGCTGTTGTGTCTGTAGGTAGGGTTCCAAGGCACCGTGAAGAGCAGCAAGATCTTTCAGGGCTGGGCCCTTCCTTGTGGGAGAAGGAGCCGGACGTTTGCCTTTTCGGCAAGAGGCTCTGCCGCGGCCGAGCGCCATGAGCTCTTGCGTCAATGGGAAAGCACAGATCCCCAGTGCTGTTGTGCCTGTAGGTAGGGCGCCAAGGCACCGTGAAGAGCAGTAAGAGCTTTCAGGGCTGGGCCCTTCCTTGTGGGAGAAGGAGCCGGACGTTTGCCTTTTCGGCAAGAGGCTCTGCCGCTGCCGAGCGCCATGAGCTCTTGCGTCTCTGGGAAAGCACAGATCCCCAGTGCTGTTGTGTCTGTAGGTAGGGCGCCAAGGCACCGTGAAGAGCAGCAAGATCTTTCAGGGCTGGGCCCTTCCTTGTGGGAGAAGGAGCCGGACGTTTGCCTTTTCGGCAAGAGGCTCTGCCGCGGCCGAGCGCCATGAGCTCTTGCGTCTCTGGGAAAGCACAGATCCCCAGTGCTGTTGTGTCTGTAGGTAGGGCGCCAAGGCACCGTGAAGAGCAGCAAGATCTTTCAGGGCTGGGCCCTTCCTTGTGGGAGAAGGAGCCGGACGTTTGCCTTTTCGGCAAGAGGCTCTGCCGCGGCCGAGCGCCATGAGCTCTTGCGTCTCTGGGAAAGCACAGATCCCCAGTGCTGTTGTGCCTGTAGATAGGGCGCCAAGGCACCGTGAAGAGCAGTAAGAGCTTTCAGGGCTGGGCCCTTCCTTGTGGGAGAAGGAGCTGGACGTTTGCCTTTTCGGCAAGAGGCTCTGCCGCTGCCGAGCGCCATGAGCTCTTGCATCTCTGGGAAAGCACAGATCCCCACTGCTGTTGTGCCTGTAGGTAGGGCGCAAAGGCACCGTGAAGAGCAGCAAGAGCTTTCAGGGCTGGGCCCTTCCTTGTGGGAGAAGGAGCCGGACGTTTGCCTTTTCGGCAAGAGGCTTTGCCGCGGCCGAGCGCCATGAGCTCTTGCGTCTCTGGGAAAGCACAGATCCCCAGTGCTGTTGTGTCTGTAGATAGGGCGCCAAGGCACCGTGAAGAGCAGCAAGATCTTTCAGGGCTGGGCCCTTCCTTGTGGGAGAAGGAGCCGGACGTTTGCCTTTTCGGCAAGAGGCTCTGCCGCGGCCGAGCGCCATGAGCTCTTGCGTCTCTGGGAAAGCACAGATCCCCAGTGCTGTTGTGCCTGTAGATAGAGCGCCAAGGCACCGTGAAGAGCAGCAAGAGCTTTCAGGGCTGGGTCCTTCCTGGTGGGAGAAGGAGCCGGACGTTTGCCTTTTCGGCAAGAGGCTCTGCCGCTGCCGAGCGCCATGAGCTCTTGCGTCTCTGGGAAAGCACAGATCCCCACTGCTGTTGTGCCTGTAGGTAGGGCGCCAAGGCACAGTGAAGAGCAGCAAGAGCTTTCAGGGCTGGGCCCTTCCTTGTGGGAGAAGGAGCCGGACGTTTGCCTTTTCGGCAAGAGGCTCTGCCGCGGCCGAGCGCCATGAGATGTTGCGTCTCTGGGAAAGCACAGATCCCCACTGCTGTTGTGCCTGTAGATAGGGCGCCAAGGCACCGTGAAGAGCAGAAAGATCTTTCAGTGCTGGGCCCTTCCTTGTGGGAGAAGGAGCCGGACGTTTGCCTTTTCGGCAAGAGGCTCTGCCGCGGCCGAGCGCCATGAGCTCTTGCGTCTCTGGGAAAGCACAGATCCCCACTGCTGTTGTGCCTGTAGGTAGGGTGCCAAGGCACCGTGAAGAGCAGCAAGAGCTTTCAGGGCTGGGCCCTTCCTGGTGGGAGAAGGAACCGGACGTTTGCCTTTTCGGCAAGAGGCTCTGCCGTGGCCGAGCGCCATGAGCTCTTGCGTCTCTGGGAAAGCACAGATCCCCACTGCTGTTGTGCCTGTAGGTAGGGCGCAAAGGCACCGTGAAGAGCAGCAAGAGCTTTCAGGGCTGGGCCCTTCCTTGTGGGAGAAGGAGCCGGACGTTTGCCTTTTCGGCAAGAGGCTCTGCCGCGGCCGAGCGCCATGAGCTCTTGCCTCTCTGGGAAAGCACAGATCCCCAGTGCTGTTGTGTCTGTAGATAGGGCGCCAAGGCACCGTGAAGAGCAGTAAGAGCTTTCAGGGCTGGGCCCTTCCTTGTGGGAGAAGGAGCCGGACGTTTGCCTTTTCGGCAAGAGGCTCTGCCGCTACCGAGCGCCATGAGCTCTTGCGTCTCTGGGAAAGCACAGATCCCCACTGCTGTTGTGCCTGTAGGTAGGGCGCCAAGGCACCGTGAAGAGCAGCAAGAGCTTTCAGGGCTGGGCCCTTCCTTGTGGGAGAAGGAGCCGGACGTTTGCCTTTTCGGCAAGAGGCTCTGCCGCGGCCAAGCACCAATAGATCTTGCATCTCTGGGAAAGCACAGATCCCCAGTGCTGTTGTGTCTGTAGGTAGGGTGCCAAGGCACCGTGAAGAGCAGCAAGATCTTTCAGGGCTGGGCCCTTCCTTGTGGGAGAAGGAGCCGGACGTTTGCCTTTTCGGCAAGAGGCTCTGCCGCGGCCGAGCGCCATGAGCTCTTGCGTCAATGGGAAAGCACAGATCCCCAGTGCTGTTGTGCCTGTAGATAGGGCGCCAAGGCACCGTGAAGAGCAGTAAGAGCTTTCAGGGCTGGGCCCTTCCTTGTGGGAGAAGGAGCCGGACGTTTGCCTTTTCGGCAAGAGGCTCTGCCGCGGCCGAGCGCCATGAGCTCTTGCGTCTCTGGGAAAGCACAGATCCCCAGTGCTGTTGTGCCTGTAGATAGAGCGCCAAGGCACCGTGAAGAGCAGCAAGAGCTTTCAGGGCTGGGCCCTTCCTGGTGGGAGAAGGAGCCGGACGTTTGCCTTTTCGGCAAGAGGCTCTGCCGCTGCCGAGCGCCATGAGCTCTTGCGTCTCTGGGAAAGCACAGATCCCCACTGCTGTTGTGCCTGTAGGTAGGGCGCCAAGGCACAGTGAAGAGCAGCAAGAGCTTTCAGGGCTGGGCCCTTCCTTGTGGGAGAAGGAGCCGGACGTTTGCCTTTTCGGCAAGAGGCTCTGCCGCGGCCAAGCACCAATAGATCTTGCATCTCTGGGAAAGCACAGATCCCCAGTGCTGTTGTGTCTGTAGGTAGGGTGCCAAGGCACCGTGAAGAGCAGCAAGATCTTTCAGGGCTGGGCCCTTCCTTGTGGGAGAAGGAGCCGGACGTTTGCCTTTTCGGCAAGAGGCTCTGCCGCGGCCGAGCGCCATGAGCTCTTGCGTCAATGGGAAAGCACAGATCCCCAGTGCTGTTGTGCCTGTAGATAGGGCGCCAAGGCACCGTGAAGAGCAGTAAGAGCTTTCAGGGCTGGGCCCTTCCTTGTGGGAGAAGGAGCCGGACGTTTGCCTTTTCGGCAAGAGGCTCTGCCGCTGCCGAGCGCCATGATCTCTTGCGTCTCTGGGAAAGCACAGATCCCCAGTGCTGTTGTGCCTGTAGATAGGGCGCCAAGGCACCGTGAAGAGCAGTAAGAGCTTTCAGGGCTGGGCCCTTCCTTGTGGGAGAAGGAGCCGGACGTTTGCCTTTTCGGCAAGAGGCTCTGCCGCTGCCGAGCGCCATGAGCTCTTGCATCTCTGGGAAAGCACAGATCCCCACTGCTGTTGTGCCTCTAGGTAGGGCGCAAAGGCACCGTGAAGAGCAGCAAGAGCTTTCAGGGCTGGGCCCTTCCTTGTGGGAGAAGGAGCCGGATGTTTGCCTTTTCGGCAAGAGGCTTTGCCGCGGCCGAGCGCCATGAGCTCTTGCGTCTCTGGGAAAGCACAGATCCCCAGTGCTGTTGTGTCTGTAGGTAGGGCGCCAAGGCACCGTGAAGAGCAGCAAGATCTTTCAGGGCTGGGCCCTTCCTTGTGGGAGAAGGAGCCGGACGTTTGCCTTTTCGGCAAGAGGCTCTGCCGCGGCCGAGCGCCATGAGCTCTTGCGTCTCTGGGAAAGCACAGATCCCCAGTGCTGTTGTGCCTGTAGATAGAGCACCAAGGCACCGTGAAGAGCAGCAAGAGCTTTCAGGGCTGGGCCCTTCCTGGTGGGAGAAGGAGCCGGACGTTTGCCTTTTCGGCAAGAGGCTCTGCCGCTGCCGAGCGCCATGAGCTCTTGCGTCTCTGGGAAAGCACAGATCCCCACTGCTGTTGTGCCTGTAGGTAGGGCGCCAAGGCACAGTGAAGAGCAGCAAGAGCTTTCAGGGCTGGGCCCTTCCTTGTGGGAGAAGGAGCCGGACATTTGCCTTTTCGGCAAGAGGCTCTGCCGCGGCCGAGCGCCATGAGATGTTGCGTCTCTGGGAAAGCACAGATGCCCAGTGCTGTTGTGCCTGTAGATAGGGCGCCAAGGCACCGTGAAGAGCAGCAAGAGCTTTCAGGGCTGGGCCCTTCCTTGTGGGAGAAGGAGCCGGACGTTTGCCTTTTCGGCAAGAGGCTCTGCCGCGGCCGAGCGCCATGAGCTCTTGCGTCTCTCGGAAAGCACAGATCCCCACTGCTGTTGTGCCTGTAGGTAGGGCGAAAGGCACCGTGAAGAGCAGCAAGAGCTTTCAGGGCTGGGCCCTTCCTTGTGGGAGAAGGAGCCGGACGTTTGCCTTTTCGGCAAGAGGCTCTGCCGCGGCCGAGCGCCATGAGATGTTGCGTCTCTGGGAAAGCACAGATCCCCAGTGCTGTTGTGCCTGTAGGTAGGGCGCCAAGGCACAGTGAAGAGCAGCAAGAGCTTTCAGGGCTGGGCCCTTCCTTGTGGGAGAAGGAGCCGGACGTTTGCCTTTTCGGCAAGAGGCTCTGCCGCGGCCGAGCGCCATGAGATGTTGCGTCTCTGGGAAAGCACAGATCCCCACTGCTGTTGTGCCTGTAGATAGGGCGCCAAGGCACCGTGAAGAGCAGCAAGAGCTTTCAGGGCTGGGCCCTTCCTTGTGGGAGAAGGAGCCGGACGTTTGCCTTTTCGGCAAGAGGCTTTGCCGCTGCCGAGCGCCATGAGATGTTGCGTCTCTGGGAAAGCACAGATCCCCAGTGCTGTTGTGCCTGTAGGTAGGGTGCCAAGGCACCGTGAAGAGCAGTAAGAGCTTTCAGGGCTGGGCCCTTCCTTGTGGGAGAAGGAGCCGGACGTTTGCCTTTTCGGCAAGAGGCTCTGCCGCTGCCGAGCGCCATGATCTCTTGCGTCTCTGGGAAAGCACAGATCCCCAGTGCTGTTGTGCCTGTAGATAGGGCGCCAAGGCACCGTGAAGAGCAGTAAGAGCTTTCAGGGCTGGGCCCTTCCTTGTGGGAGAAGGAGCCGGACGTTTGCCTTTTCGGCAAGAGGCTCTGCCGCTGCCGAGCGCCATGAGCTCTTGCATCTCTGGGAAAGCACAGATCCCCACTGCTGTTGTGCCTCTAGGTAGGGCGCAAAGGCACCGTGAAGAGCAGCAAGAGCTTTCAGGGCTGGGCCCTTCCTTGTGGGAGAAGGAGCCGGATGTTTGCCTTTTCGGCAAGAGGCTTTGCCGCGGCCGAGCGCCATGAGCTCTTGCGTCTCTGGGAAAGCACAGATCCCCAGTGCTGTTGTGTCTGTAGGTAGGGCGCCAAGGCACCGTGAAGAGCAGCAAGATCTTTCAGGGCTGGGCCCTTCCTTGTGGGAGAAGGAGCCGGACGTTTGCCTTTTCGGCAAGAGGCTCTGCCGCGGCCGAGCGCCATGAGCTCTTGCGTCTCTCGGAAAGCACAGATCCCCACTGCTGTTGTGCCTGTAGGTAGGGCGAAAGGCACCGTGAAGAGCAGCAAGAGCTTTCAGGGCTGGGCCCTTCCTGGTGGGAGAAGGAGCCGGACGTTTGCCTTTTCGGCAAGAGGCTCTGCCGCTGCCGAGCGCCATGAGCTCTTGCGTCTCTGGGAAAGCACAGATCCCCACTGCTGTTGTGCCTGTAGGTAGGGCGCCAAGGCACAGTGAAGAGCAGCAAGAGCTTTCAGGGCTGGGCCCTTCCTTGTGGGAGAAGGAGCCGGACATTTGCCTTTTCGGCAAGAGGCTCTGCCGCGGCCGAGCGCCATGAGATGTTGCGTCTCTGGGAAAGCACAGATGCCCAGTGCTGTTGTGCCTGTAGATAGGGCGCCAAGGCACCGTGAAGAGCAGCAAGAGCTTTCAGGGCTGGGCCCTTCCTTGTGGGAGAAGGAGCCGGACGTTTGCCTTTCGGCAAGAGGCTCTGCCGCGGCCGAGCGCCATGAGCTCTTGCGTCTCTCGGAAAGCACAGATCCCCACTGCTGTTGTGCCTGTAGGTAGGGCGAAAGGCACCGTGAAGAGCAGCAAGAGCTTTCAGGGCTGGGCCCTTCCTGGTGGGAGAAGGAGCCGGACGTTTGCCTTTTCGGCAAGAGGCTCTGCCGCGGCCGAGCGCCATGAGATGTTGCGTCTCTGGGAAAGCACAGATTCCCAGTGCTGTTGTGCCTGTAGGTAGGGCGCCAAGGCACAGTGAAGAGCAGCAAGAGCTTTCAGGGCTGGGCCCTTCCTTGTGGGAGAAGGAGCCGGACGTTTGCCTTTTCGGCAAGAGGCTCTGCCGCGGCCGAGCGCCATGAGATGTTGCGTCTCTGGGAAAGCACAGATCCCCAGTGCTGTTGTGCCTGTAGGTAGGGCGCCAAGGCACCGTGAAGAGCAGCAAGAGCTTTCAGGGCTGGGCCCTTCCTTGTGGGAGAAGGAGCCGGACGTTTGCCTTTTCGGCAAGAGGCTTTGCCGCTGCCGAGCGCCATGAGATGTTGCGTCTCTGGGAAAGCACAGATCCCCAGTGCTGTTGTGCCTGTAGGTAGGGTGCCAAGGCACCGTGAAGAGCAGCAAGAGCTTTCAGGGCTGGGCCCTTCCTTGTGGGAGAAGGAGCCGGACGTTTGCCTTTTCGGCAAGAGGCTCTGCCGCGGCCGAGCGCCATGAGCTCTTGCGTCTCTGGGAAAGCACAGATCCCCAGTGCTGTTGTGCCTGTAGGTAGGGCGCAAAGGCACCGTGAAGAGCAGCAAGAGCTTTCAGGGCTGGGCCCTTCCTTGTGGGAGAAGGAGCCGGACGTTTGCCTTTTCGGCAAGAGGCTCTGCCGCGGCCAAGTGCCATGAGCTCTTGCGTCTCTGGGAAAGCACAGATCCCCAGTGCTGTTGTGCCTGTAGGTAGGGTGCCAAGGCACCGTGAAGAGCAGCAAGATCTTTCAGGGCTGGGCCCTTCCTTGTGGGAGAAGGAGCCGGACGTTTGCCTTTTCGGCAAGAGGCTCTGCCGCGGCCGAGCGCCATGAGCTCTTGCGTCTCTGGGAAAGCACAGATCCCCAGTGCTGTTGTGCCTGTAGATAGAGCGCCAAGGCACCGTGAAGAGCAGCAAGAGCTTTCAGGGCTGGGCCCTTCCTTGTGGGAGAAGGAGCCGGACGTTTGCCTTTTCGGCAAGAGGCTCTGCCGCTGCCGAGCGCCATGAGCTCTTGCGTCTCTGGGAAAGCACAGATCCCCACTGCTGTTGTGCCTGTAGGTAGGGCGCCAAGGCACAGTGAAGAGCAGCAAGAGCTTTCAGGGCTGGGCCCTTCCTTATGGGAGAAGGAGCCGGACGTTTGCCTTTTCGGCAAGAGGCTCTGCCGCGGCCGAGCGCCATGAGCTCTTGCGTCTCTGGGAAAGCACAGATCCCCACTGCTGTTGTGCCTGTAGGTAGGGCGAAAGGCACCGTGAAGAGCAGCAAGAGCTTTCAGGGCTGGGCCCTTCCTTGTGGGAGAAGGAGCCGGACGTTTGCCTTTTCGGCAAGAGGCTCTGCAGCGGCCGAGCGCCATGAGATGTTGCGTCTCTGGGAAAGCACAGATCCCCACTGCTGTTGTGCCTGTAGGTAGGGCGCCAAGGCACCGTGAAGAGCAGCAAGAGCTTTCAGGGCTGGGCCCTTCCTTGTGGGAGAAGGAGCCGGACGTTTGCCTTTTCGGCAAGAGGCTCTGCCGCGGCCGAGCGCCATGAGATGTTGCGTCTCTGGGAAAGCACAGATCCCCAGTGCTGTTGTGCCTGTAGATAGGGCGCCAAGGCACCGTGAAGAGCAGCAAGAGCTTTCAGGGCTGGGCCCTTCCTTGTGGGAGAAGGAGCCGGACGTTTGCCTTTTCGGCAAGAGGCTTTGCCGCTGCCGAGCGCCATGAGATGTTGCGTCTCTGGGAAAGCACAGATCCCCACTGCTGTTGTGCCTGTAGGTAGGGTGCCAAGGCACCGTGAAGAGCAGCAAGAGCTTTCAGGGCTGGGCCCTTCCTTGTGGGAGAAGGAGCCGGACGTTTGCCTTTTCGGCAAGAGGCTCTGCCGCGGCCAAGCGCCATGAGCTCTTGCGTCTCTGGGAAAGCACAGATCCCCAGTGCTGTTGTGTCTGTAGATAGGGCGCCAAGGCACCGTGAAGAGCAGTAAGAGCTTTCAGGGCTGGGCCCTTCCTTGTGGGAGAAGGAGCCGGACGTTTGCCTTTTCGGCAAGAGGCTCTGCCGCTACCGAGCGCCATGAGCTCTTGCGTCTCTGGGAAAGCACAGATCCCCACTGCTGTTGTGCCTGCAGGTAGGGCGCCAAGGCACCGTGAAGAGCAGCAAGAGCTTTCAGGGCTGGGCCCTTCCTTGTGGGAGAAGGAGCCGGACGTTTGCCTTTTCGGCAAGAGGCTCTGCCGCGGCCAAGCACCAATAGATCTTGCATCTCTGGGAAAGCACAGATCCCCAGTGCTGTTGTGTCTGTAGGTAGGGTGCCAAGGCACCGTGAAGAGCAGCAAGATCTTTCAGGGCTGGGCCCTTCCTTGTGGGAGAAGGAGCCGGACGTTTGCCTTTTCGGCAAGAGGCTCTGCCGCGGCCGAGCGCCATGAGCTCTTGCGTCAATGGGAAAGCACAGATCCCCAGTGCTGTTGTGCCTGTAGATAGGGCGCCAAGGCACCGTGAAGAGCAGTAAGAGCTTTCAGGGCTGGGCCCTTCCTTGTGGGAGAAGGAGCCGGACGTTTGCCTTTTCGGCAAGAGGCTCTGCCGCTGCCGAGCGCCATGATCTCTTGCGTCTCTGGGAAAGCACAGATCCCCAGTGCTGTTGTGCCTGTAGATAGGGCGCCAAGGCACCGTGAAGAGCAGTAAGAGCTTTCAGGGCTGGGCCCTTCCTTGTGGGAGAAGGAGCCGGACGTTTGCCTTTTCGGCAAGAGGCTCTGCCGCTGCCGAGCGCCATGAGCTCTTGCATCTCTGGGAAAGCACAGATCCCCACTGCTGTTGTGCCTCTAGGTAGGGCGCAAAGGCACCGTGAAGAGCAGCAAGAGCTTTCAGGGCTGGGCCCTTCCTTGTGGGAGAAGGAGCCGGATGTTTGCCTTTTCGGCAAGAGGCTTTGCCGCGGCCGAGCGCCATGAGCTCTTGCGTCTCTGGGAAAGCACAGATCCCCAGTGCTGTTGTGTCTGTAGGTAGGGCGCCAAGGCACCGTGAAGAGCAGCAAGATCTTTCAGGGCTGGGCCCTTCCTTGTGGGAGAAGGAGCCGGACGTTTGCCTTTTCGGCAAGAGGCTCTGCCGCGGCCGAGCGCCATGAGCTCTTGCGTCTCTGGGAAAGCACAGATCCCCAGTGCTGTTGTGCCTGTAGATAGAGCGCCAAGGCACCGTGAAGAGCAGCAAGAGCTTTCAGGGCTGGGCCCTTCCTGGTGGGAGAAGGAGCCGGACGTTTGCCTTTTCGGCAAGAGGCTCTGCCGCTGCCGAGCGCCATGAGCTCTTGCGTCTCTGGGAAAGCACAGATCCCCACTGCTGTTGTGCCTGTAGGTAGGGCGCCAAGGCACAGTGAAGAGCAGCAAGAGCTTTCAGGGCTGGGCCCTTCCTTGTGGGAGAAGGAACCGGACGTTTGCCTTTTCGGCAAGAGGCTCTGCCGCGGCCGAGCGCCATGAGATGTTGCGTCTCTGGGAAAGCACAGATCCCCAGTGCTGTTGTGCCTGTAGATAGGGCGCCAAGGCACCGTGAAGAGCAGCAAGAGCTTTCAGGGCTGGGCCCTTCCTTGTGGGAGAAGGAGCCGGACGTTTGCCTTTTCGGCAAGAGGCTCTGCCGCGGCCGAGCGCCATGAGATCTTGCGTCTCTCGGAAAGCACAGATCCCCACTGCTGTTGTGCCTGTAGGTAGGGCGCAAAGGCACCGTGAAGAGCAGCAAGAGCTTTCAGGGCTGGGCCCTTCCTTGTGGGAGAAGGAGCCGGACGTTTGCCTTTTCGGCAAGAGGCTCTGCCGCGGCCAAGCACCAATAGATCTTGCATCTCTGGGAAAGCACAGATCCCCAGTGCTGTTGTGTCTGTAGGTAGGGTGCCAAGGCACCGTGAAGAGCAGCAAGATCTTTCAGGGCTGGGCCCTTCCTTGTGGGAGAAGGAGCCGGACGTTTGCCTTTTCGGCAAGAGGCTCTGCCGCGGCCGAGCGCCATGAGCTCTTGCGTCAATGGGAAAGCACAGATCCCCAGTGCTGTTGTGCCTGTAGATAGGGCGCCAAGGCACCGTGAAGAGCAGTAAGAGCTTTCAGGGCTGGGCCCTTCCTTGTGGGAGAAGGAGCCGGACGTTTGCCTTTTCGGCAAGAGGCTCTGCCGCTGCCGAGCGCCATGATCTCTTGCGTCTCTGGGAAAGCACAGATCCCCAGTGCTGTTGTGCCTGTAGATAGGGCGCCAAGGCACCGTGAAGAGCAGTAAGAGCTTTCAGGGCTGGGCCCTTCCTTGTGGGAGAAGGAGCCGGACGTTTGCCTTTTCGGCAAGAGGCTCTGCCGCTGCCGAGCGCCATGAGCTCTTGCATCTCTGGGAAAGCACAGATCCCCACTGCTGTTGTGCCTCTAGGTAGGGCGCAAAGGCACCGTGAAGAGCAGCAAGAGCTTTCAGGGCTGGGCCCTTCCTTGTGGGAGAAGGAGCCGGACGTTTGCCTTTTCGGCAAGAGGCTCTGCCGCTGCCGAGCGCCATGAGCTCTTGCATCTCTGGGAAAGCACAGATCCCCACTGCTGTTGTGCCTCTAGGTAGGGCGCCAAGGCACCGTGAAGAGCAGCAAGAGCTTTCAGGGCTGGGCCCTTCCTTGTGGGAGAAGGAGCCGGACGTTTGCCTTTTCGGCAAGAGGCTCTGCCGCGGCCGAGCGCCATGAGCTCTTGCGTCTCTCGGAAAGCACAGATCCCCACTGCTGTTGTGCCTGTAGGTAGGGCGAAAGGCACCGTGAAGAGCAGCAAGAGCTTTCAGGGCTGGGCCCTTCCTTGTGGGAGAAGGAGCCGGACGTTTGCCTTTTCGGCAAGAGGCTCTGCCGCGGCCGAGCGCCATGAGATGTTGCGTCTCTGGGAAAGCACAGATCCCCAGTGCTGTTGTGCCTGTAGGTAGGGCGCCAAGGCACAGTGAAGAGCAGCAAGAGCTTTCAGGGCTGGGCCCTTCCTTGTGGGAGAAGGAGCCGGACGTTTGCCTTTTCGGCAAGAGGCTCTGCCGCGGCCGAGCGCCATGAGATGTTGCGTCTCTGGGAAAGCACAGATCCCCAGTGCTGTTGTGCCTGTAGATAGGGCGCCAAGGCACCGTGAAGAGCAGCAAGAGCTTTCAGGGCTGGGCCCTTCCTTGTGGGAGAAGGAGCCGGACGTTTGCCTTTTCGGCAAGAGGCTTTGCCGCTGCCGAGCGCCATGAGATGTTGCGTCTCTGGGAAAGCACAGATCCCCAGTGCTGTTGTGCCTGTAGGTAGGGTGCCAAGGCACCGTGAAGAGCAGCAAGAGCTTTCAGGGCTGGGCCCTTCCTTGTGGGAGAAGGAGCCGGACGTTTGCCTTTTCGGCAAGAGGCTCTGCCGCGGCCGAGCGCCATGAGCTCTTGCGTCTCTGGGAAAGCACAGATCCCCAGTGCTGTTGTGCCTGTAGGTAGGGCGCAAAGGCACCGTGAAGAGCAGCAAGAGCTTTCAGGGCTGGGCCCTTCCTTGTGGGAGAAGGAGCCGGACGTTTGCCTTTTCGGCAAGAGGCTCTGCCGCGGCCAAGTGCCATGAGCTCTTGCGTCTCTGGGAAAGCACAGATCCCCAGTGCTGTTGTGCCTGTAGGTAGGGTGCCAAGGCACCGTGAAGAGCAGCAAGATCTTTCAGGGCTGGGCCCTTCCTTGTGGGAGAAGGAGCCGGACGTTTGCCTTTTCGGCAAGAGGCTCTGCCGCGGCCGAGCGCCATGAGCTCTTGCGTCTCTGGGAAAGCACAGATCCCCACTGCTGTTGTGTCTGTAGGTAGGGTGCCAAGGCACCGTGAAGAGCAGCAAGATCTTTCAGGGCTGGGCCCTTCCTTGTGGGAGAAGGAGCCGGACGTTTGCCTTTTCGGCAAGAGGCTCTGCCGCGGCCGAGCACCAATAGATCTTGCATCTCTGGGAAAGCACAGATCCCCAGTGCTGTTGTGCCTGTAGATAGGGCGCCAAGGCACCGTGAAGAGCAGCAAGAGCTTTCAGGGCTGGGCCCTTCCTTGTGGGAGAAGGAGCCGGACGTTTGCCTTTTCGGCAAGAGGCTCTGCCGCGGCCGAGCACCAATAGATCTTGCATCTCTGGGAAAGCACAGATCCCCAGTGCTGTTGTGTCTGTAGGTAGGGTGCCAAGGCACCGTGAAGAGCAGCAAGATCTTTCAGGGCTGGGCCCTTCCTTGTGGGAGAAGGAGCCGGACGTTTGCCTTTTCGGCAAGAGGCTCTGCCGCGGCCGAGCGCCATGAGCTCTTGCGTCAATGGGAAAGCACAGATCCCCAGTGCTGTTGTGCCTGTAGGTAGGGCGCCAAGGCACCGTGAAGAGCAGTAAGAGCTTTCAGGGCTGGGCCCTTCCCTGTGGGAGAAGGAGCCGGACGTTTGCCTTTTCGGCAAGAGGCTCTGCCGCTGCCGAGCGCCATGAGCTCTTGCGTCTCTGGGAAAGCACAGATCCCCAGTGCTGTTGTGTCTGTAGGTAGGGCGCCAAGGCACCGTGAAGAGCAGCAAGATCTTTCAGGGCTGGGCCCTTCCTTGTGGGAGAAGGAGCCGGACGTTTGCCTTTTCGGCAAGAGGCTCTGCCGCGGCCGAGCGCCATGAGCTCTTGCGTCTCTGGGAAAGCACAGATCCCCAGTGCTGTTGTGCCTGTAGATAGGGCGCCAAGGCACCGTGAAGAGCAGTAAGAGCTTTCAGGGCTGGGCCCTTCCTGGTGGGAGAAGGAGCCGGACGTTTGCCTTTTCGGCAAGAGGCTCTGCCGCTGCCGAGCGCCATGAGCTCTTGCATCTCTGGGAAAGCACAGATCCCCACTGCTGTTGTGCCTCTAGGTAGGGCGCAAAGGCACCGTGAAGAGCAGCAAGAGCTTTCAGGGCTGGGCCCTTCCTTGTGGGAGAAGGAGCCGGACGTTTGCCTTTTCGGCAAGAGGCTTTGCCGCGGCCGAGCGCCATGAGCTCTTGCGTCTCTGGGAAAGCACAGATCCCCAGTGCTGTTGTGTCTGTAGGTAGGGCGCCAAGGCACCGTGAAGAGCAGAAAGATCTTTCAGGGCTGGGCCCTTCCTTGTGGGAGAAGGAGCCGGACGTTTGCCTTTTCGGCAAGAGGCTCTGCCGCGGCTGAGCGCCATGAGCTCTTGCGTCTCTGGGAAAGCACAGATCCCCAGTGCTGTTGTGCCTGTAGATAGAGCGCCAAGGCACCGTGAAGAGCAGCAAGAGCTTTCAGGGCTGGGCCCTTCCTGGTGGGAGAAGGAGCCGGACGTTTGCCTTTTCGGCAAGAGGCTCTGCCGCTGCCGAGCGCCATGAGCTCTTGCGTCTCTGGGAAAGCACAGATCCCCACTGCTGTTGTGCCTGTAGGTAGGGCGCCAAGGCACCGTGAAGAGCAGCAAGAGCTTTCAGGGCTGGGCCCTTCCTTGTGGGAGAAGGAGCCGGACGTTTGCCTTTTCGGCAAGAGGCTCTGCCGCTGCCGAGCGCCATGAGATGTTGCGTCTCTGGGAAAGCACAGATCCCCAGTGCTGTTGTGCCTGTAGATAGGGCGCCAAGGCACCGTGAAGAGCAGCAAGAGCTTTCAGGGCTGGGCCCTTCCTTGTGGGAGAAGGAGCCGGACGTTTGCCTTTTCGGCAAGAGGCTCTGCCGCGGCCGAGCGCCATGAGATGTTGCGTCTCTGGGAAAGCACAGATCCCCAGTGCTGTTGTGCCTGTAGGTAGGGTGCCAAGGCACCGTGAAGAGCAGCAAGAGCTTTCAGGGCTGGGCCCTTCCTTGTGGGAGAAGGAGCCGGACGTTTGCCTTTTCGGCAAGAGGCTCTGCCGCGGCCGAGCGCCATGAGACGTTGCGTCTCTGGGAAAGCACAGATCCCCAGTGCTGTTATGCCTGTAGATAGGGCGCCAAGGCACCGTGAAGAGCAGTAAGAGCTTTCAGGGCTGGGCCCTTCCTGGTGGGAGAAGGAGCCGGACGTTTGCCTTTTCGGCAAGAGGCTCTGCCGCTGCCGAGCGCCATGAGCTCTTGCGTCTCTGGGAAAGCACAGATCCCCACTGCTGTTGTGCCTGTAGGTAGGGCGCAAAGGCACCGTGAAGAGCAGCAAGAGCTTTCAGGGCTGGGCCCTTCCTTGTGGGAGAAGGAGCCGGACGTTTGCCTTTTCGGCAAGAGGCTCTGCCGCGGCCGAGCGCCATGAGCTCTTGCGTCTCTGGGAAAGCACAGATCCCCAGTGCTGTTGTGTCTGTAGGTAGGGCGCCAAGGCACCGTGAAGAGCAGCAAGATCTTTCAGGGCTGGGCCCTTCCTTGTGGGAGAAGGAGCCGGACGTTTGCCTTTTCGGCAAGAGACTCTACCGCAGCCGAGCGCCATGAGCTCTTGCGTCTCTGGGAAAGCACAGATCCCCAGTGCTGTTGTGCCTGTAGATAGGGCGCCAAGGCACCGTGAAGAGCAGTAAGAGCTTTCAGGGCTGGGCCCTTCCTTGTGGGAGAAGGAGCCGGACGTTTGCCTTTTCGGCAAGAGGCTACGCCGCTGCCGAGCGCCATGAGCTCTTGCATCTCTGGGAAAGCACAGATCCCCACTGCTGTTGTGCCTGTAGGTAGGGCGCAAAGGCACCGTGAAGAGCAGCAAGAGCTTTCAGGGCTGGGCCCTTCCTGGTGGGAGAAGGAGCCGGACGTTTGCCTTTTCGGCAAGAGGCTCTGCCGCGGCCGAGCGCCATGAGCTCTTGCGTCTCTGGGAAAGCACAGATCCCCAGTGCTGTTGTGTCTGTAGGTAGGGCGCCAAGGCACCGTGAAGAGCAGCAAGATCTTTCAGGGCTGGGCCCTTCCTTGTGGGAGAAGGAGCCGGACGTTTGCCTTTTCGGCAAGAGGCTCTGCCGCGGCCGAGCGCCATGAGATGTTGCGTCTCTGGGAAAGCACAGATCCCCAGTGCTGTTGTGCCTGTAGATAGAGCGCCAAGGCACCGTGAAGAGCAGCAAGAGCTTTCAGGGCTGGGCCCTTCCTTGTGGGAGAAGGAGCCGGACGTTTGCCTTTTCGGCAAGAGGCTCTGCCGCGCGGCCGAGCGCCATGAGCTCTTGCGTCTCTGGGAAAGCACAGATTCCCCACTGCTGTTGTGCCTGTACATAGGGCGCCAAGGCACCGTGAAGAGCAGCAAGAGCTTTCAGGGCTGGGCCCTTCCTTGTGGGAGAAGGAGCCGGACGTTTGCCTTTTCGGCAAGAGGCTCTGCCGCGGCCGAGCACCAATAGATCTTGCTTCTCTGAAAGCACAGATCCCCACTGCTGTTGTGGCCTGTTGGTAGGGCACCAAGGCACCGTGAAGAGCAGCAAGAGCTTTCAGGGCTGGGCCCTTCCTTGTGGGAGAAGGAGCCGGACGTTTGCCTTTTCGGCAAGAGGCTCTACCGCAGCCGAGCGCCATGAGCTCTTGCGTCTCTGGGAAAGCACAGATCCCCAGTGCTGTTGTGCCTGTAGATAGGGCGCCAAGGCACCGTGAGAAGAGCAGTAAGAGCTTTCACGGCTGGGCCCTTCCTTGTGGGAGAAGGAGCCCGGACGTTTGCCTTTTCGGCAAGAGGCTACGCCGCTGCCGAGCGCCATGAGCTCTTGCATCTCTGGGAAAGCACAGATCCCACTGCTGTTGTGCCTGTAGGTAGGGCGCAAAGGCACCGTGAAGAGCAGCAAGAGCTTTCAGGGCTGGGCCCTTCCTGGTGGAGAAGGAGCCGGACGTTTGCCTTTTCGGCAAGAGGCTCTGCCGCGGCGAGCGCCATGAGCTCTTGCGTCTCTGGTAAAGCACAGATCCCAGTGCTGTTGTGTCTGTAGGTAGGGCGCCAAGGCACCGTGAAGAGCAGCAAGATCTTTCAGGGCTGGGCCCTTCCTAGTGGGAGAAGGAGCCGGACGTTTGCCTTTTCGGCAAGAGGCTCTGCCGCGGCCGAGCGCCATGAGATGTTGCGTCTCTGGGAAAGCACAGATCCCCAGTGCTGTTGTGTCTGTAGGTAGGGCGCCAAGGCACCGTGAAGAGCAGCAAGAGCTTTCAGGGCTGGGCCCTTCCTTGTGGGAGAAGGATGCCGGACGTTTGCCTTTTCGGCAGAGGCTCTGCCGCGGCCGAGCGCCATGAGCTCTTGCGTCTCTGGGAAAGCACAGATCCCCACTGCTGTTGTGCCTGTACATAGGGCGCCAAGGCACCGTGAAGAGCAGCAAGAGCTTTCAGGGCTGGGCCCTTCCTTGTGGGAGAAGGAGCCGGACGTTTGCCTTTTCGGCAAGAGGCTCTGCCGCGGCCGAGCACCAATAGATCTTGCTTCTCTGGAAAGCACAGATCCCCACTGCTGTTGTGCCTGTAGGTAGGGCACCAAGGCACCGTGAAGAGCAGCAAGAGCTTTCAGGGCTGGGCCCTTCCTTGTGGGAGAAGGAGCCGGACGTTTGCCTTTTCGGCAAGAGGCTCTGCCGCGGCCGAGCGCCATGAGCTCTTGCGTCTCTGGGAAAGCACAGATCCCCAGTGCTGTTGTGCCTGTAGGTAGGGTGCCAAGGCACCGTGAAGAGCAGCAAGAGCTTTCAGGGCTGGGCCCTTCCTTGTGGGAGAAGGAGCCGGACGTTTGCCTTTTCGGCAAGAGGCTCTGCCGCGGCCGAGCGCCATGAGCTCTTGCGTCTCTGGGAAAGCACAGATCCCCAGTGCTGTTGTGCCTGTAGATAGGGCGCCAAGGCACCGTGAAGAGCAGTAAGAGCTTTCAGGGCTGGGCCCTTCCTTGTGGGAGAAGGAGCCGGACGTTTGCCTTTTCGGCAAGAGGCTCTGCCGCGGCCGAGCGCCATGAGATGTTGCGTCTCTGGGAAAGCACAGATCCCCAGTGCTGTTGTGCCTGTAGGTAGGGTGCCAAGGCACCGTGAAGAGCAGCAAGAGCTTTCAGGGCTGGGCCCTTCCTTGTGGGAGAAGGAGCCGGACGTTTGCCTTTTCGGCAAGAGGCTCTGCCGCTGCCGAGCGCCATGAGACGTTGCGTCTCTGGGAAAGCACAGATCCCCAGTGCTGTTATGCCTGTAGATAGGGCGCCAAGGCACCGTGAAGAGCAGTAAGAGCTTTCAGGGCTGGGCCCTTCCTTGTGGTGAGAAGGAGCCGGACGTTTGCCTTTTCGGCAAGAGGCTCTGCCGCTGCCGAGCGCCATGAGCTCTTGCGTCTCTGGGAAAGCACAGATCCCCACTGCTGTTGTGCCTGTAGGTAGGGCGCAAAGGCACCGTGAAGAGCAGCAAGAGCTTTCAGGGCTGGGCCCTTCCTGGTGGGAGAAGGAGCCGGACGTTTGCCTTTTCGGCAAGAGGCTGTGCCGCGGCCGAGCGCCATGAGCTCTTGCGTCTCTGGGAAAGCACAGATCCCCAGTGCTGTTGTGTCTGTAGGTAGGGCGCCAAGGCACCGTGAAGAGCAGCAAGATCTTTCAGGGCTGGGCCCTTCCTTGTGGGAGAAGGAGACGGACGTTTGCCTTTTCGGCAAGAGGCTCTGCCGCAGCCGAGCGCCATGAGCTCTTGCGTCTCTGGGAAAGCACAGATCCCCAGTGCTGTTGTGCCTGTAGATAGGGCGCCAAGGCACCGTGAAGAGCAGTAAGAGCTTTCAGGGCTGGGCCCTTCCTTGTGGGAGAAGGAGCTGGACGTTTGCCTTTTCGGCAAGAGGCTCTGCCGCTGTCGAGCGCCATGAGCTCTTGCGTCTCTGGGAAAGCACAGATCCCCACTGCTGTTGTACCTGTAGGTAGGGCGCCAAGGCACCATGAAGAGCAGCAAGAGCTTTCAGGGCTGGGCCCTTCCTTGTGGGAGAAGGAGCCGGACGTTTGCCTTTTCGGCAAGAGGCTCTGCCGCGGCCGAGCACCAATAGATCTTGCATCTCTGGGAAAGCACAGATCCCCAGTGCTGTTGTGCCTGTACATAGGGCGCCAAGGCACCGTGAAGAGCAGCAAGAGCTTTCAGGGCTGGGCCCTTCCTTGTGGGAGAAGGAGCCGGACGTTTGCCTTTTCGGCAAGAGGCTCTGCCGCTGCCGAGCGCCATGAGCTCTTGCGTCTCTGGGAAAGCACAGATCCCCACTGCTGTTGTGCCTGTAGGTAGGGCGCAAAGGCACCGTGAAGAGCAGCAAGAGCTTTCAGGGCTGGGCCCTTCCTTGTGGGAGAAGGAGCCGGACGTTTGCCTTTTCGGCAAGAGGCTCTGCCGCTGCCGAGCGCCATGAGCTCTTGCGTCTCTGGGAAAGCACAGATCCCCACTGCTGTTGTGCCTGTAGGTAGGGCGCAAAGGCACCGTGAAGAGCAGCAAGAGCTTTCAGGGCTGGGCCCTTCCTTGTGGGAGAAGGAGCCGGACGTTTGCCTTTTCGGCAAGAGGCTCTGCCGCGGCCGAGCGCCATGAGCTCTTGCGTCTCTGGGAAAGCACAGATCCCCACTGCTGTTGTGTCTGTAGATAGGGCGCCAAGGCACCGTGAAGAGCAGTAAGAGCTTTCAGGACTGGGCCCTTCCTTGTGGGAGAAGGAGCCGGACGTTTGCCTTTTCGGCAAGAGGCTCTGCCGCTGCCGAGCGCCATGAGCTCTTGCGTCTCTGGGAAAGCACAGATCCCCACTGCTGTTGTGCCTGTAGGTAGGGCGCAAAGGCACCGTGAAGAGCAGCAAGAGCTTTCAGGGCTGGGCCCTTCCTTGTGGGAGAAGGAGCCGGACGTTTGCCTTTTCGGCAAGAGGCTCTGCCGCGGCCGAGCGCCATGAGCTCTTGCGTCTCTGGGAAAGCACAGATCCCCACTGCTGTTGTGCCTGTAGATAGAGCGCCAAGGCACCGTGAAGAGCAGCAAGAGCTTTCAGGGCTGGGCCCTTCCTTGTGGGAGAAGGAGCCGGACGTTTGCCTTTTCGGCAAGAGGCTCTGCCGCGGCCGAGCGCCATGAGCTCTTGCGTCTCTGGGAAAGCACAGATCCCCACTGCTGTTGTGCCTGTAGGTAGGGCGCCAAGGCACAGTGAAGAGCAGCAAGAGCTTTCAGGGCTGGGCCCTTCCTTGTGGGAGAAGGAGCCGGACGTTTGCCTTTTCGGCAAGAGGCTCTGCCGCGGCCGAGCACCAATAGATCTTGCTTCTCTGGAAAGCACAGATCCCCACTGCTGTTGTGCCTGTAGGTAGGGCACCAAGGCACCGTGAAGAGCAGCAAGAGCTTTCAGGGCTGGGCCCTTCCTTGTGGGAGAAGGAGCCGGACGTTTGTCTTTTCGGCAAGAGGCTCTGCCGCTGCCGAGCCCCATGAGATGTTGCGTCTCTGGGAAAGCACAGATCCCCAGTGCTGTTGTGCCTGTAGGTTGGGTGCCAAGGCACCGTGAAGAGCAGCAAGAGCTTTCAGGGCTGGGCCCTTCCTTGTGGGAGAAGGAGCCGGACGTTTGCCTTTTCGGCAAGAGGCTCTGCCGCGGCCGAGCGCCATGAGACGTTGCGTCTCTGGGAAAGCACAGATCCCCAGTGCTGTTGTGCCTGTAGGTAGGGCGCAAAGGCACCGTGAAGAGCAGTAAGAGCTTTCAGGGCTGGGCTCTTCCTTGTGGGAGAAGGAGCCGGACGTTTGCCTTTTCGGCAAGAGGCTCTGCCGCTGCCGAGCGCCATGAGATGTTGCGTCTCTGGGAAAGCACAGATCCCCAGTGCTGTTGTGCCTGTAGGTAGGGTGCCAAGGCACCGTGAAGAGCAGCAAGAGCTTTCAGGGCTGGGCCCTTCCTTGTGGGAGAAGGAGCCGGACGTTTGCCTTTTCGGCAAGAGGCTCTGCCGCGGCCGAGCGCCATGAGACGTTGCGTCTCTGGGAAAGCACAGATCCCCAGTGCTGTTATGCCTGTAGATAGGGCGCCAAGGCACCGTGAAGAGCAGTAAGAGCTTTCAGGGCTGGGCCCTTCCTTGTGGGAGAAGGAGCCGGACGTTTGCCTTTTCGGCAAGAGGCTCTGCCGCTGCCGAGCGCCATGAGCTCTTGCGTCTCTGGGAAAGCACAGATCCCCACTGCTGTTGTGCCTGTAGGTAGGGCGCAAAGGCACCGTGAAGAGCAGCAAGAGCTTTCAGGGCTGGGCCCTTCCTTGTGGGAGAAGGAGCCGGACGTTTGCCTTTTCGGCAAGAGGCTCTGCCGCGCCCGAGCACCAATAGATCTTGCATCTCTGGGAAAGCACAGATCCCCAATGCTCTTGTGTCTGTAGGTAGGGCGCCAAGGCACCGTGAAGAGCAGCAAGAGCTTTCAGGGCTGGGCCCTTCCTTGTGGGAGAAGGAGCCGGACGTTTGCCTTTTCGGCAAGAGGCTCTGCCGCTGCCGAGCGCCATGAGCTCTTGCGTCTCTGGGAAAGCACAGATCCCCACTGCTGTTGTGCCTGTAGGTAGGGCGCAAAGGCACCGTGAAGAGCAGCAAGAGCTTTCAGGGCTGGGCCCTTCCTTGTGGGAGAAGGAGCCGGACGTTTGCCTTTTCGGCAAGAGGCTCTGCCGCGGCCGAGCGCCATGAGCTCTTGCGTCTCTGGGAAAGCACAGATCCCCACTGCTGTTGTGTCTGTAGGTAGGGCGCCAAGGCACCGTGAAGAGCAGTAAGAGCTTTCAGGACTGGGCCCTTCCTTGTGGGAGAAGGAGCCGGACGTTTGCCTTTTCGGCAAGAGGCTCTGCCGCTGCCGAGCGCCATGAGCTCTTGCGTCTCTGGGAAAGCACAGATCCCCACTGCTGTTGTGCCTGTAGGTAGGGCGCAAAGGCACCGTGAAGAGCAGCAAGAGCTTTCAGGGCTGGGCCCTTCCTTGTGGGAGAAGGAGCCGGACGTTTGCCTTTTCGGCAAGAGGCTCTGCCGCGGCCGAGCGCCATGAGCTCTTGCGTCTCTGGGAAAGCACAGATCCCCACTGCTGTTGTGCCTGTAGATAGAGCGCCAAGGCACCGTGAAGAGCAGCAAGAGCTTTCAGGGCTGGGCCCTTCCTTGTGGGAGAAGGAGCCGGACGTTTGCCTTTTCGGCAAGAGGCTCTGCCGCGGCCGAGCGCCATGAGCTCTTGCGTCTCTGGGAAAGCACAGATCCCCACTGCTGTTGTGCCTGTAGGTAGGGCACCAAGGCACAGTGAAGAGCAGCAAGAGCTTTCAGGGCTGGGCCCTTCCTTGTGGGAGAAGGAGCCGGACGTTTGCCTTTTCGGCAAGAGGCTCTGCCGCGGCCGAGCACCAATAGATCTTGCTTCTCTGGAAAGCACAGATCCCCACTGCTGTTGTGCCTGTAGGTAGGGCACCAAGGCACCGTGAAGAGCAGCAAGAGCTTTCAGGGCTGGGCCCTTCCTTGTGGGAGAAGGAGCCGGACGTTTGTCTTTTCGGCAAGAGGCTCTGCCGCTGCCGAGCCCCATGAGATGTTGCGTCTCTGGGAAAGCACAGATCCCCAGTGCTGTTGTGCCTGTAGGTTGGGTGCCAAGGCACCGTGAAGAGCAGCAAGAGCTTTCAGGGCTGGGCCCTTCCTTGTGGGAGAAGGAGCCGGACGTTTGCCTTTTCGGCAAGAGGCTCTGCCGCGGCCGAGCGCCATGAGACGTTGCATCTCTGGGAAAGCACAGATCCCCAGTGCTGTTGTGCCTGTAGATAGGGCGCCAAGGCACCGTGAAGAGCAGTAAGAGCTTTCAGGGCTGGGCCCTTCCTTGTGGGAGAAGGAGCCGGACGTTTGCCTTTTCGGCAAGAGGCTCTGCCGCTGCCGAGCGCCATGAGATGTTGCGTCTCTGGGAAAGCACAGATCCCCAGTGCTGTTGTGCCTGTAGGTAGGGTGCCAAGGCACCGTGAAGAGCAGCAAGAGCTTTCAGGGCTGGGCCCTTCCTTGTGGGAGAAGGAGCCGGACGTTTGCCTTTTCGGCAAGAGGCTCTGCCGCGGCCGAGCGCCATGAGACGTTGCGTCTCTGGGAAAGCACAGATCCCCAGTGCTGTTATGCCTGTAGATAGGGCGCCAAGGCACCGTGAAGAGCAGTAAGAGCTTTCAGGGCTGGGCCCTTCCTTGTGGGAGAAGGAGCCGGACGTTTGCCTTTTCGGCAAGAGGCTCTGCCGCTGCCGAGCGCCATGAGCTCTTGCGTCTCTGGGAAAGCACAGATCCCCACTGCTGTTGTGCCTGTAGGTAGGGCGCAAAGGCACCGTGAAGAGCAGCAAGAGCTTTCAGGGCTGGGCCCTTCCTTGTGGGAGAAGGAGCCGGACGTTTGCCTTTTCGGCAAGAGGCTCTGCCGCGCCCGAGCACCAATAGATCTTGCATCTCTGGGAAAGCACAGATCCCCAATGCTCTTGTGTCTGTAGGTAGGGCGCCAAGGCACCGTGAAGAGCAGCAAGAGCTTTCAGGGCTGGGCCCTTCCTTGTGGGAGAAGGAGCCGGACGTTTGCCTTTTCGGCAAGAGGCTCTGCCGCTGCCGAGCGCCATGAGCTCTTGCGTCTCTGGGAAAGCACAGATCCCCACTGCTGTTGTGCCTGTAGGTAGGGCGCAAAGGCACCGTGAAGAGCAGCAAGAGCTTTCAGGGCTGGGCCCTTCCTTGTGGGAGAAGGAGCCGGACGTTTGCCTTTTCGGCAAGAGGCTCTGCCGCAGCCGAGCGCCATGAGCTCTTGCGTCTCTGGGAAAGCACAGATCCCCACTGCTGTTGTGTCTGTAGGTAGGGCGCCAAGGCACCGTGAAGAGCAGTAAGAGCTTTCAGGACTGGGCCCTTCCTTGTGGGAGAAGGAGCCGGACGTTTGCCTTTTCGGCAAGAGGCTCTGCCGCTGCCGAGCGCCATGAGCTCTTGCGTCTCTGGGAAAGCACAGATCCCCACTGCTGTTGTGCCTGTAGGTAGGGCGCAAAGGCACCGTGAAGAGCAGCAGGAGCTTTCAGGGCTGGGCCCTTCCTTGTGGGAGAAGGAGCCGGACGTTTGCCTTTTCGGCAAGAGGCTCTGCCGCGGCCGAGCGCCATGAGCTCTTGCGTCTCTGGGAAAGCACAGATCCCCACTGCTGTTGTGTCTGTAGGTAGGGCGCCAAGGCACCGTGAAGAGCAGCAAGATCTTTCAGGGCTGGGCCCTTCCTTGTGGGAGAAGGAGCCGGACGTTTGCCTTTTAGGCAAGAGGCTCTGCCGCGGGCCGAGCGCCATGAGCTCTTGCGTCTCTGGGAAAGCACAGATCCCCAGTGCTGTTGTGCCTGTAGATAGAGCGCCAAGGCACCGTGAAGAGCAGCAAGAGCTTTCCGGGCTGGGCCCTTCCTGGTGGGAGAAGGAGCCGGACGTTTGCCTTTTCGGCAAGAGGCTCTGCCGCTGCCGAGCGCCATGAGCTCTTGCGTCTCTGGGAAAGCACAGATCCCCACTGCTGTTGTGCCTGTAGGTAGGGCGCCAAGGCACAGTGAAGAGCAGCAAGAGCTTTCAGGGCTGGGCCCTTCCTTGTGGGAGAAGGAGCCGGACGTTTGCCTTTTCGGCAAGAGGCTCTGCCGCGGCCGAGCGCCAATAGATCTTGCTTCTCTGGAAAGCACAGATCCCCACTGCTGTTGTGCCTGTAGGTAGGGCACCAAGGCACCGTGAAGAGCAGCAAGAGCTTTCAGGGCTGGGCCCTTCCTTGTGGGAGAAGGAGCCGGACGTTTGCCTTTTCGGCAAGAGGCTCTGCCGCTGCCGAGCGCCATGAGATGTTGCGTCTCTGGGAAAGCACAGATCCCCAGTGCTGTTGTGCCTGTAGGTAGGGTGCCAAGGCACCGTGAAGAGCAGCAAGAGCTTTCAGGGCTGGGCCCTTCCTTGTGGGAGAAGGAGCCGGACGTTTGCCTTTTCGGCAAGAGGCTCTGCCGCGGCCGAGCGCCATGAGACGTTGCGTCTCTGGGAAAGCACAGATCCCCAGTGCTGTTATGCCTGTAGATTGGGCGCCAAGGCACCGTGAAGAGCAGTAAGAGCTTTCAGGGCTGGGCCCTTCCTTGTGGGAGAAGGAGCCGGACGTTTGCCTTTTCGGCAAGAGGCTCTGCCGCTGCCGAGCGCCATGAGCTCTTGCGTCTCTGGGAATGCACAGATCCCCAGTGCTGTTGTGCCTGTAGGGTAGGGCGCAAAGGCACCGTGAAGAGCAGCAAGAGCTTTCAGGCTGGGCCCTTCCTGGTGGGAGAAGGAGCCGGACGTTTGCCTTTTCGGCAAGAGGCTCTGCCGTGGCCGAGCGCCATGAGCTCTTGCGTCTCTGGGAAAGCACAGATCCCCAGTGCTGTTGTGTCTGTAGGTACGGCGCCAAGGCACCATGAAGAGCAGCAAGATCTTTCAGGGCTGGGCCCTTCCTTGTGGGAGAAGGAGACGGACGTTTGCCTTTTCGGCAAGAGGCTCTGCCGCAGCCGAGCGCCATGAGCTCTTGCGTCTCTGGGAAAGCACAGATCCCCAGTGCTGTTGTGCCTGTAGATAGGGCGCCAAGGCACCGTGAAGAGCAGTAAGAGCTTTCAGGGCTGGGCCCTTCCGTGTGGGAGAAGGAGCTGGACGTTTGCCTTTTCGGCAAGAGGCTTTGCCGCGTTCTAGCGCCATGAGCTCTTGCGTCTCTGGGAAAGCACAGATCCCCAGTGCTGTTGTGCCTGTAGGTAGGGCGCAAAGGCACCGTGAAGAGCAGCAAGAGCTTTTCAGGGCTGGCCCCTTCCTGGTGGGAGAAGGAGCCGGACGTTTGCCTTTTCGGCAAGAGGCTCTGCCGCGCCCGAGCACCAATAGATCTTGCAATCTCTGGAAAGCACAGATCCCCAGTGCTGTTGTGCCTGTAGGTAGGGCGCCAAGGCACCGTGAAGAGCAGCAAGAGCTTTCTGGGCTGGGCCCTTCCTTGTGGGAGAAGGGAGCCGGACGTTTGGCCTTTTCGGCAAGAGGCTCTGCCGCGGCCGAGCGCCATGAGCTCTTGCGTCTCTGGGAAAGCACAGATCCCCACTGCTGTTGTGTCTGTAGGTAGGCGCCAAGGCACCGTGAAGAGCAGTAAGAGCTTTCAGGACTGGGCCCTTCCTTGTGGAGAAGGAGCCCGGACGTTTGCCTTTTCGGCAAGAGGCTCTGCCGCTGCCGAGCGCCATGAGCTCTTGCGTCTCTGGGAAAGCACAGATCCCCACTGCTGTAGTGCCTGTAGGTAGGGCACCAAGGCACCGTGAAGTGCAGCAAGAGCTTTCAGGGCTGGGCCCTTCCTTGTGGGAGAAGGAGCCGGACGTTTGTCTTTTCGGCAAGAGGCTCTGCCGCTGCCGAGCCCCATGAGATGTTGCGTCTCTGGGAAAGCACAGATCCCCAGTGCTGTTGTGCCTGTAGGTTGGGTGCCAAGGCACCGTGAAGAGCAGCAAGAGCTTTCAGGGCTGGGCCCTTCCTTGTGGGAGAAGGAGCCGGACGTTTGCCTTTTCGGCAAGAGGCTCTGCCGCTGCCGAGCGCCATGAGACGTTGCGTCTCTGGGAAAGCACAGATCCCCAGTGCTGTTGTGCCTGTAGATAGGGCGCCAAGGCACCGTGAAGAGCAGTAAGAGCTTTCAGGGCTGGGCCCTTCCTTGTGGGAGAAGGAGCCGGACGTTTGCCTTTTCGGCAAAAGGCTCTGCCGCTGCCGAGCGCCATGAGATGTTGCGTCTCTGGAAAAGCACAGATCCCCAGTGCTGTTGTGCCTGTAGGTAGGGGTGCCCAAGGCACCGTGAAGAGCAGCAAGAGCTTTCAGGGCTGGGCCCTTCCTTGTGGGAGAAGAGCCGGACGTTTGCCTTTTCGGCAAGAGGCTCTGCCGCTGCCGAGCGCCATGAGCTCTTGCGTCTCTGGGAAAGCACAGATCCCCACTGCTGTTGTGCCTTAGGTAGGGCGCAAAGGCACCGTGAAGAGCAGCAAGAGCTTTCAGGGCTGGGCCCTTCCTTGTGGGAGAAGGAGCCGGACGTTTGCCTTTTCGGCAAGAGGCTCTGCCGCGCCCGAGCACCAATAGATCTTGCATCTCTGGGAAAGCACAGATCCCCAATGCTCTTGTGTCTGTAGGTAGGGCGCCAAGGCACCGTGAAGAGCAGCAAGAGCTTTCAGGGCTGGGCCCTTCCTTGTGGGAGAAGGAGCCGGACGTTTGCCTTTTCGGCAAGAGGCTCTGCCGCTGCCGAGCGCCATGAGCTCTTGCGTCTCTGGGAAAGCACAGATCCCCACTGCTGTTGTGCCTGTAGGTAGGGCGCAAAGGCACCGTGAAGAGCAGCAAGAGCTTTCAGGGCTGGGCCCTTCCTTGTGGGAGAAGGAGCCGGACGTTTGCCTTTTCGGCAAGAGGCTCTGCCGCGGCCGAGCGCCATGAGCTCTTGCGTCTCTGGGAAAGCACAGATCCCCACTGCTGTTGTGTCTGTAGGTAGGGCGCCAAGGCACCGTGAAGAGCAGTAAGAGCTTTCAGGACTGGGCCCTTCCTTGTGGGAGAAGGAGCCGGACGTTTGCCTTTTCGGCAAGAGGCTCTGCCGCGGCCGAGCGCCATGAGATCTTGCGTCTCTGGGAAAGCACAGATCCCCAGTGCTGTTGTGCCTGTAGATAGGGCGCCAAGGCACCGTGAAGAGCAGCAAGAGCTTTCAGGGCTGGGCCCTTCCTTGTGGGAGAAGGAGCCGGACGTTTGCCTTTTCGGCAAGAGGCTCTGCCGCGGCCGAGCGCCATGAGCTCTTGCGTCTCTGGGAAAGCACAGATCCCCACTGCTGTTGTGTCTGTAGGTAGGGCGCCAAGGCACCGTGAAGAGCAGCAAGATCTTTCAGGGCTGGGCCCTTCCTTGTGGGAGAAGGAGCCGGACGTTTGCCTTTTCGGCAAGAGGCTCTGCCGCGGCCGAGCGCCATGAGCTCTTGCGTCTCTGGGAAAGCACAGATCCCCAGTGCTGTTGTGCCTGTAGATAGAGCGCCAAGGCACCGTGAAGAGCAGCAAGAGCTTTCAGGGCTGGGCCCTTCCTGGTGGGAGAAGGAGCCGGACGTTTGCCTTTTCGGCAAGAGGCTCTGCCGCGGCCGAGCGCCATGAGCTCTTGCGTCTCTGGGAAAGCACAGATCCCCACTGCTGTTGTGCCTGTAGGTAGGGCGCCAAGGCACCGTGAAGAGCAGCAAGAGCTTTCAGGGCTGGGCCCTTCCTTGTGGGAGAAGGAGCCGGACGTTTGCCTTTTCGGCAAGAGGCTCTGCCGCTGCCGAGCGCCATGAGCTCTTGCGTCTCTGGGAAAGCACAGATCCCCACTGCTGTTGTGCCTGTAGGTAGGGCGCCAAGGCACCGTGAAGAGCAGCAAGAGCTTTCAGGGCTGGGCCTGCCTTGTGGGAGAAGGAGCCGGACGTTTGCCTTTTCGGCAAGAGGCTTTGCCGCGGCCGAGCGACATGAGATGTTGCGTCTCTGGGAAAGCACAGATCCCCAGTGCTGTTGTGCCTGTAGGTAGGGCGCCAAGGCACCGTGAAGAGCAGCAAGAGCTTTCAGGGCTGGGCCCTTCCTTGTGGGAGTAGGAGCCGGACGTTTGCCTTTTCGGCAAGAGGCTCTGCCGCTGCCGAGCGCCATGAGATGTTTGCGTCTCTGGGAAAGCACAGATCCCCACTGCTGTTGTGCCTGTAGATAGGGTGCCAAGGCACCGTGAACAGCAGCAAGAGCTTTCAGGGCTGGGCCCTTCCTTGTGGGAGAAGGAGCCGGACGTTTGCCTTTTCGGCAAGAGGCTTTGCCGCGGCCGAGCACCATGAGATGTTGCGTCTCTGGGAAAGCACAGATCCCCAGTACTGTTGTGCCTGTAGGTAGGGCGCCAAGGCACCGTGAAGAGCAGCAACAGCTTAAAGGGCTGGTCTTCCTTGTGGGGTTAGGAGCCAGACGTTTGCCTTTTCGGCAAGAGGCTCTGCCGCTGCCGAGCGCCATGAGCTCTTGCGTCTCTGGGAAAGCACAGATCCCCAGTGCTGTTGTGCCTGTAGGTAGGGCGCCAAGGCACCGTGAAGAGCAGCAAGAGCTTTCAGGGCTGGGCCCTTCCTTGTGGGAGAAGGAGCCGGACGTTTGCCTTTTCGGCAAGAGGCTCTGCCGCTGCCGAGCGCCATGAGCTCTTGCGTCTCTGGGAAAGCACAGATCCCCACTGCTGTTGTGCCTGTAGGTAGGGCGCCAAGGCACAGTGAAGAGCAGCAAGAGCTTTCAGGGCTGGGCCCTTCCTTGTGGGAGAAGGAGCCGGACGTTTGCCTTTTCGGCAAGAGGCTCTGCCGCGGCCGAGCGCCATGAGCTCTTGCGTCTCTGGGAAAGCACAGATCCCCACTGCTGTTGTGCCTGTAGATAGGGTGCCAAGGCACCGTGAAGAGCAGCAAGAGCTTTCAGGGCTGGGCCCTTCCTTGTGGGAGAAGGAGCCGGACGTTTGCCTTTTCGGCAAGAGGCTCTGCCGCGGCCGAGCGCCATGAGACGTTGCGTCTCTGGGAAAGCACAGATCCCCAGTGCTGTTGTGCCTGTAGATAGGGCGCCAAGGCACCGTGAAGAGCAGCAAGATCTTTCAGGGCTGGGCCCTTCCTTGTGGGAGAAGGAGCCGGATGTTTGCCTTTTCGGCAAGAGGCTTTGCTGCGGCCGAGCGCCATGAGATCTTGCGTCTCTGGGAAAGCACAGATCCCCAGTGCTGTTGTGCCTCTAGGTAGGGCGTCAAGGCACCGTGAAGAGCAGCAAGAGCTTTCAGGGCTGGGCCCTTCCTTGTGGGAGAAGGAGCCGGACGTTTGCCTTTTCGGCAAGAGGCTCTGCCGCTGCCGAGCACCAATAGATCTTGCTTCTCTGGAAAGCACAGATCCCCAGTGCTGTTGTGCCTGTAGATAGGGCGCCAAGGCACAGTGAAGAGCAGCAAGAGCTTTCAGGGCTGGGCCCTTCCTTGTGGGAGAAGGAGCCGGACGTTTGCCTTTTCGGCAAGAGGCTCTGCCGCGGGCCCGAGCGCCATGAGCTCTTGCGTCTCTGGGAAAGCACAGATCCCCACTGCTGTTGTGCCTGTAGATAGCGCGCCAAGGCACCGTGAAGAGCAGCAAGAGCTTTTAGGGCTGGGCCCTTCCTTGTGGGGTTAGAAGCCGGACGTTTGCCTTTTCGGCAAGAGGCTCTGCCGCGGCCGAGCGCCATGAGCTCTTGCGTCTCTGGGAAAGCACAGATCCCCAGTGCTGTTGTGCCTGTAGATAGGGCGCCAAGGCACAGTGAAGAGCAGCAAGAGCTTTCAGGGCTGGGCCCTTCCTTGTGGGAGAAGGAGCCGGACGTTTGCCTTTTCGGCAAGATGCTCTGCCACGGCCGAGCGCCATGAGATCTTGCGTCTCTGGGAAAGCACAGATCCACACTGCTGCGGTGCCTGTAGATAGGGCGCCAAGGGTAGGTGAAGAGCAGCAAGAGCTTTCAGGGCTGGGCCCTTCCTTGTGGGAGAAGGAGCCGGACGTTTGCCTTTTCGGCAAGAGGCTCTGCCGCTGCCGAGCGCCATGAGCTCTTGCGTCTCTGGGAAAACACAGATCCCCACTGCTGTTGTGCCTGTAGGTAGGGCGCCAAGGCACAGTGAAGAGCAGCAAGAGCTTTCAGGGCTGGGCCCTTCCTTGTGGGAGAAGGAGCCGGACGTTTGCCTTTTCGGCAAGAGGCTCTGCCGCGGCCGAGCGCCATGAGATGTTGCGTCTCTGGGAAAGCACAGATCCCCACTGCTGTTGTGCCTGTAGATAGGGCGCCAAGGCACCGTGAAGAGCAGCAAGAGCTTTCAGGGCTGGGCCCTTCCTTGTGGGAGAAGGAGCCGGACGTTTGCCTTTTCGGCAAGAGGCTTTGCCGCGGCCGAGCGCCATGAGATGTTGTGTCTCTGGGAAAGCACAGATCCCCAGTGCTGTTGTGCCTGTAGGTAGGGCGCCAAGGCACCGTGAAGAGCAGCAACAGCTTAAAGGGCTGGGCTTCCTTGTGGGAGAAGGAGCCGGACGTTTGCCTTTTCGGCAAGAGGCTCTGCCGCTGCCGAGCGCCATGAGCTCTTGCGTCTCTGGGAAAGCACAGATCCCCAGTGCTGTTGTGCCTGTAGGCAGGGCGTCAAGGCACCGTGAAGAGCAGCAAGAGCTTTCAGGGCTGGGCCCTTCCTTGTGGGAGAAGGAGCCGGACGTTTGCCTTTTCGGCAAGAGGCTCTGCCGCTGCCGAGCGCCATGAGCTCTTGCGTCTCTGGGAAAGCACAGATCCCCACTGCTGTTGTGCCTGTAGGTAGGGCGCCAAGGCACCGTGAAGAGCAGCAAGATCTTTCAGGGCTGGGCCCTTCCTTGTGGGAGAAGGAGCCGGACGTTTGCCTTTTCGGCAAGAGGCTCTGCCGCTGCCGAGCGCCATGAGATGTTGGGTCTCTGGGAAAGCACAGATCCCCACTGCTGTTGTGCCTGTAGGTAGGGCGCCAAGACACCGTGAAGAGCAGCAAGAGCTTTCAGGGCTGGGCCCTTCCTGGTGGGAGAAGGAGCCGGACGTTTGCCTTTTCGGCAAGAGGCTCTGCCGCGGCCGAGCACCAATAGATCTTGCTTCTCTGGAAAGCACAGATCCCCACTGCTGTTGTGCCTGTAGGTAGGGCACCAAGGCACCGTGAAGAGCAGCAAGAGCTTTCAGGGCTGGGCCCTTCCTTGTGGGAGAAGGAGCCGGACGTTTGCCTTTTCGGCAAGAGGCTTTGCCGCGGCCGAGCGCCATGAGATCTTGCTTCTCTGGGAAAGCACAGATCCCCAGTGCTGTTGTGCCTGTAGGTAGGGCGCCAAGGCACCGTGAAGAGCAGCAAGATCTTTCAGGGCTGGGCCCTTCCTTGTGGGAGAAGGAGCCGGACATTTGCCTTTTCGGCAAGAGGCTCTGCCGCGGCCGAGCGCCATGAGATCTTGCGTCTCTGGGAAAGCACAGATCCCCAGTGCTGTTGTGCCTGTAGATAGAGCGCCAAGGCACCGTGAAGAGCAGCAAGAGCTTTCAGGGCTGGGCCCTACCTGGTGGGAGAAGGAGCCGGACGTTTGACTTTTCGGCAAGAGGCTCTGCCGCTGCCGAGCGCCATGAGCTCTTGCGTCTCTGGGAAAGCACAGATCCCCACTGCTGTTGTGCCTGTAGGTAGGGCGCCAAGGCACAGTAAAGAGCAGCAAGAGCTTTCAGGGCTGGGCCCTTCCTTGTGGGAGAAGGAGCCGGACGTTTGCCTTTTCGGCAAGAGGCTCTGCCGCGGCCGAGCGCCATGAGATGTTGCGTCTCTGGGAAAGCACAGATCCCCACTGCTGTTGTGCCTGTACATAGGGCGCCAAGGCACCGTGAAGAGCAGCAAGAGCTTTCAGGGCTGGGCCCTTCCTTGTGGGAGAAGGAGCCGGACGTTTGCCTTTTCGGCAAGAGGCTCTGCCGCTGCCGAGCGCCATGAGATGTTGCGTCTCTGGGAAAGCACAGATCCCCAGTGCTGTTGTGCCTGTAGGTAGGGCGCCAAGGCACCGTGAAGAGCAGCAAGAGCTTTCAGGGCTGGGCCCTTCCTTGTGGGAGAAGGAGCCGGACGTTTGCCTTTTCGGCAAGAGACTTTGCCGCGGCCGAGCGCCATGAGCTCTTGCGTCTCTGGGAAAGCACAGATCCCCAGTGCTGTTATGCCTGTAGGTAGGGCGCCAAGGCACCGTGAAGAGCAGTAAGAGCTTTCAGGGCTGGGCCCTTCCTTGTGGGAGAAGGAGCCGGACGTTTGCCTTTTCGGCAAGAGGCTCTGCCGCTGCCGAGCGCCATGAGATGTTGCGTCTCTGGGAAAGCACAGATCCCCACTGCTGTTGTGCCTGTAGGTAGGGCGCCAAGGCACCGTGAAGAGCAGCAAGATCTTTCAGGGCTGGGCCCTTCCTTGTGGGAGAAGGAGCCGGACGTTTGCCTTTTCGGCAAGAGGCTCTGCCGCGGCCGAGCGCCATGAGACGTTGCGTCTCTGGGAAAGCACAGATCCCCAGTGCTGTTGTGCCTGTACATAGGGCGCAAAGGCACCGTGAAGAGCAGCAAGAGCTTTCAGGGCTGGGCCCTTCCTTGTGGGAGAAGGAGCCGGACGTTTGCCTTTTCGGCAAGAGGCTCTGCCGCGGCCGAGCGCCATGAGCTCTAGCGTCTCTGGGAAAGCACAGATCCCCACTGCTGTTGTGTCTGTAGGTAGGGCGCCAAGGCACCGTGAAGAGCAGCAAGATCTTTCAGGGCTGGGCCCTTCCTTGTGGGAGAAGGAGCCGGATGTTTGCCTTTTCGGCAAGAGGCTCTGCCGCGGCCGAGCGCCATGAGCTCTTGCGTCTCTGGGAAAGCACAGATGCCCAGTGCTGTTGTGCCTGTAGATAGGGCGCCAAGGCACCGTGAAGAGCAGTAAGAGCTTTCAGGGCTGGGCCCTTCCTTGTGGGAGAAGGAGCCGGACGTTTGCCTTTTCGGCAAGAGGCTCTGCCGCTGCCGAGCGCCATGAGCTCTTGCGTCTCTGGGAAAGCACAGATCCCCACTGCTGTTGTGCCTGTAGGTAGGGCGCCAAGGCACCGTGAAGAGCAGCAAGAGCTTTCAGGGCTGGGCCTGCCTTGTGGGAGAAGGAGCCGGACGTTTGCCTTTTCGGCAAGAGGCTTTGCCGCGGCGGAGCACCATGAGATGTTGGGTCTCTGGGAAAGCACAGATCCCCAGTGCTGTTGTGCCTGTAGGTAGGGCGCCAAGGCACCGTGAAGAGCAGCAAGAGCTTTCAGGGCTGGGCCCTTCCTTGTGGGAGAAGGAGCCGGACGTTTGCCTTTTCGGCAAGAGGCTCTGCCGCGGCCGAGCACCAATAGATCTTGCTTCTCTGGAAAGCACAGATCCCCACTGCTGTTGTGCCTGTAGGTAGGGCACCAAGGCACCGTGAAGAGCAGCAAGAGCTTTCAGGGCTGGGCCCTTCCTTGTGGGAGAAGGAGCCGGACGTTTGCCTTTTCGGCAAGAGGCTCTGCCGCGGCCCGAGCGCCATGAGATCTTGCTTCTCTGGGAAAGCACAGATCCCCAGTGCTGTTGTGCCTGTAGGTAGGGCGCCAAGGCACCGTGAAGAGCAGCAAGAGCTTTCAGGGCTGGGCCCTTCCTTGTGGGAGAAGGAGCCGGACGTTTGCCTTTTCGGCAAGAGGCTCTGCCGCGGCCGAGCGCCATGAGATCTTGCGTCTCTGGGAAAGCACAGATCCCCAGTGCTGTTGTGCCTGTAGATAGAGCGCCAAGGCACCGTGAAGAGCAGCAAGAGCTTTCAGGGCTGGGCCCTTCCTGGTGGGAGAAGGAGCCGGACGTTTGACTTTTCGGCAAGAGGCTCTGCCGCTGCCGAGCGCCATGAGCTCTTGCGTCTCTGGGAAAGCACAGATCCCCACTGCTGTTGTGCCTGTAGGTAGGGCGCCAAGGCACAGTAAAGAGCAGCAAGAGCTTTCAGGGCTGGGCCCTTCCTTGTGGGAGAAGGAGCCGGACGTTTGCCTTTTCGGCAAGAGGCTCTGCCGCGGCCGAGCGCCATGAGATGTTGCGTCTCTGGGAAAGCACAGATCCCCACTGCTGTTGTGCCTGTACATAGGGCGCCAAGGCACCGTGAAGAGCAGCAAGAGCTTTCAGGGCTGGGCCCTTCCTTGTGGGAGAAGGAGCCGGACGTTTGCCTTTTCGGCAAGAGGCTCTGCCGCTGCCGAGCGCCATGAGATGTTGCGTCTCTGGGAAAGCACAGATCCCCAGTGCTGTTGTGCCTGTAGGTAGGGCGCCAAGGCACCGTGAAGAGCAGCAAGAGCTTTCAGGGCTGGGCCCTTCCTTGTGGGAGAAGGAGCCGGACGTTTGCCTTTTCGGCAAGAGACTTTGCCGCGGCCGAGCGCCATGAGCTCTTGCGTCTCTGGGAAAGCACAGATCCCCACTGCTGTTATGCCTGTAGGTAGGGCGCCAAGGCACCGTGAAGAGCAGTAAGAGCTTTCAGGGCTGGGCCCTTCCTTGTGGGAGAAGGAGCCGGACGTTTGCCTTTTCGGCAAGAGGCTCTGCCGCTGCCGAGCGCCATGAGATGTTGCGTCTCTGGGAAAGCACAGATCCCCACTGCTGTTGTGCCTGTAGGTAGGGCGCCAAGGCACCGTGAAGAGCAGCAAGATCTTTCAGGGCTGGGCCCTTCCTTGTGGGAGAAGGAGCCGGACGTTGCCTTTTCGGCAAGAGGCTCTGCCGCGGCCGAGCGCCATGAGACGTTGCGTCTCTGGGAAAGCACAGATCCCCAGTGCTGTTGTGCCTGTACATAGGGCGCAAAGGCACCGTGAAGAGCAGCAAGAGCTTTCAGGGCTGGGCCCTTCCTTGTGGGAGAAGGAGCCGGACGTTTGCCTTTTCGGCAAGAGGCTCTGCCGCGGCCGAGCGCCATGAGCTCTAGCGTCTCTGGGAAAGCACAGATCCCCACTGCTGTTGTGTCTGTAGGTAGGGCGCCAAGGCACCGTGAAGAGCAGCAAGATCTTTCAGGGCTGGGCCCTTCCTTGTGGGAGAAGGAGCCGGATGTTTGCCTTTTCGGCAAGAGGCTCTGCCGCGGCCGAGCACCATGAGCTCTTGCGTCTCTGGGAAAGCACAGATGCCCAGTGCTGTTGTGCCTGTAGATAGGGCGCCAAGGCACCGTGAAGAGCAGTAAGAGCTTTCAGGGCTGGGCCCTTCCTTGTGGGAGAAGGAGCCGGACGTTTGCCTTTTCGGCAAGAGGCTCTGCCGCTGCCGAGCGCCATGAGCTCTTGCGTCTCTGGGAAAGCACAGATCCCCACTGCTGTTGTGCTTGTAGGTAGGGCGCCAAGGCACCGTGAAGAGCAGCAAGAGCTTTCAGGGCTGGGCCTGCCTTGTGGAGAAGGAGCCGGACGTTTGCCTTTTCGGCAAGAGGCTTTGCCGCGGCGGAGCGACATGAGATGTTGCGTCTCTGGGAAAGCACAGATCCCCAGTGCTGTTGTGCCTGTAGGTAGGGCGCCAAGGCACCGTGAAGAGCAGCAAGAGCTTTCAGGGCTGGGCCCTTCCTTGTGGGAGAAGGAGCCGGACGTTTGCCTTTTCGGCAAGAGGCTCTGCCGCTGCCGAGCGCCATGAGATGTTGCGTCTCTGGGAAAGCACAGATCCCCACTGCTGTTGTGCCTGTAGATAGGGTGCCAAGGCACCGTGAAGAGCAGCAAGAGCTTTCAGGGCTGGTCCCTTCCTTGTGGGAGAAGGAGCCGGACGTTTGCCTTTTCGGCAAGAGACTTTGCCGCGGCCGAGCGCCATGAGATGTTGCGTCTCTGGGAAAGCACAGATCCCCACTGCTGTTGTGCCTGTAGATAGGGCGCCAAGGCACCGTGAAGAGCAGCAAGAGCTTTCAGGGCTGGGCCCTTCCTGGTGGGAGAAGGAGCCGGACGTTTGCCTTTTCGGCAAGAGGCTCTGCCGCTGCCGAGCGCCATGAGCTCTTGCGTCTCTGGGAAAGCACAGATCCCCACTGCTGTTGTGCCTGTAGGTAGGGCACCAAGGCACAGTGAAGAGCAGCAAGAGCTTTCAGGGCTGGGCCCTTCCTTGTGGGAGAAGGAGCCGGACGTTTGCCTTTTCGGCAAGAGGCTCTGCCGCTGCCGAGCGCCATGAGATGTTGGGTCTCTGGGAAAGCACAGATCCCCACTGCTGTTGTGCCTGTAGATAGGGCGCCAAGGCACCGTGAAGAGCAGCAAGAGCTTTCAGGGCTGGGCCCTTCCTTGTGGGAGAAGGAGCCGGACGTTTGCCTTTTCGGCAAGAGGCTCTGCCGCGGCCGAGCGCCATGAGATCTTGCTTCTCTGGGAAAGCACAGATCCCCAGTGCTGTTGTGCCTGTAGGTAGGGCGCCAAGGCACCGTGAAGAGCAGCAAGATCTTTCAGGGCTGGGCCCTTCCTTGTGGGAGAAGGAGCCGGACGTTTGCCTTTTCGGCAAGAGGCTCTGCCGCGGCCGAGCGCCATGAGATCTTGCGTCTCTGGGAAAGCACAGATCCCCAGTGCTGTTGTGCCTGTAGATAGAGCGCCAAGGAACCGTGAAGAGCAGCAAGAGCTTTCAGGGCTGGGCCCTTCCTGGTGGGAGAAGGAGCCGGACGTTTGCCTTTTCGGCAAGAGGCTCTGCCGCTGCCGAGCGCCATGAGCTCTTGCGTCTCTGGGAAAGCACAGATCCCCACTGCTGTTGTGCCTGTAGGTAGGGCGCCAAGGCACAGTGAAGAGCAGCAAGAGCTTTCAGGGCTGGGCCCTTCCTTGTGGGAGAAGGAGCCGGACGTTTGCCTTTTCGGCAAGAGGCTCTGCCGCGGCCGAGCGCCATGAGATGTTGCGTCTCTGGGAAAGCACAGATCCCCACTGCTGTTGTGCCTGTACATAGGGCGCCAAGGCACCGTGAAGAGCAGCAAGAGCTTTCAGGGCTGGGCCCTTCCTTGTGGGAGAAGGAGCCGGACGTTTGCCTTTTCGGCAAGAGGCTCTGCCGCTGCCGAGCGCCATGAGATGTTGCGTCTCTGGGAAAGCACAGATCCCCAGTGCTGTTGTGCCTGTAGGTAGGGCGCCAAGGCACCGTGAAGAGCAGCAAGAGCTTTCAGGGCTGGGCCCTTCCTTGTGGGAGAAGGAGCCGGACGTTTGCCTTTTCGGCAAGAGGCTCTGCCGCGGCCGAGCGCCATGAGATCTTGCGTCTCTGGGAAAGCACAGATCCCCACTGCTGTTGTGCCTGTAGGTAGGGCGCCAAGGCACAGTGAAGAGCAGCAAGAGCTTTCAGGGCTGGGCCCTTCCTTGTGGGAGAAGGAGCCGGACGTTTGCCTTTTCGGCAAGAGGCTCTGCCGCGGCCGAGCGCCATGAGCTCTTGCGTCTCTGGGAAAGCACAGATCCCCACTGCTGTTGTGCCTGTAGGTACGGCGCCAAGGGTAGGGTAAGAGCAGCAAGAGCTTTCAGGGCTGGGCCCTTCCTTGTGGGAGAAGGAGCCCGACGTTTGCCTTTTCGGCAAGAGGCTCTGCCGCGGCCGAGCGCCATGAGATGTTGCGTCTCTGGGAAAGCACAGATCCCCACTGCTGTTGTGCCTGTACATAGGGCGCCAAGGCACCGTGAAGAGCAGCAAGAGCTTTCAGGGCTGGGCCCTTCCTTGTGGGAGAAGGAGCAGGACGTTTGCCTTTTCGGCAAGAGGCTCTGCCGCGGCCGAGCGCCATGAGATGTTGCGTCTCTGGGAAAGCACAGATCCCCACTGCTGTTGTGCCTGTAGATAGGGCGCCAAGGGTAGTATAAGAGCAGCAAGAGCTTTTAGGGCTGGGCCCTTCCTTGTGGGGTTAGGAGCCGGACGTTTGCCTTTTCGGCAAGAGGCTTTGCCGCGGCCGAGCGCCATGAGATCTTGCGTCTCTGGGAAAGCACAGATCCCCACTGCTGTTGTGCCTGTAGGTAGGGCGCCAAGGCACCGTGAAGAGCAGCAAGAGCTTTCAGGGCTGGGCCCTTCCTTGTGGGAGAAGGAGCCGGACGTTTGCCTTTTCGGCAAGAGGCTCTGCCGCTGCCGAGCGCCATGAGATGTTGCGTCTCTGGGAAAGCACAGATCCCCAGTGCAGTTGTGCCTGTAGATAGGGTGCCAAGGCACGGTGAAGAGCAGCAAGATCTTTCAGGGCTGGGCCCTTCCTTGTGGGAGAAGGAGCCGGACGTTTGCCTTTTCGGCAAGAGGCTCTGCCGCTGCCGAGCGCCATGAGCTCTTGCGTCTCTGGGAAAACACAGATCCCCACTGCTGTTGTGCCTGTAGGTAGGGCGCCAAGGCACAGTGAAGAGCAGCAAGAGCTTTCAGGGCTGGGCCCTTCCTTGTGGGAGAAGGAGCCGGACGTTTGCCTTTTCGGCAAGAGGCTCTGCCGCTGCCGAGCGCCATGAGATGTTGGGTCTCTGGGAAAGCACAGATCCCCACTGCTGTTGTGCCTGTAGATAGGGCGCCAAGGCACCGTGAAGAGCAGCAAGAGCTTTCAGGGCTGGGCCCTTCCTTGTGGGAGAAGGAGCCGGACGTTTGCCTTTTCGGCAAGAGGCTCTGCCGCGGCCGAGCACCAATAGATCTTGCTTCTCTGGAAAGCACAGATCCCCACTGCTGTTGTGCCTGTAGGTAGGGCACCAAGGCACCGTGAAGAGCAGCAAGAGCTTTCAGGGCTGGGCCCTTCCTTGTGGGAGAAGGAGCCGGACGTTTGCCTTTTCGGCAAGAGGCTCTGCCGCGGCCGAGCGCCATGAGATCTTGCTTCTCTGGGAAAGCACAGATCCCCAGTGCTGTTGTGCCTGTAGGTAGGGCGCCAAGGCACCGTGAAGAGCAGCAAGATCTTTCAGGGCTGGGCCCTTCCTTGTGGGAGAAGGAGCCGGACGTTTGCCTTTTCGGCAAGAGGCTCTGCCGCGGCCGAGCGCCATGAGATCTTGCGTCTCTGGGAAAGCACAGATCCCCAGTGCTGTTGTGCCTGTAGATAGAGCGCCAAGGAACCGTGAAGAGCAGCAAGAGCTTTCAGGGCTGGGCCCTTCCTGGTGGGAGAAGGAGCCGGACGTTTGCCTTTTCGGCAAGAGGCTCTGCCGCTGCCGAGCGCCATGAGCTCTTGCGTCTCTGGGAAAGCACAGATCCCCACTGCTGTTGTGCCTGTAGGTAGGGCGCCAAGGCACAGTGAAGAGCAGCAAGAGCTTTCAGGGCTGGGCCCTTCCTTGTGGGAGAAGGAGCCGGACGTTTGCCTTTTCGGCAAGAGGCTCTGCCGCGGCCGAGCGCCATGAGATGTTGCGTCTCTGGGAAAGCACAGATCCCCACTGCTGTTGTGCCTGTACATAGGGCGCCAAGGCACCGTGAAGAGCAGCAAGAGCTTTCAGGGCTGGGCCCTTCCTTGTGGGAGAAGGAGCCGGACGTTTGCCTTTTCGGCAAGAGGCTCTGCCGCTGCCGAGCGCCATGAGCTCTTGCGTCTCTGGGAAAGCACAGATCCCCACTGCTGTTGTGCCTGTAGGTACGGCGCCAAGGGTAGGGTAAGAGCAGCAAGAGCTTTCAGGGCTGGGCCCTTCCTTGTGGGAGAAGGAGCCCGACGTTTGCCTTTTCGGCAAGAGGCTCTGTTGCGGCCGAGCGCCATGAGATGTTGCGTCTCTGGGAAAGCACAGATCCCCACTGCTGTTGTGCCTGTACATAGGGCGCCAAGGCACCGTGAAGAGCAGCAAGAGCTTTCAGGGCTGGGCCCTTCCTTGTGGGAGAAGGAGCAGGACGTTTGCCTTTTCGGCAAGAGGCTCTGCCGCGGCCGAGCGCCATGAGATGTTGCGTCTCTGGGAAAGCACAGATCCCCACTGCTGTTGTGCCTGTAGATAGGGCGCCAAGGGTAGGGTAAGAGCAGCAAGAGCTTTTAGGGCTGGGCCCTTCCTTGTGGGGTTAGGAGCCGGACGTTTGCCTTTTCGGCAAGAGGCTTTGCCGCGGCCGAGCGCCATGAGATCTTGCGTCTCTGGGAAAGCACAGATCCCCACTGCTGTTGTGCCTGTAGGTAGGGCGCCAAGGCACCGTGAAGAGCAGCAAGAGCTTTCAGGGCTGGGCCCTTCCTTGTGGGAGAAGGAGCCGGACGTTTGCCTTTTCGGCAAGAGGCTCTGCCGCTGCCGAGCGCCATGAGATGTTGCGTCTCTGGGAAAGCACAGATCCCCAGTGCAGTTGTGCCTGTAGATAGGGTGCCAAGGCACGGTGAAGAGCAGCAAGATCTTTCAGGGCTGGGCCCTTCCTTGTGGGAGAAGGAGCCGGACGTTTGCCTTTTCGGCAAGAGGCTCTGCCGCGGCCGAGCGCTTTGAGATCTTGCGTCTCTGGGAAAGCACAGATCCCCAGTGCTGTTGTGCCTGTAGATAGGGCACCAAGGCACCGTGAAGAGCAGCAAGAGCTTTCAGGGCTGGGCCCTTCCTTGTGGGAGAAGGAGCCGGACGTTTGCCTTTTCGGCAAGAGGCTCTGCCGCTGCCGAGCGCCATGAGATCTTGCGTCTCTGGGAAAGCACAGATCCCCACTGCTGTTGTGCCTGTAGGTAGGGCGCCAAGGCACCGTGAAGAGCAGCAACAGCTTAAAGGGCTGGGCTTCCTTGTGGGGTTAGGAGCCGGACGTTTGCCTTTTCGGAAAGAGGCTCTGCCGCGGCCGAGCGCCATGAGCTCTTGCGTCTCTGGGAAAGCACAGATCCCCACTGCTATTGTGCCTGTAGGTAGGGCGCCAAGGCACCGTGAAGAGCAGCAAGAGCTTTCAGGGCTGGGCCCTTCCTTGTGGGGTAGGAGCCGGACGTTTGCCTTTTCGGCAAGAGGCTCTGCCGCGGCCGAGCGCCATGAGATGTTGCGTCTCTGGGAAAGCACAGATCCCCACTGCTGTTGTGCCTCTAGGTAGGGCGTCAAGGCATCGTGAAGAGCAGCAAGAGCTTTCAGGGCTGGGCCCTTCCTTGTGGGAGAAGGAGCCGGACGTTTGCCTTTACGGCAAGAGGCTCTGCCGCTGCCGAGCGCCATGAGCTCTTGCGTCTCTGGGAAAGCACAGATCCCCACTGCTGTTGTGCCTGTAGATAGGGCGCCAAGGGTAGGGTAAGAGCAGCAAGAGCTTTTAGGGCTGGGCCCTTCCTTGTGGGGTTAGGAGCCGGACGTTTGCCTTTTCGGCAAGAGGCTTTGCCGCGGCCGAGCGCCATGAGATGTTGCGTCTCTGGGAAAGCACAGATCCCCAGTGCTGTTGTGCCTGTAGGTAGGGTGCCAAGGCACCGTGAAGAGCAGCAAGAGCTTTCAGGGCTGGGCCCTTCCTTGTGGGAGAAGGAGCCGGACGTTTGCCTTTTCGGCAAGAGGCTCTGCCGCTGCCGAGCGCCATGAGATGTTGCGTCTCTGGGAAAGCACAGATCCCCAGTGCAGTTGTGCCTGTAGATAGGGTGCCAAGGCACCGTGAAGAGCAGCAAGATCTTTCAGGGCTGGGCCCTTCCTTGTGGGAGAAGGAGCCGGACGTTTGCCTTTTCGGCAAGAGGCTCTGCCGCGGCCGAGCGCCATGAGATCTTGCGTCTCTGGGAAAGCACAGATCCCCAGTGCTGTTGTGCCTGTAGATAGGGCACCAAGGCACAGTGAAGAGCAGCAAGAGCTTTCAGGGCTGGGCCCTTCCTTGTGGGAGAAGGAGCCGGACGTTTGCCTTTTCGGCAAGAGGCTCTGCCGCGGCCGAGCGCCATGAGATCTTGCGTCTCTGGGAAAGCACAGATCCCCACTGCTGTTGTGCCTGTAGGTAGGGCGCCAAGGCACCGTGAAGAGCAGCAACAGCTTAAAGGGCTGGGCTTCCTTGTGGGGTTAGGAGCCCGACGTTTGCCTTTTCGGAAAGAGGCTCTGCCGCGGCCGAGCGCCATGAGCTCTTGCGTCTCTGGGAAAGCACAGATCCCCACTGCTATTGTGCCTGTAGGTAGGGCGCCAAGGCACCGTGAAGAGCAGCAAGAGCTTTCAGGGCTGGGCCCTTCCTTGTGGGAGAAGGAGCCGGACGTTTGCCTTTTCGGCAAGAGGCTCTGCCGCGGCCTGGCGCCATGAGATCTTGCGTCTCTGGGAAAGCACAGATCCCCACTGCTGTTGTGCCTCTAGGTAGGGCGTCAAGGCATCGTGAAGAGCAGCAAGAGCTTTCAGGGCTGGGCCCTTCCTTGTGGGAGAAGGAGCCGGACGTTTGCCTTTACGGCAAGAGGCTCTGCCGCTGCCGAGCGCCATGAGCTCTTGCGTCTCTGGGAAAGCACAGATCCCCACTGCTGTTGTGCCTGTAGGTAGGGCGCCAAGGCACAGTGAAGAGCAGCAAGAGCTTTCAGGGCTGGGCCCTTCCTTGTGGGAGAAGGAGCCGGACGTTTGCCTTTTCGGCAAGAGGCTCTGCCGCGGCCGAGCGCCATGAGATGTTGCGTCTCTGGGAAAGCACAGATCCCCAGTGCTGTTGTGCCTGTAGATAGGGCGCCAAGGCACCGTGAAGAGCAGCAAGAGCTTTCAGGGCTGGGCCCTTCCTTGTGGGAGAAGGAGCCGGACGTTTGCCTTTTCGGCAAGAGGCTCTGCCGCTGCCGAGCGCCATGAGCTCTTGCGTCTCTGGGAAAGCACAGATCCCCACTGCTGTTGTGCCTGTAGGTAGGGCGCCAAGGCACAGTGAAGAGCAGCAAGAGCTTTCAGGGCTGGGCCCTTCCTTGTGGGAGAAGGAGCCGGACGTTTGCCTTTTCGGCAAGAGGCTCTGCCGCGGCCGAGCGCCATGAGATGTTGCGTCTCTGGGAAAGCACAGATCCCCACTGCTGTTGTGCCTGTACATAGGGCGCCAAGGCACCGTGAAGAGCAGCAAGAGCTTTCAGGGCTGGGCCCTTCCTTGTGGGAGAAGGAGCCGGACGTTTGCCTTTTCGGCAAGAGGCTCTGCCGCTGCCGAGCGCCAGGAGCTCTTGCGTCTCTGGGAAAGCACAGATCCCCACTGCTGTTGTGCCTGTAGGTACGGCGCCAAGGGTAGGGTAAGAGCAGCAAGAGCTTTCAGGGCTGGGCCCTTCCTTGTGGGAGAAGGAGCCCGACGTTTGCCTTTTCGGCAAGAGGCTCTGTTGCGGCCGAGCGCCATGAGATGTTGCGTCTCTGGGAAAGCACAGATCCCCACTGCTGTTGTGCCTGTACATAGGGCGCCAAGGCACCGTGAAGAGCAGCAAGAGCTTTCAGGGCTGGGCCCTTCCTTGTGGGAGAAGGAGCAGGACGTTTGCCTTTTCGGCAAGAGGCTCTGCCGCGGCCGAGCGCCATGAGATGTTGCGTCTCTGGGAAAGCACAGATCCCCACTGCTGTTGTGCCTGTAGATAGGGCGCCAAGGGTAGGGTAAGAGCAGCAAGAGCTTTTAGGGCTGGGCCCTTCCTTGTGGGGTTAGGAGCCGGACGTTTGCCTTTTCGGCAAGAGGCTTTGCCGCGGCCGAGCGCCATGAGATCTTGCGTCTCTGGGAAAGCACAGATCCCCACTGCTGTTGTGCCTGTAGGTAGGGCGCCAAGGCACCGTGAAGAGCAGCAAGAGCTTTCAGGGCTGGGCCCTTCCTTGTGGGAGAAGGAGCCGGACGTTTGCCTTTTCGGCAAGAGGCTCTGCCGCTGCCGAGCGCCATGAGATGTTGCGTCTCTGGGAAAGCACAGATCCCCAGTGCAGTTGTGCCTGTAGATAGGGTGCCAAGGCACGGTGAAGAGCAGCAAGATCTTTCAGGGCTGGGCCCTTCCTTGTGGGAGAAGGAGCCGGACGTTTGCCTTTTCGGCAAGAGGCTCTGCCGCGGCCGAGCGCTTTGAGATCTTGCGTCTCTGGGAAAGCACAGATCCCCAGTGCTGTTGTGCCTGTAGATAGGGCACCAAGGCACCGTGAAGAGCAGCAAGAGCTTTCAGGGCTGGGCCCTTCCTTGTGGGAGAAGGAGCCGGACGTTTGCCTTTTCGGCAAGAGGCTCTGCCGCTGCCGAGCGCCATGAGATCTTGCGTCTCTGGGAAAGCACAGATCCCCACTGCTGTTGTGCCTGTAGGTAGGGCGCCAAGGCACCGTGAAGAGCAGCAACAGCTTAAAGGGCTGGGCTTCCTTGTGGGGTTAGGAGCCGGACGTTTGCCTTTTCGGAAAGAGGCTCTGCCGCGGCCGAGCGCCATGAGCTCTTGCGTCTCTGGGAAAGCACAGATCCCCACTGCTATTGTGCCTGTAGGTAGGGTGCCAAGGCACCGTGAAGAGCAGCAAGAGCTTTCAGGGCTGGGCCCTTCCTTGTGGGGTTAGGAGCCGGACGTTTGCCTTTTCGGCAAGAGGCTCTGCCGCGGCCGAGCGCCATGAGATGTTGCGTCTCTGGGAAAGCACAGATCCCCACTGCTGTTGTGCCTCTAGGTAGGGCGTCAAGGCATCGTGAAGAGCAGCAAGAGCTTTCAGGGCTGGGCCCTTCCTTGTGGGAGAAGGAGCCGGACGTTTGCCTTTACGGCAAGAGGCTCTGCCGCTGCCGAGCGCCATGAGCTCTTGCGTCTCTGGGAAAGCACAGATCCCCACTGCTGTTGTGCCTGTAGATAGGGCGCCAAGGGTAGGGTAAGAGCAGCAAGAGCTTTTAGGGCTGGGCCCTTCCTTGTGGGGTTAGGAGCCGGACGTTTGCCTTTTCGGCAAGAGGCTTTGCCGCGGCCGAGCGCCATGAGATGTTGCGTCTCTGGGAAAGCACAGATCCCCAGTGCTGTTGTGCCTGTAGGTAGGGCGCCAAGGCACCGTGAAGAGCAGCAAGAGCTTTCAGGGCTGGGCCCTTCCTTGTGGGAGAAGGAGCCGGACGTTTGCCTTTTCGGCAAGAGGCTCTGCCGCTGCCGAGCGCCATGAGATGTTGCGTCTCTGGGAAAGCACAGATCCCCAGTGCAGTTGTGCCTGTAGATAGGGTGCCAAGGCACCGTGAAGAGCAGCAAGATCTTTCAGGGCTGGGCCCTTCCTTGTGGGAGAAGGAGCCGGACGTTTGCCTTTTCGGCAAGAGGCTCTGCCGCGGCCGAGCGCCATGAGATCTTGCGTCTCTGGGAAAGCACAGATCCCCAGTGCTGTTGTGCCTGTAGATAGGGCACCAAGGCACAGTGAAGAGCAGCAAGAGCTTTCAGGGCTGGGCCCTTCCTTGTGGGAGAAGGAGCCGGACGTTTGCCTTTTCGGCAAGAGGCTCTGCCGCGGCCGAGCGCCATGAGATCTTGCGTCTCTGGGAAAGCACAGATCCCCACTGCTGTTGTGCCTGTAGGTAGGGCGCCAAGGCACCGTGAAGAGCAGCAACAGCTTAAAGGGCTGGCTTCCTTGTGGGGTTAGGAGCCGGACGTTTGCCTTTTCGGAAAGAGGCTCTGCCGCGGCCGAGCGCCATGAGCTCTTGCGTCTCTGGGAAAGCACAGATCCCCACTGCTATTGTGCCTGTAGGTAGGGCGCCAAGGCACCGTGAAGAGCAGCAAGAGCTTTCAGGGCTGGGCCCTTCCTTGTGGGAGAAGGAGCCGGACGTTTGCCTTTTCGGCAAGAGGCTCTGCCGCGGCCTGGCGCCATGAGATCTTGCGTCTCTGGGAAAGCACAGATCCCCACTGCTGTTGTGGCTCTAGGTAGGGCGTCAAGGCATCGTGAAGAGCAGCAAGAGCTTTCAGGGCTGGGCCCTTCCTTGTGGGAGAAGGAGCCGGACGTTTGCCTTTACGGCAAGAGGCTCTGCGCTGCCGAGCGCCATGAGCTCTTGCGTCTCTGGGAAAGCACAGATCCCCACTGCTGTTGTGCCTGTAGGTAGGGCGCCAAGGCACAGTGAAGAGCAGCAAGAGCTTTCAGGGCTGGGCCCTTCCTTGTGGGAGAAGGAGCCGGACGTTTGCCTTTTCGCAAGAGGCTCTGCCGCGGTCCGAGCGCCATGAGATGTTGCGTCTCTGGGAAAGCACAGATCCCCAGTGCTGTTGTGCCTGTAGGCAGGGCGCCAAGGCACCGTGAAGAGCAGCAAGAGCTTTCAGGGCTGGGCCCTTCCTTGTGGGAGAAGGAGCCGGACGTTTGCCTTTTCGGCAAGAGGCTCTGCCGCTGCCGAGCGCCATGAGCTCTTGCGTCTCTGGGAAAGCACAGATCCCCAGTGCTGTTGTGCCTGTAGATAGAGCGCCAAGGCACCGTGAAGAGCAGCGAGAGCTTTCAGGGCTGGGCCCTTCCTTGTGGAGAAGGAGCCGGACGTTTGCCTTTTCGGCAAGAGGCTCTGCCGCTGCCGAGCGCATGAGCTCTTGCGTCTCTGGGAAAGCACAGATCCCCAGTGCTGTTGTGCCTGTAGGTAGGGCGCCAAGGCACCGTGAAGAGCAGCAAGAGCTTTCAGGGCTGGGCCCTTCCTTGTGGGAGAAGGAGCCGGACGTTTGCCTTTTCGGCAAGAGGCTCTGCCGCGGCCGAGCGCCATGAGATCTTGCGTCTCTGGGAAAGCACAGATCCCAGTGCTGTTGTGCCTGTAGATAGGGTGCCAAGGCACCGTGAACAGCAGCAAGAGCTTTCAGGGCTGGGCCTTCCTTGTGGGAGAAGGAGCCGGACGTTTGCCTTTTCGGCAAGAGGCTCTGCCGCTGCCGAGCGCCATGAGATGTTGCGTCTCTGGGAAAGCACAGATCCCCAGTGCTGTTGTGCCTGTAGGTAGGGCGCCAAGGCACCGTGAAGAGCAGCAAGAGCTTTCAGGGCTGGGCCCTTCCTTGTGGGAGAAGGAGCCGGACGTTTGCCTTTTCGGCAAGAGACTTTGCCGCGGCCGAGCGCCATGAGACGTTGCGTCTCTGGGAAAGCACAGATCCCCAGTGCTGTTATGCCTGTGGGTAGGGCGCCAAGGCACCGTGAAGAGCAGTAAGATCTTTCAGGGCTGGGCCCTTCCTTGTGGGAGAAGGAGCCGGACGTTTGCCTTTTCGGCAAGAGGCTCTGCCGCTGCCGAGCGCCATGAGATGTTGCGTCTCTGGGAAAGCACAGATCCCCACTGCTGTTGTGCCTGTAGGTAGGGCGCCAAGGCACCGTGAAGAGCAGCAAGAGCTTTCAGGGCTGGGCCCTTCCTTGTGGGAGAGGAGCCGGACGTTTGCCTTTTCGGCAAGAGGCTCTGCCGCTGCCGAGCGCTATGAGATGTTGCGTCTCTGGGAAAGCACAGATCCCCAGTGCTGTTGTGCCTGTAGGTAGGGCGCCAAGGCACCGTGAAGAGCAGCAAGATCTTTCAGGGCTGGGCCCTTCCTTGTGGGAGAAGGAGCCGGACGTTTGCCTTTTCGGCAAGAGACTCTGCCGCGGCCGAGCGCCATGAGATCTTGCGTCTCTGGGAAAGCACAGATCCCCAGTGCTGTTGTGCCTGTAGATAGAGCGCCAAGGCACCGTGAAGAGCAGCAAGAGCTTTCAGGGCTGGGCCCTTCCTGGTGGGAGAAGGAGCCGGACGTTTGCCTTTTCGGCAAGAGGCTCTGCCGCTGCCGAGCGCCATGAGCTCTTGAGTCTCTGGAAAGCACAGATCCCCACTGCTGTTGTGCCTGTAGCTAGGGCGCCAAGGCACAGTGAAGAGCAGCAAGAGCTTTCAGGGCTGGGCCCTTCCTGGTGGGAGAAGGAGCCGACGTTTGCCTTTTCGGCAAGAGGCTCTGCCGCGGCCGAGCGCCATGAGATGTTGCGTCTCTGGGAAAGCACAGATCCCCAGTGCTGTTGTGCCTGTAGATAGGGCGCCAAGGCACCGTGAAGAGCAGCAAGAGCTTTGAGGGCTGGGCCCTTCCTTGTGGGAGAAGGAGCCGGACGTTTGCCTTTTCGGCAGAGGCTCTGCCGCGGCCGAGCGCCATGAGCTCTTGCGTCTCTGGGAAAGCACAGATCCCCAGTGCTGTTGTGCCTGTAGATAGAGCGCCAAGGCACCGTGAAGAGCAGCAAGAGCTTTCAGGGCTGGGCCCTTCCTGGTGGGAGAAGGAGCCGGACGTTTGCCTTTTCGGCAAGAGGCTCTGCCGCTGCCGAGCGCCATGAGCTCTTGCGTCTCTGGGAAAGCACAGATCCCCACTGCTGTTGTGCCTGTAGGTAGGGCGCCAAGCACCGTGAAGAGCAGCAAGAGCTTTCAGGGCTGGGCCCTTCCTTGTGGGAGAAGGAGCCGGACGTTTGCCTTTTCGGCAAGAGGCTCTGCCGCGGCCGAGCGCCATGAGATCTTGCGTCTCTGGGAAAGCACAGATCCCCAGTGCTGTTGTGCCTGTAGATAGGGTGCCAAGGCACCGTGAACAGCAGCAAGAGCTTTCAGGGCTGGGCCCTTCCTTGTGGGAGAAGGAGCCGGACGTTTGCCTTTTCGGCAAGAGGCTCTGCGCTGCCGAGCGCCATGAGATGTTGCGTCTCTGGGAAAGCACAGATCCCCAGTGCTGTTGTGCCTGTAGGTAGGGCGCCAAGGCACCGTGAAGAGCAGCAAGATCTTTCAGGGCTGGGCCCTTCCTTGTGGGAGAAGGAGCCGGACGTTTGCCTTTTCGGCAAGAGACTTTGCCGCGGCCGAGCGCCATGAGACGTTGCGTCTCTGGGAAAGCACAGATCCCCAGTGCTGTTATGCCTGTAGGTAGGGCGCCAAGGCACCGTGAAGAGCAGTAAGAGCTTTCAGGGCTGGGCCCTTCCTTGTGGGAGAAGGAGCCGGACGTTTGCCTTTTCGGCAAGAGGCTCTGCCGCTGCCGAGCGCCATGAGATGTTGCGTCTCTGGGAAAGCACAGATCCCCACTGCTGTTGTGCCTGTAGGTAGGGCGCAAAGGCACCGTGAAGAGCAGCAAGAGCTTTCAGGGCTGGGCCCTTCCTTGTGGAGAAGGAGCCGGACGTTTGCCTTTTCGGCAAGAGGCTCTGCCGCTGCCGAGCGCTATGAGATGTTGCGTCTCTGGGAAAGCACAGATCCCCAGTGCTGTTGTGCTGTAGGTAGGGCGCCAAGGCACCGTGAAGAGCAGCAAGATCTTTCAGGGCTGGGCCCTTCCTTGTGGGAGAAGGAGCCGGACGTTTGCCTTTTCGGCAAGAGACTCTGCCGCGGCCGAGCGCCATGAGATCTTGCGTCTCTGGGAAAGCACAGATCCCCAGTGCTGTTGTGCCTGTAGATAGAGCGCCAAGGCACCGTGAAGAGCAGCAAGAGCTTTCAGGGCTGGGCCCTTCCTGGTGGGGAAGGAGCCGACGTTTGCCTTTTCGGCAAGAGGCTCTGCCGCTTGCGAGCGCCATGAGCTCTTGCGTCTCTGGGAAAGCACAGATCCCCACTGCTGTTGTGCCTGTAGGTAGGGCGCCAAGGCACCGTGAAGAGCAGCAAGAGCTTTCAGGGCTGGGCCCTTCCTTGTGGGAGAAGGAGCCGGACGTTTGCCTTTTCGGCAAGAGGCTCTGCCGCTGCCGAGCGCCATGAGATGTTGCGTCTCTGGGAAAGCACAGATCCCCACTGCTGTTGTGCCTGTAGGTAGGGCGCCCAAGGCACCGTGAAGAGCAGCAAGATCTTTCAGGGCTGGGCCCTTCCTTGTGGGAGAAGGAGCCGGACGTTGCCTTTTCGGCAAGAGGCTCTGCCGCGGCCAGAGCGCCATCAGATCTTGCGTCTCTGGGAAAGCACAGATCCCCAGTGCTGTTGTGCCTGTAGATAGAGCGCCAAGGCACCGTGAAGAGCAGCAAGAGCTTTCAGGGCTGGGCCCTTCTTGTGGGAGAAGGAGCCGGACGTTTGCCTTTTCGCAAGAGGCTCTGCCGCTGCCGAGCGCCATGAGCTCTTGCGTCTCTGGGAAAGCACAGATCCCCATGCTGTTGTGCCTGTAGGTAGGGCGCCAAGGCACCGTGAAGAGCAGCAAGAGCTTTCAGGGCTGGGCCCTTCCTTGTGGAGAAGGAGCCGGACGTTTGCCTTTTCGGCAAGAGGCTTTGCCGCGGCCTAGCGCCATGAGATGTTGCATCTCTGGAAAGCACAGATCCCCAGTGCTGTTGTGCCTGTAGGTAGGCGCCAAGGCACCGTGAAGAGCAGCAATGCTTTCAGGGCTGGGCCCTTCCTTGTGGGAGAAGGAGCCGGACGTTTGCCTTTTCGGCAAGAGGCTCTGCCGCGGCCGAGCGCCATGAGCTCTTGCGTCTCTGGGAAAGCACAGATCCCCACTGCTGTTGTGCCTGTAGCTAGGGCGCCAAGGCACAGTGAAGAGCAGCAAGAGCTTTCAGGGCTGGGCCCTTCCTGGTGGGAGAAGGAGCCGGACGTTTGCCTTTTCGGCAAGAGGCTCTGCCGCGGCCGAGCGCCATGAGATGTTGCGTCTCTGGGAAAGCACAGATCCCCAGTGCTGTTGTGCCTGTAGATAGGGCGCCAAGGCACAGTGAAGAGCAGCAAGAGCTTTCAGGGCTGGGCCCTTCCTGTGGGAGAAGGAGCCGGACGTTTGCCTTTTCGGCAAGAGCTCAGCCGCGGCCGAGCGCCATGAGCTCTTGCGTCTCTGGGAAAGCACAGATCCCCAGTGCTGTTGTGCCTGTAGATAGAGCGCCAAGGCACCGTGAAGAGCAGCAAGAGCTTTCAGGGCTGGGCCCTTCCTGGTGGGAGAAGGAGCCGGACGTTTGCCTTTTCGGCAAGAGGCTCTGCGCTGCCGAGCGCCATGAGCTCTTGCGTCTCTGGGAAAGCACAGATCCCCACTGCTGTTGTGCCTGTAGGTAGGGCGCCAAGGCACCGTGAAGAGCAGCAAGAGCTTTCAGGCTGGGCCCTTCCTTGTGGGAGAAGGAGCCGGACGTTTGCCATTTTCGGCAAGAGGCTCTGCCGCGGCCGAGCGCCATGAGATCTTGCGTCTCTGGGAAAGCACAGATCCCCACTGCTGTTGGGCCTGTAGATAGGGTGCCAAGGCACCGTGAACAGCAGCAAGAGCTTTCAGGGCTGGGCCCTTCCCTTGTGGGAGAAGGAGCCGGACGTTTGCCTTTTCGGCAAGAGGCTCTGCCGCTGCCGAGCGCCATGAGATGTTGCGTCTCTGGAAAGCACAGATCCCCAGTGCTGTGTGCCTGTAGGTAGGGCGCCAAGGCACCGTGAAGAGCAGCAAGAGCTTTCAGGGCTGGGCCCTTCCTTGTGGGAGAAGGAGCCGGACGTTGCCTTTTCGGCAAGAGACTTTGCCGCGGCCGAGCGCCATGAGACGTTGCGTCTCTGGGAAAGCACAGATCCCCAGTGCTGTTATGCCTGTAGGTAGGGCGCCAAGGCACCGTGAAGAGCAGTAAGAGCTTTCAGGGCTGGGCCCTTCCTTGTGGGAGAGGAGCCGGACGTTGCCTTTTCGGCAAGAGGCTCTGCCGCTGCCGAGCGCCATGAGATGTTGCGTCTCTGGGAAAGCACAGATCCCCACTGCTGTTGTGCTGTAGGTAGGGCGCAAAGGCACCGTGAAGAGCAGCAAGAGCTTTCAGGGCTGGGCCCTTCCTTGTGGGAGAAGGAGCCGTACGTTTGCCTTTTCGGCAAGAGGCTCTGCCGCTGCCGAGCGCTATGAGATGTTGCGTCTCTGGAAAGCACAGATCCCCAGTGCTGTTGTGCCTGTAGGTAGGGCGCCAAGGCACCGTGAAGAGCAGCAAGATCTTTCAGGGCTGGGCCCTTCCTTGTGGGAGAAGGAGCCGGACGTTTGCCTTTTCGGCAAGAGACTCTGCCGCGGCCGAGCGCCATGAGATCTTGCGTCTCTGGGAAAGCACAGATCCCCAGTGCTGTTGTGCCTGTAGATAGAGCGCCAAGGCACCGTGAAGAGCAGCAAGAGCTTTCAGGGCTGGGCCCTTCCTGGTTGGGAGAAGAGCCGGACGTTTGCCTTTTCGGCAAGAGGCTCTGCCGCTGCCGAGCGCCATGAGCTCTTGCGTCTCTGGGAAAGCACAGATCCCCACTGCTGTTGTGCCTGTAGGTAGGGCGCCAAGGCACCGTGAAGAGCAGCAAGAGCTTTCAGGGCTGGGCCCTTCCTTGTGGGAGAAGGAGCCGGACGTTTGCCTTTTCGGCAAGAGGCTCTGCCGCTGCCGAGCGCCATGAGATGTTGCGTCTCTGGGAAAGCACAGATCCCCACTGCTGTTGTGCCTGTAGGTAGGGCGCCAAGGCACCGTGAAGAGCAGCAAGATCTTTCAGGGCTGGGCCCTTCCTTGTGGGAGAAGGAGCCGGACGTTTGCCTTTTCGGCAAGAGGCTCTGCCGCGCCGAGCGCCATCAGATCTTGCGTCTCTGGGAAAGCACAGATCCCCAGTGCTGTTGTGCCTGTAGATAGAGCGCCAAGGCACCGTGAAGAGCAGCAAGAGCTTTCAGGGCTGGGCCTTCCTTGTGGGAGAAGGAGCCGGACGTTTGCCTTTTCGGCAAGAGGCTCTGCCGCTGCCGAGCGCCATGAGGCTCTTGCGTCTCTGGGAAAGCACAGATCCCCACTGCTGTTGTGCCTGTAGGTAGGGCGCCAGGCACCGTGAAGAGCAGCAAGAGCTTTCAGGGCTGGGCCCTTCCTTGTGGGAGAAGGAGCCGGACGTTTGCCTTTTCGGCAAGAGGCTTTGCGCGGCCTAGCGCCATGAGATGTTGCATCTCTGGGAAAGCACAGATCCCCAGTGCTGTTGTGCCTGTAGTAGGGCGCCAAGGCACCGTGAAGAGCAGCAAGAGCTTTCAGGGCTGGGCCCTTCCTTGTGGGAGAAGGAGCCGGACGTTTGCCTTTTCGGCAAGAGGCTCTGCCGCTGCCGAGCGCCATGAGATCTTGCGTCTCTGGGAAAGCACAGATCCCCACTGCTGTTGTGCTGTAGATAGGGCGCCAAGGCACAGTGAAGAGCAGCAAGAGCTTTCAGGGCTGGGCCCTTCCTTGTGGGAGAAGGAGCCGGACGTTTGCCTTTTCGGCAGAGGCTCTGCCGCGGCCGAGCGCCATGAGCTCTTGCGTCTCTGGGAAAGCACAGATCCCCACTGCTGTTGTGCCTGTAGGTACGGCGCCAAGGGTAGGGTAAGAGCAGCAAGAGCTTTCAGGGCTGGGCCCTTCCTTGTGGGAGAAGGAGCCCGACGTTTGCCTTTTCGGCAAGAGGCTCTGTTGCGGCCGAGCGCCATGAGATGTTGCGTCTCTGGGAAAGCACAGATCCCCACTGCTGTTGTGCCTGTACATAGGGCGCCAAGGCACCGTGAAGAGCAGCAAGAGCTTTCAGGGCTGGGCCCTTCCTTGTGGGAGAAGGAGCCGGACGTTTGCCTTTTCGGCAAGAGGCTCTGCCGAGGCCGAGCGCCATGAGATGTTGCGTCTCTGGGAAAGCACAGATCCCCACTGCTGTTGTGCCTGTAGATAGGGCGCCAAGGGTAGGGTAAGAGCAGCAAGAGCTTTTAGGGCTGGGCCCTTCCTTGTGGGGTTAGGAGCCGGACGTTTGCCTTTTCGGCAAGAGGCTTTGCCGCGGGCCGAGCGCCATGAGATCTTGCGTCTCTGGGAAAGCACAGATCCCCACTGCTGTTGTGCCTGTAGGTAGGGCGCCAAGGCACCGTGAAGAGCAGCAAGAGCTTTCAGGGCTGGGCCCTTCCTGTGGGAGAAGGAGCCGGACGTTTGCCTTTTCGGCAAGAGGCTCTGCCGCTGGCCGAGCGCCATGAGATGTTGCGTCTCTGGGAAAGCACAGATCCCCAGTGCAGTTGTGCCTGTAGATAGGGTGCCAAGGCACCGTGAAGAGCAGCAAGATCTTTCAGGGCTGGGCCCTTCCTTGTGGGAGAAGGAGCCGGACGTTTGCCTTTTCGGCAAGAGGCTCTGCCGCGGCCGAGCGCCATGAGATCTTGCGTCTCTGGGAAAGCACAGATCCCCACATGCTGTTGTGCCTGTAGGTAGGGCGCCAAGGCACCGTGAAGAGCAGCAACAGCTTAAAGGGCTGGGCTTCCTTGTGGGGTTAGGAGCCGGACGTTTGCCCAAGGCACCGTGAAGAGCAGCAACAGCTTAAAGGGCTGGGCTTCCTTGTGGGGTTAGGAGCCGGACGTTTGCCTTTTCGGAAAGAGGCTCTGCCTGCGGCCGAGCGCCATGAGCTCTTGCGTCTCTGGGAAAGCACAGATCCCCACTGCTGTTGTGCCTGTAGGTAGGGGCCGCCAAGGCACCGTGAAGAGCAGCAGAGAGCTTTCAGGGCTGGGCCCTTCCTTGTGGGAGAAGGAGCCGGACGTTTGCCTTTTCGGCAAGAGGCTCTGCCGCGGCCTAGCGCCATGAGATCTTGCGTCTCTGGGGAAAGCACAGATCCCCACTGCTGTTGTGCCTCTAGGTAGGGCGTCAAGGCATCGTGAAGAGCAGCAAGAGCTTTCAGGGCTGGGCCCTTCCTTGTGGGAGAAGGAGCCGGGACGTTTTGCCTTTACGGCAAGAGGCTCTGCCGCTGCCGAGCGCCATGAGCTCTTGCGTCTCTGGGAAAGCACAGATCCCCACTGCTGTTGTGCCTGTAGGTAGGGCGCCAAGGCACAGTGAAGAGCAGCAAGAGCTTTCAGGGCTGGGCCCTTCCTTGTGGGAGAAGGAGCCGGACGTTTGCCTTTTCGGGCAAGAGGCTCTGCCGCGGCCGAGCGCCATGAGATCTTGCGTCTCTGGGAAAGCACAGATCCCCAGTGCTGTTGTGCCTGTAGATAGGGCGCCAAGGCACCGTGAAGAGCAGCAAGAGCTTTCAGGGCTGGGCCCTTCCTTGTGGGAGAAGGAGCCGGACGTTTGCCTTTTCGGCAAGAGGCTCTGCCGCTGCCGAGCGCCATGAGCTCTTGCGTCTCTGGGAAAGCACAGATCGCCCACTGCTGTTGTGCCTGTAGATAGGGTGCCAAGGCACCGTGAAGAGCAGCAAGAGCTTTCAGGGCTGGGCCCTTCCTTGTGGGAGAAGGAGCCGGACGTTTGCCTTTTTAGGCAAGAGGCTTTGCCGCGGCCTAGCGCCATGAGATCTTGCATCTCTGGGAAAGCACAGATCCCCACTGCTGTTGTGCCTGTAGGTAGGGCGCCAAGGCACCGTGAAGAGCAGCAAGATCTTTCAGGGCTGGGCCCTTCCTTGTGGGAGAAGGAGCCGGACGTTTGCCTTTTCGGCAGAGGCTCTGCCGCGGCCGAGCGCCATGAGATGTTGCGTCTCTGGGAAAGCACAGATCCCCAGTGCTGTTGTGCCTGTAGAGTAGGGCGCCAAGGCACCGTGAAGAGCAGCAAGAGCTTTCAGGGCTGGGCCCTTCCTGGTGGAGAAGGAGCCGGACGTTTGCCTTTTCGGCAAGAGGCTCTGCCGCTGTCCGAGCGCCATGAGCTCTTGCGTCTCTGGGAAAGCACAGATCCCCACTGCTGTTGTGCCTGTAGGTAGGGCGCCAAGGCACCGTGAAGAGCAGCAAGAGCTTTCAGGGCTGGGCCCTTCCTTGTGGGAGAAGGAGCCGGACGTTTGCCTTTTCGGCAAGAGGCTCTGCCGCGGCCGAGCGCCATGAGATCTTGCGTCTCTGGGAAAGCACAGATCCCCAGTGCTGTTGTGCCTGTGTAGATAGGGTGCCAAGGCACCGTGAAGAGCAGGCAAGAGCTTCAGGGCTGGGCCCTTCCTTGTGGGGAGAAGGAGCCGGACGTTTGCCTTTTCGGCAAGAGGCTCTGCCGCTGCCGAGCGCCATGAGATGTTGCGTCTCTGGGAAAGCACAGATCCCCACTGCTGTTGTGCCTGTAGGTAGGGCGCCAAGGCACCGTGAAAGAGCAGCAAGAGCTTTCAGGGCTGGGCCCTTCCTTGTGGGAGAAGGAGCCGGACGTTTTGCCTTTTCGGCAAGAGACTTTGCCGCGGCCGAGCGCCATGAGACGTTGCGTCTCTGGGAAAGCACAGATCCCCAGTGCTGTTATGCCTGTAGGTAGGGCGCTAAGGCACCGTGAAGAGCAGTAAGAGCTTTCAGGGCTGGCCCTTCCTTGTGGGAGAAGGAGCCGGACGTTTGCCTTTTCGGCAAGAGGCTCTGCCGCTGCCGAGCGCCATGAGATGTTGCGTCTCTGGGAAAGCACAGATCCCCACTGCTGTTGTGCCTGTAGGTAGGGCGCAAAGGCACCGTGAAGAGCAGCAAGAGCTTTCAGGGCTGGGCCCTTCCTTGTGGGAGAAGGAGCCGGACGTTTGCCTTTTCGGCAAGAGGCTCTGCCGCTGCCGAGCGCTATGAGATGTTGCGTCTCTGGGAAAGCACAGATCCCCAGTGCTGTTGTGCCTGTAGATAGGGTGCCAAGGCACCGTGAAGAGCAGCAAGATCTTTCAGGGCTGGGCCCTTCCTTGTGGGAGAAGGAGCCGGACGTTTGCCTTTTCGGCAAGAGACTCTGCCGCGGGCCGAGCGCCATGAGATCTTGCGTCTCTGGGAAAGCACAGATCCCCAGTGCTGTTGTGCCTGTAGATAGAGCGCCAAGGCACCGTGAAGAGCAGCAAGAGCTTTCAGGGCTGGGCCCTTCCTTTTGGGAGAAGGAGCCGGACGTTTGCCTTTTCGGCAAGAGGCTCTGCCGCTGCCGAGCGCCATGGAGCTCTTGCGTCTCTGGGAAAGCACAGATCCCACTGCTGTTGTGCCTGTAGGTAGGGCGCCAAGGCACCGTGAAGAGCAGCAAGAGCTTTCAGGGCTGGGCCCTTCCTTGTGGGGAGAAGGAGCCGGACGTTTGCCCTTTTCGGCAAGAGGCTCTGCCGCGGGCCGAGCGCCATGAGATCTTGCGGTCTCTGGGAAAGCACAGATCCCCAGTGCTGTTGTGCCTGTAGATAGGGTGCCAAGGCACCGTGAACAGCAGCAAGAGCTTTCAGGGCTGGGCCCTTCCTTGTGGGAGAAGGAGCCGGACGTTTGCCTTTTCGGCAAGAGGCTCTGCCGCTGCCGAGCGCCATGAGATGTTGCGTCTCTGGGAAAGCACAGATCCCCACTGCTGTTGTGCCTGTAAGGTAGGGCGCCAAGGCACCGTGAAGAGCAGCAAGAGCTTTCAGGGCTGGGCCCTTCCTTGTGGGAGAAGGAGCCGGACGTTTGCCTTTTCGGCAAGAGACTTTGCCGCGGCCGAGCGCCATGAGACGTTGCGTCTCTGGGAAAGCACAGATCCCCAGTGCTGTTATGCCTGTAGGTAGGGCGCTAAGGCACCGTGAGAGCAGTAAGAGCTTTCAGGGCTGGGCCCTTCCTTGTGGGAGAAGGAGCCGGACGTTTGCCTTTTCGCAAGAGGCTCTGCCGCTGCCGAGCGCCATGAGATGTTGCGTCTCTGGGAAAGCACAGATCCCCACTGCTGTTGTGCCTGTAGGTAGGGCGCAAAGGCACCGTGAAGAGCAGCAAGAGCTTTCAGGGCTGGGCCCTTCCTTGTGGAGAGAAGGAGCCGGACGTTTGCCTTTTCGGCAAGAGGGCTCTGCCGCTGCCGAGCGCTATGAGATGTTGCGGTCTCTGGGAAAGCACAGATCCCCAGTGCTGTTGTGCCTGTAGATAGGGTGCCAAGGCACCGTGAAGAGCAGCAAGATCTTTCAGGGCTGGGCCCTTCCTTGTGGGAGAAGGAGCCGGACGTTTGCCTTTTCGGCAAGAGACTCTGCCCGCGGCCGAGCGCCATGAGATCTTGCGTCTCTGGGAAAGCACAGATCCCCAGTGCTGTTGTGCCTGTAGATAGAGCGCCAAGGCACCGTGAAGAGCAGCAAGAGCTTTCAGGGCTGGGCCCTTCCTGGTGGGAGAAGGAGCCGGACGTTTGCCTTTTCGGGCAAGAGGCTCTGCCGCTGCCGAGCGCCATGAGCTCTTGCGTCTCTGGGAAAGCACAGATCCCCACTGCTGTTGTGCCTGTAGGTTAGGGCGCCAAGGCACCGTGAAGAGCAGCAAGAGCTTTCAGGGCTGGGCCCTTCCTTGTGGGAGAAGGAGCCGGACGTTTGCCTTTTCGGCAAGAGCTTTGCCGCGGCCTAAGCGCCATGAGATGTTGCATCTCTGGGAAAGCACAGATCCCCACTGCTGTTGGGCCTGTAGGTAGGGCGCCAAGGCACGTGAAGAGCAGCAAGAGCTTTCAGGGCTGGGCCCTTCCTTGTGGGAGAAGGAGCCGGACGTTTGCCTTTTTCGGCAAGAGGCTCTGCCGCGTTCTAGCGCCATGAGATGTTGCGTCTCTGGGAAAGCACAGATCCCCAGTGCTGTTGTGCCTGTAGGTAGGGCGCCAAGGCACAGTGAAGAGCAGCAAGAGCTTTCAGGGCTGGGCCCTTCCTTGTGGAGAAGGAGCCGGACGTTTGCCTTTTCGGCAAGAGGCTCTGCCGCGGCCGAGCGCCATGAGCTCTTGCGTCTCAGGAAAGCACAGATCCCCACTGCTTGTTGTGCCTGTAGATAGGGCACCAAGGGTAGGGTAAGAGCAGCAAGAGCTTTCAGGGCTGGGGCCCTTCTTTGTGGGAGAAGGAGCCGGACGTTTGCCTTTTTCGGCAAGAGGCTCTGCCGCGGCCGAGCACCAACAGATCTTGCTTCTCTGGAAAGCACAGGTCCCCAGTGCTGTTGTGCCTGTAGGTAGGGCACCAAGGCACCGTGAAGAGCAGTAAGAGCTTTCAGGGCTGGGCCCTTCCTTGTGGGAGAAGGAGCCGGACGTTTGCCTTTTCGGCAAGAGGCTCTGCCGCTGCCCGAGCGCCATGAGCTCTTGCGTCTCTGGGAAAGCACAGATCCCCACTGCTGTTGTGCCTGTAGTGTAGGGCGCCAAGGCACCGTGAAGAGCAGCAAGAGCTTTCAGGGCTGGGCCCTTCCTTGTGGGAGAAGGAGCCGGACGTTTGCCTTTTCGGCAAGAGGCTCTGCCGCGGCCGAGCGCCATGAGATCTTGCGTCTCTGGGAAAGCACAGATCCCCAGTGCTGTTGTGCCTGTAGATAGGGTGCCAAGGCACCCGTGGAACAGCAGCAAGAGCTTTCAGGGCTGGGCCCTTCCTTGTGGGAGAAGGAGCCGGGACGTTTGCCTTTTCGGCAAGAGGCCTCTGCCGCTGCCGAGCGCCATGAGATGTTGCGTCTCTGGGAAAGCACAGATCCCCAGTGCTGTTGTGCCTGTAGGTAGGGCGCCAAGGCACCGTGAAGAGCAGCAAGAGCTTTCAGGGCTGGGCCCTTCCTTGTGGGAGAAGGAGCCGGACGTTTGCCTTTTCGGCAAGAGACTTTGCCGCGGGCCCGGAGCGCCATGAGACGTTGCGTCTCTGGGAAAGCACAGATCCCCAGTGCTGTTATGCCTGTAGGTAGGGCGCCAAGGCACTGTGAAGAGCAGTAAGAGCTTTCAGGGCTGGGCCCATCCTTGTGGGAGAAGGAGCCGGACGTTTGCCTTTTCGGCAAGAGGCTCTGCCGCTGCCGAGCGCCATGAGATGTTGCGTCTCTGGGAAAGCACAGATCCCCACTGCTGTTGTGCCTGTAGGTAGGGCGCAAAGGCACCGTGAAGAGCAGCAAGAGCTTTCAGGGCTGGGCCCTTCCTTGTGGGAGAAGGAGCCGGACGTTTGCCTTTTCGGCAAGAGGCTCTGCCGCTGCCGAGCGCTATGAGATGTTGCGTCTCTGGGAAAGCACAGATCCCCAGTGCTGTTGTGCCTGTAGATAGGGTGCCAAGGCACCGTGAAGAGCAGCAAGATCTTTCAGGGCTGGGCCCTTCCTTGTGGGAGAAGGAGCCGGACGTTTGCCTTTTCGGCAAGAGACTCTGCCGCGGCCGAGCGCCATGAGATCTTGCGTCTCTGGGGAAAGCACAGATCCCCAGTGCTGTTGTGCCTGTAGATAGAGCGCCAAGGCACCGTGAAGAGCAGCAAGAGCTTTCAGGGCTGGGCCCTTCCTGGTGGGAGAAGGAGCCGGACGTTTGCCTTTTCGGCAAGAGGCTCTGCCGCTGCCGAGCGCCATGAGCTCTTGCGTCTCTGGGAAAGCACAGATCCCCACTGCTGTTGTGCCTGTAGGTAGGGCGCCAAGGCACCGTGAAGAGCAGCAAGAGCTTTCAGGGCTGGGCCCTTCCTTGTGGGAGAAGGAGCCGACGTTTGCCTTTTCGGCAAGAGGCGTTTGCCGCGGCCTAGCGCCATGAGATGTTTGCATCTCTGGGAAAGCACAGATCCCCACTGCTGTTGGGCCTGTAGGTAGGGCGCCAAGGCACCGTGAAGAGCAGCAAGAGCTTTCAGGGCTGGGCCCTTCCTTGTGGGAGAAGGAGCCGGACGTTTGCCTTTTCGGCAAGAGGCTCTGCCGCTGCCGGAGCGCCATGAGATGTTGCGTCTCTGGGAAAGCACAGATCCCCAGTGCTGTTGTGCCTGTAGGTAGGGCGCCAAGGCACAGTGAAGAGCAGCAAGAGCTTTCAGGGCTGGGCCCTTCCTTGTGGGAGAAGGAGCCGGACGTTTGCCTTTTCGGCAAGAGGCTCTGCCGCGGCCGAGCGCCATGAGCTCTTGCGTCTCTGGGAAAGCACAGATCCCCAGTGCTGTTGTGCCTGTAGATAGGGCGCCAAGGGTAGGGTAAGAGCAGCAAGAGCTTTCAGGGGCTGGGCCCTTCTTTGTGGGAGAAGGAGCCGGACGTTTGCCTTTTCGGCAAGAGGCTCTGCCGCGGCCGAGCACCAACAGATCTTGCTTCTCTGGAAAGCACAGGTCCCCCAGTGCTGTTGTGCCTGTAGGCCGTGAAGAGCAGTAAGAGCTTTCAGGGCTGGGCCCTTCCTTGTGGGAGAAGGAGCCGGACGTTTGCCTTTTCGGCAAGAGGCTCTGCCGCTGCCGAGCGCCATGAGCTCTTGCGTCTCTGGGAAAGCACAGATCCCCACTGCTGTTGTGCCTGTAGGTAGGGCGCCAAGGCACCGTGAAGAGCAGCAAGAGCTTTCAGGGCTGGGCCCTTCCTTGTGGGAGAAGGAGCCGGACGTTTGCCTTTTCGGCAAGAGGCTCTGCCGCGGCCGAGCGCCATGAGATCTTGCGTCTCTGGGAAAGCACAGATCCCCAGTGCTGTTGTGCCTGTAGATAGGGTGCCAAGGCACCGTGAAGAGCAGCAAGATCTTTCAGGGCTGGGCCCTTCCTTGTGGGAGAAGGAGCCGGACGTTTGCCTTTTCGGCAAGAGGCTCTGCCGCTGCCGAGCGCCATGAGATGTTGCGTCTCTGGGAAAGCACAGATCCCCAGTGCTGTTGTGCCTGTAGGTAGGGCGCCAAGGCACCGTGAAGAGCAGCAAGAGCTTTCAGGGCTGGGCCCTTCCTTGTGGGAGAAGGAGCCGGACGTTTGCCTTTTCGGCAAGAGACTTTGCCGCGGCCGAGCGCCATGAGACGTTGCGTCTCTGGGAAAGCACAGATCCCCAGTGCTGTTATGCCTGTAGGTAGGGCGCCAAGGCACCGTGAAGAGCAGTAAGAGCTTTCAGGGCTGGGCCCTTCCTTGTGGGAGAAGGAGCCGGACGTTTGCCTTTTCGGCAAGAGGCTCTGCCGCTGCCGAGCGCCATGAGATGTTGCGTCTCTGGGAAAGCACAGATCCCCACTGCTGTTGTGCCTGTAGGTAGGGCGCAAAGGCACCGTGAAGAGCAGCAAGAGCTTTCAGGGCTGGGCCCTTCTTTGTGGCAGAAGGAGCCGGACGTTTGCCTTTTCGGCAAGAGGCTCTGCCGCTGCCGAGCGCCATGAGCTCTTGCGTCTCTGGGAAAGCACAGATCCCCACTGCTGTTGTGCCTGTAGATAGGGCGCCAATGCACCGTGAAGAGCAGCAAGAGCTTTCAGGGCTGGGCCCTTCCTTGTGGGAGAAGGAGCCGGACGTTTGCCTTTTCGGCAAGAGGCTCTGCCGCGGCCGAGCGCCATGAGATCTTGCTTCTCTGGGAAAGCACAGATCCCCAGTGCTGTTGTGCCTGTAGGTAGGGCGCCAAGGCACCGTGAAGAGCAGCAAGATCTTTCAGGGCTGGGCCCTTCCTTGTGGGAGAAGGAGCCGGACGTTTGCCTTTTCGGCAAGAGGCTCTGCCGCGGCCGAGCGCCATGAGATCTTGCGTCTCTGGGAAAGCACAATTCCCCAGTGCTGTTGTGCCTGTAGATAGAGCGCCAAGGCACCGTGAAGAGCAGCAAGAGCTTTCAGGGCTGGGCCCTTCCTGGTGGGAGAAGGAGCCGGACGTTTGCCTTTTCGGCAAGAGGCTCTGCCGCTGCCGAGCGCCATGAGCTCTTGCGTCTCTGGGAAAGCACAGATCCCCACTGCTGTTGTGCCTGTAGGTAGGGCGCCAAGGCACAGTGAAGAGCAGCAAGAGCTTTCAGGGCTGGGCCCTTCCTTGTGGGAGAAGGAGCCGGACGTTTGCCTTTTCGGCAAGAGGCTCTGCCGCTGCCGAGCGCCATGAGATCTTGCGTCTCTGGGAAAGCACAGATCCCCACTGCTGTTGTGCCTGTAGGTAGGGCGCCAAGGCACCGTGAAGAGCAGCAAGAGCTTTCAGGGCTGGGCCCTTCCTTGTGGGAGAAGGAGCCGGACGTTTGCCTTTTCGGCAAGAGACTTTGCCGCGGCCGAGCGCCATGAGATGTTGGGTCTCTGGGAAAGCACAGATCCCCAGTGCTGTTATGCCTGTAGGTAGGGCGCCAAGGCACCGTGAAGAGCAGTAAGAGCTTTCAGGGCTGGGCCCTTCCTTGTGGGAGAAGGAGCCGGACGTTTGCCTTTTCGGCAAGAGGCTCTGCCGCTGCCTAGCGCCATGAGATGTTGCATCTCTGGGAAAGCACAGATCCCCAGTGCTGTTGTGCCTGTAGGTAGGGCGCCAAGGCACGATGAAGAGCAGCAAGAGCTTTCAGGGCTGGGCCCTTCCTTGTGGGAGAAGGAGCCGGACGTTTGCCTTTTCGGCAAGAGGCTCTGCCGCTGCCGAGCGCCATGAGCTCTTGCGTCTCTGGGAAAGCACAGATCCCCAGTGCTGTTGTGCCTGTAGATAGGGCGCCAAGGCACAGTGAAGAGCAGCAAGAGCTTTCAGGGCTGGGCCCTTCCTTGTGGGAGAAGGAGCCGGACGTTTGCCTTTTCGGCAAGAGGCTCTGCCGCGGCCGAGCGCCATGAGCTCTTGCGTCTCTGGGAAAGCACAGATCCCCACTGCTGTTGTGCCTGTAGGTACGGCGCCAAGGGTAGGGTAAGAGCAGCAAGAGCTTTCAGGGCTGGGCCCTTCCTTGTGGGAGAAGGAGCCAGACGTTTGCCTTTTCGGCAAGAGGCTCTGCCGCGGCCGAGCACCAACAGATCTTGCTTCTCTGGAAAGCACAGGTCCCCAGTGCTGTTGTGCCTGTAGGTAGGGCACCAAGGCACCGTGAAGAGCAGTAAGAGCTTTCAGGGCTGGGCCCTTCCTTGTGGGAGAAGGAGCCGGACGTTTGCCTTTTCGGCAAGAGGCTCTGCCGCTGCCGAGCGCCATGAGCTCTTGCGTCTCTGGGAAAGCACAGATCCCCACTGCTGTTGTGCCTGTAGGTAGGGCGCCAAGGCACCGTGAAGAGCAGCAAGAGCTTTCAGGGCTGGGCCCTTCCTTGTGGGAGAAGGAGCCGGACGTTTGCCTTTTCGGCAAGAGGCTCTGCCGCTGCCGAGCGCCATGAGATGTTGGGTCTCTGGGAAAGCACAGATCCCCAGTGCTGTTGTGCCTGTAGATAGGGCGCCAAGGCACCGTGAAGAGCAGCAAGAGCTTTCAGGGCTGGGCCCTTCCTTGTGGGAGAAGGAGCCGGACGTTTGCCTTTTCGGCAAGAGGCTCTGCCGCTGCCGAGCGCCATGAGCTCTTGCGTCTCTGGGAAAGCACAGATCCCCAGTGCTGTTGTGCCTGTAGATAGGGCGCCAAGGCACCGTGAACAGCAGCAAGAGCTTTCAGGGCTGGGCCCTTCCTTGTGGGAGAAGGAGCCGGACGTTTGCCTTTTCGGCAAGAGGCTCTGCCGCGGCCGAGCACCAATAGATCTTGCTTCTCTGGAAAGCACAGATCCCCACTGCTGTTGTGCCTGTAGGTAGGGCACCAAGGCACCGTGAAGAGCAGCAAGAGCTTTCAGGGCTGGGCCCTTCCTTGTGGGAGAAGGAGCCGGACGTTTGCCTTTTCGGCAAGAGGCTCTGCCGCGGCCGAGCGCCATGAGATCTTGCTTCTCTGGGAAAGCACAGATCCCCAGTGCTGTTGTGCCTGTAGGTAGGGCGCCAAGGCACCGTGAAGAGCAGCAAGATCTTTCAGGGCTGGGCCCTTCCTTGTGGGAGAAGGAGCCGGACGTTTGCCTTTTCGGCAAGAGGCTCTGCCGCGGCCGAGCGCCATGAGATCTTGCGTCTCTGGGAAAGCACAATTCCCCAGTGCTGTTGTGCCTGTAGATAGAGCGCCAAGGCACCGTGAAGAGCAGCAAGAGCTTTCAGGGCTGGGCCCTTCCTGGTGGGAGAAGGAGCCGGACGTTTGCCTTTTCGGCAAGAGGCTCTGCCGCTGCCGAGCGCCATGAGATCTTGCGTCTCTGGGAAAGCACAGATCCCCACTGCTGTTGTGCCTGTAGGTAGGGCGCCAAGGCACCGTGAAGAGCAGCAAGAGCTTTCAGGGCTGGGCCCTTCCTTGTGGGAGAAGGAGCCGGACGTTTGCCTTTTCGGCAAGAGACTTTGCCGCGGCCGAGCGCCATGAGATGTTGGGTCTCTGGGAAAGCACAGATCCCCACTGCTGTTATGCCTGTAGGTAGGGCGCCAAGGCACCGTGAAGAGCAGTAAGAGCTTTCAGGGCTGGGCCCTTCCTTGTGGGAGAAGGAGCCGGACGTTTGCCTTTTCGGCAAGAGGCTCTGCCGCTGCCGAGCGCCATGAGATCTTGCGTCTCTGGGAAAGCACAGATCCCCACTGCTGTTGTGCCTGTAGGTAGGGCGCAAAGGCACCGTGAAGAGCAGCAAGAGCTTTCAGGGCTGGGCCCTTCCTTGTGGGAGAAGGAGCCGGACGTTTGCCTTTTCGGCAAGAGGCTCTGCCGCTGCCTAGCGCCATGAGATGTTGCATCTCTGGGAAAGCACAGATCCCCAGTGCTGTTGTGCCTGTAGGTAGGGCGCCAAGGCACGATGAAGAGCAGCAAGAGCTTTCAGGGCTGGGCCCTTCCTTGTGGGAGAAGGAGCCGGACGTTTGCCTTTTCGGCAAGAGGCTCTGCCGCTGCCGAGCGCCATGAGCTCTTGCGTCTCTGGGAAAGCACAGATCCCCAGTGCTGTTGTGCCTGTAGATAGGGCGCCAAGGCACAGTGAAGAGCAGCAAGAGCTTTCAGGGCTGGGCCCTTCCTTGTGGGAGAAGGAGCCGGACGTTTGCCTTTTCGGCAAGAGGCTCTGCCGCGGCCGAGCGCCATGAGCTCTTGCGTCTCTGGGAAAGCACAGATCCCCACTGCTGTTGTGCCTGTAGATAGGGCGCCAAGGGTAGGGTAAGAGCAGCAAGAGCTTTCAGGGCTGGGCCCTTCCTTGTGGGAGAAGGAGCCAGACGTTTGCCTTTTCGGCAAGAGGCTCTGCCGCGGCCGAGCACCAACAGATCTTGCTTCTCTGGAAAGCACAGGTCCCCAGTGCTGTTGTGCCTGTAGGTAGGGCACCAAGGCACCGTGAAGAGCAGTAAGAGCTTTCAGGGCTGGGCCCTTCCTTGTGGGAGAAGGAGCCGGACGTTTGCCTTTTCGGCAAGAGGCTCTGCCGCTGCCGAGCGCCATGAGCTCTTGCGTCTCTGGGAAAGCACAGATCCCCACTGCTGTTGTGCCTGTAGGTAGGGCGCCAAGGCACCGTGAAGAGCAGCAAGAGCTTTCAGGGCTGGGCCCTTCCTTGTGGGAGAAGGAGCCGGACGTTTGCCTTTTCGGCAAGAGGTTCTGCCGCTGCCGAGCGCCATGAGATGTTGGGTCTCTGGGAAAGCACAGATCCCCAGTGCTGTTGTGCCTGTAGATAGGGCGCCAAGGCACCGTGAAGAGCAGCAAGAGCTTTCAGGGCTGGGCCCTTCCTTGTGGGAGAAGGAGCCGGACGTTTGCCTTTTCGGCAAGAGGCTCTGCCGCTGCCGAGCGCCATGAGCTCTTGCGTCTCTGGGAAAGCACAGATCCCCACTGCTGTTGTGCCTGTAGATAGGGCGCCAAGGCACCGTGAACAGCAGCAAGAGCTTTCAGGGCTGGGCCCTTCCTTGTGGGAGAAGGAGCCGGACGTTTGCCTTTTCGGCAAGAGGCTCTGCCGCGGCCGAGCACCAATAGATCTTGCTTCTCTGGAAAGCACAGATCCCCACTGCTGTTGTGCCTGTAGGTAGGGCACCAAGGCACCGTGAAGAGCAGCAAGAGCTTTCAGGGCTGGGCCCTTCCTTGTGGGAGAAGGAGCCGGACGTTTGCCTTTTCGGCAAGAGGCTCTGCCGCGGCCGAGCGCCATGAGATCTTGCTTCTCTGGGAAAGCACAGATCCCCAGTGCTGTTGTGCCTGTAGGTAGGGCGCCAAGGCACCGTGAAGAGCAGCAAGATCTTTCAGGGCTGGGCCCTTCCTTGTGGGAGAAGGAGCCGGACGTTTGCCTTTTCGGCAAGAGGCTCTGCCGCGGCCGAGCGCCATGAGATCTTGCGTCTCTGGGAAAGCACAATTCCCCAGTGCTGTTGTGCCTGTAGATAGAGCGCCAAGGCACCGTGAAGAGCAGCAAGAGCTTTCAGGGCTGGGCCCTTCCTGGTGGGAGAAGGAGCCGGACGTTTGCCTTTTCGGCAAGAGGCTCTGCCGCGGACGAGCGCCATGAGATCTTGCGTCTCTGGGAAAGCACAGATCCCCACTGCTGTTGTGCCTGTAGGTAGGGCGCAAAGGCACCGTGAAGAGCAGCAAGAGCTTTCAGGGCTGGGCCCTTCCTTGTGGGAGAAGGAGCCGGACGTTTGCCTTTTCGGCAAGAGGCTCTGCCGCTGCCTAGCGCCATGAGATGTTGCGTCTCTGGGAAAGCACAGATCCCCACTGCTGTTGTGCCTGTAGGTAGGGCGCAAAGGCACCGTGAAGAGCAGCAAGAGCTTTCAGGGCTGGGCCCTTCCTTGTGGGAGAAGGAGCCGGACGTTTGCCTTTTCAGCAAGAGGCTCTGCCGCTGCCTAGCGCCATGAGATGTTGCATCTCTGGGAAAGCACAGATCCCCACTGCTGTTGTGCCTGTAGGTAGGGCGCCAAGGCACCATGAAGAGCAGCAAGAGCTTTCAGGGCTGGGCCCTTCCTTGTGGGAGAAGGAGCCGGACGTTTGCCTTTTCGGCAAGAGGCTCTGCCGCTGCCGAGCGCCATGAGCTCTTGCGTCTCTGGGAAAGCACAGATCCCCAGTGCTGTTGTGCCTGTAGATAGGGCGCCAAGGCACAGTGAAGAGCAGCAAGAGCTTTCAGGGCTGGGCCCTTCCTTGTGGGAGAAGGAGCCGGACGTTTGCCTTTTCGGCAAGAGGCTCTGCCGCGGCCGAGCGCCATGAGCTCTTGCGTCTCTGGGAAAGCACAGATCCCCAGTGCTGTTGTGCCTGTAGATAGAGCACCAAGGCACCGTGAAGAGCAGCAAGAGCTTTCAGGGCTGGGCCCTTCCTTGTGGGAGAAGGAGCCGGACGTTTGCCTTTTCGGCAAGAGGCTCTGCCGCAGCCGAGCGCCATGAGCTCTTGCGTCTCTGGGAAAGCACAGATCCCCACTGCTGTTGTGCCTGTAGGTAGGGCGCCAAGGCACCGTGAAGAGCAGCAAGAGCTTTCAGGGCTGGGCCCTTCCTTGTGGGAGAAGGAGCCGGACGTTTGCCTTTTCGGCAAGAGGCTTTGCCGCGGCCTAGCGCCATGAGATGTTGCATCTCTGGGAAAGCACAGATCCCCAGTGCTGTTGGGCCTGTAGGTAGGGCGCCAAGGCACCATGAAGAGCAGCAAGAGCTTTCAGGGCTGGGCCCTTCCTTGTGGGAGAAGGAGCCGGACGTTTGCCTTTTCGGCAAGAGGCTCTGCCGCGGCCGAGCGCCATGAGCTCTTGCGTCTCTGGGAAAGCACAGATCCCCAGTGCTGTTGTGCCTGTAGATAGGGCGCCAAGGCACAGTGAAGAGCAGCAAGAGCTTTCAGGGCTGGGCCCTTCCTTGTGGGAGAAGGAGCCGGACGTTTGCCTTTTCGGCAAGAGGCTCTGCCGCGGGCCGAGCGCCAGAGATGTTGCGTCTCTGGGAAAGCACAGATCCCCAGTGGTGTTGTGCCTGTAGATAGGGCGCCAAGGGTAGGGTAAGAGCAGCAAGAGCTTTCAGGGCTGGGCCCTTCCTTGTGGGAGAAGGAGCCGGACGTTTGCCTTTTCGGCAAGAGGCTCTGCCGCTGCCTAGCGCCATGAGATGTTGCATCTCTGGGAAAGCACAGATCCCCACTGCTGTTGTGCCTGTAGGTAGGGCGCCAAGGCACCATGAAGAGCAGCAAGAGCTTTCAGGGCTGGGCCCTTCCTTGTGGGAGAAGGAGCCGGACGTTTGCCTTTTCGGCAAGAGGCTCTGCCGCTGCCTAGCGCCATGAGATGTTGCATCTCTGGGAAAGCACAGATCCCTACTGCTGTTGTGCCTGTAGGTAGGGCGCCAAGGCACCATGAAGAGCAGCAAGAGCTTTCAGGGCTGGGCCCTTCCTTGTGGGAGAAGGAGCCGGACGTTTGCCTTTTCGGCAAGAGGCTCTGCCGCTGCCGAGCGCCATGAGCTCTTGCGTCTCTGGGAAAGCACAGATCCCCAGTGCTGTTGTGCCTGTAGATAGGGCGCCAAGGCACAGTGAAGAGCAGCAAGAGCTTTCAGGGCTGGGCCCTTCCTTGTGGGAGAAGGAGCCGGACGTTTGCCTTTTCGGCAAGAGGCTCTGCCGCGGCCGAGCGCCATGAGCTCTTGCGTCTCTGGGAAAGCACAGATCCCCACTGCTGTTGTGCCTGTAGATAGGGCGCCAAGGGTAGGGTAAGAGCAGCAAGAGCTTTCAGGGCTGGGCCCTTCCTTGTGGGAGAAGGAGCCAGACGTTTGCCTTTTCGGCAAGAGGCTCTGCCGCTGCCGAGCGCCATGAGCTCTTGCGTCTCTGGGAAAGCACAGATCCCCACTGCTGTTGTGCCTGTAGATAGGGCGCCAAGGCACCGTGAAGAGCAGCAAGAGCTTTCAGGGCTGGGCCCTTCCTTGTGGGAGAAGGAGCCGGACGTTTGCCTTTTCGGCAAGAGGCTCTGCCGCGGCCGAGCACCAATAGATCTTGCTTCTCTGGAAAGCACAGATCCCCACTGCTGTTGTGCCTGTAGGTAGGGCACCAAGGCACCGTGAAGAGCAGCAAGAGCTTTCAGGGCTGGGCCCTTCCTTGTGGGAGAAGGAGCCGGACGTTTGCCTTTTCGGCAAGAGGCTCTGCCGCTGCCGAGCGCCATGAGCTCTTGCGTCTCTGGGAAAGCACAGATCCCCACTGCTGTTGTGCCTGTAGATAGGGCGCCAAGGCACCGTGAAGAGCAGCAAGAGCTTTCAGGGCTGGGCCCTTCCTTGTGGGAGAAGGAGCCGGACGTTTGCCTTTTCGGCAAGAGGCTCTGCCGCGGCCGAGCGCCATGAGATCTTGCTTCTCTGGGAAAGCACAGATCCCCAGTGCTGTTGTGCCTGTAGGTAGGGCACCAAGGCACCGTGAAGAGCAGCAAGAGCTGTCAGGGCTGGGCCCTTCCTTGTGGGAGAAGGAGCCGGACGTTTGCCTTTTCGGCAAGAGGCTCTGCCGCGGCCGAGCGCCATGAGATCTTGCGTCTCTGGGAAAGCACAGATCCCCAGTGCTGTTGTGCCTGTAGGTAGGGCGCCAAGGCACCGTGAAGAGCAGCAAGATCTTTCAGGGCTGGGCCCTTCCTTGTGGGAGAAGGAGCCGGACGTTTGCCTTTTCGGCAAGAGGCTCTGCCGCGGCCGAGCGCCATGAGATCTTGCGTCTCTGGGAAAGCACAATTCCCCAGTGCTGTTGTGCCTGTAGATAGAGCGCCAAGGCACCGTGAAGAGCAGCAAGAGCTTTCAGGGCTGGGCCCTTCCTGGTGGGAGAAGGAGCCGGACGTTTGCCTTTTCGGCAAGAGGCTCTGCCGCTGCCGAGCGCCATGAGCTCTTGCGTCTCTGGGAAAGCACAGATCCCCACTGCTGTTGTGCCTGTAGGTAGGGCGCCAAGGCACAGTGAAGAGCAGCAAGAGCTTTCAGGGCTGGGCCCTTCCTTGTGGGAGAAGGAGCCGGACGTTTGCCTTTTCGGCAAGAGGCTCTGCCGCGGCCGAGCGCCATGAGATCTTGCATCTCTGGGAAAGCACAGATCCCCACTGCTGTTGTGCCTGTAGGTAGGGCGCCAAGGCACCGTGAAGAGCAGCAAGAGCTTTCAGGGCTGGGCCCTTCCTTGTGGGAGAAGGAGCCGGACGTTTGCCTTTTCGGCAAGAGACTTTGCCGCGGCCGAGCGCCATGAGACGTTGCGTCTCTGGGAAAGCACAGATCCCCAGTGCTGTTATGCCTGTAGGTAGGGCGCCAAGGCACCGTGAAGAGCAGTAAGAGCTTTCAGGGCTGGGCCCTTCCTTGTGGGAGAAGGAGCCGGACGTTTGCCTTTTCGGCAAGAGGCTCTGCCGCTGCCGAGCGCCATGAGCTCTTGCGTCTCTGGGAAAGCACAGATCCCCACTGCTGTTGTGCCTGTAGGTAGGGCGCCAAGGCACCGTGAAGAGCAGCAAGAGCTTTCAGGGCTGGGCCCTTCCTTATGGGAGAAGGAGCCGGACGTTTGCCTTTTCGGCAAGAGGCTCTGCCGCTGCCGAGCGCCATGAGCTCTTGCGTCTCTGGGAAAGCACAGATCCCCAGTGCTGTTGTGCCTGTAGGTAGGGCACCAAGGCACCGTGAAGAGCAGCAAGAGCTTTCAGGGCTGGGCCCTTCCTTGTGGGAGAAGGAGCCGGACGTTTGCCTTTTCGGCAAGAGGCTCTGCCGCTGCCGAGCGCCATGAGCTCTTGCGTCTCTGGGAAAGCACAGATCCCCACTGCTGTTGTGCCTGTAGATAGGGCGCCAAGGCACCGTGAACAGCAGCAAGAGCTTTCAGGGCTGGGCCCTTCCTTGTGGGAGAAGGAGCCGGACGTTTGCCTTTTCGGCAAGAGGCTCTGCCGCGGCCGAGCACCAATAGATCTTGCTTCTCTGGAAAGCACAGATCCCCACTGCTGTTGTGCCTGTAGGTAGGGCACCAAGGCACCGTGAAGAGCAGCAAGAGCTTTCAGGGCTGGGCCCTTCCTTGTGGGAGAAGGAGCCGGACGTTTGCCTTTTCGGCAAGAGGCTCTGCCGCTGCCGAGCGCCATGAGATCTTGCGTCTCTGGGAAAGCACAGATCCCCAGTGCTGTTGTGCCTGTAGGTAGGGCGCCAAGGCACCGTGAAGAGCAGCAAGATCTTTCAGGGCTGGGCCCTTCCTTGTGGGAGAAGGAGCCGGACGTTTGCCTTTTCGGCAAGAGGCTCTGCCGCGGCCGAGCGCCATGAGATCTTGCGTCTCTGGGAAAGCACAGATCCCCAGTGCTGTTGTGCCTGTAGATAGAGCGCCAAGGCACCGTGAAGAGCAGCAAGAGCTTTCAGGGCTGGGCCCTTCCTGGTGGGAGAAGGAGCCGGACGTTTGCCTTTTCGGCAAGAGGCTCTGCCGCGGACGAGCGCCATGAGATCTTGCGTCTCTGGGAAAGCACAGATCCCCACTGCTGTTGTGCCTGTAGGTAGGGCGCAAAGGCACCGTGAAGAGCAGCAAGAGCTTTCAGGGCTGGGCCCTTCCTTGTGGGAGAAGGAGCCGGACGTTTGCCTTTTCGGCAAGAGGCTCTGCCGCTGCCTAGCGCCATGAGATGTTGCGTCTCTGGGAAAGCACAGATCCCCACTGCTGTTGTGCCTGTAGGTAGGGCGCAAAGGCACCGTGAAGAGCAGCAAGAGCTTTCAGGGCTGGGCCCTTCCTTGTGGGAGAAGGAGCCGGACGTTTGCCTTTTCAGCAAGAGGCTCTGCCGCTGCCTAGCGCCATGAGATGTTGCATCTCTGGGAAAGCACAGATCCCCACTGCTGTTGTGCCTGTAGGTAGGGCGCCAAGGCACCATGAAGAGCAGCAAGAGCTTTCAGGGCTGGGCCCTTCCTTGTGGGAGAAGGAGCCGGACGTTTGCCTTTTCGGCAAGAGGCTCTGCCGCTGCCGAGCGCCATGAGCTCTTGCGTCTCTGGGAAAGCACAGATCCCCAGTGCTGTTGTGCCTGTAGATAGGGCGCCAAGGCACAGTGAAGAGCAGCAAGAGCTTTCAGGGCTGGGCCCTTCCTTGTGGGAGAAGGAGCCGGACGTTTGCCTTTTCGGCAAGAGGCTCTGCCGCGGCCGAGCGCCATGAGCTCTTGCGTCTCTGGGAAAGCACAGATCCCCACTGCTGTTGTGCCTGTAGATAGGGCGCCAAGGGTAGGGTAAGAGCAGCAAGAGCTTTCAGGGCTGGGCCCTTCCTTGTGGGAGAAGGAGCCAGACGTTTGCCTTTTCGGCAAGAGGCTCTGCCGCGGCCGAGCACCAACAGATCTTGCTTCTCTGGAAAGCACAGGTCCCCAGTGCTGTTGTGCCTGTAGGTAGGGCACCAAGGCACCGTGAAGAGCAGTAAGAGCTTTCAGGGCTGGGCCCTTCCTTGTGGGAGAAGGGGCCGGACGTTTGCCTTTTCGGCAAGAGGCTCTGCCGCTGCCGAGCGCCATGAGATGTTGGGTCTCTGGGAAAGCACAGATCCCCAGTGCTGTTGTGCCTGTAGATAGGGCGCCAAGGCACCGTGAAGAGCAGCAAGAGCTTTCAGGGCTGGGCCCTTCCTTGTGGGAGAAGGAGCCGGACGTTTGCCTTTTCGGCAAGAGGCTCTGCCGCGGCCGAGCGCCATGAGCTCTTGCGTCTCTGGGAAAGCACAGATCCCCAGTGCTGTTGTGCCTGTAGGTAGGGTGCCAAGGCACCGTGAAGAGCAGCAAGATCTTTCAGGGCTGGGCCCTTCCTTGTGGGAGAAGGAGCCGGACGTTTGCCTTTTCGGCAAGAGGCTCTGCCGCGGCCGAGCGCCATGAGCTCTTGCGTCTCTGGGAAAGCACAGATCCCCAGTGCTGTTGTGCCTGTAGATAGAGCGCCAAGGCACCGTGAAGAGCAGCAAGAGCTTTCAGGGCTGGGCCCTTCCTTGTGGGAGAAGGAGCCGGACATTTGCCTTTTCGGCAAGAGGCTCTGCCGCTGCCGAGCGCTATGAGATGTTGCGTCTCTGGGAAAGCACAGATCCCCAGTGCTGTTGTGCCTGTAGGTAGGGCGCCAAGGCACCGTGAAGAGCAGCAAGAGCTTTCAGGGCTGGGCCCTTCCTTGTGGGAGAAGGAGCCAGACGTTTGCCTTTTCGGCAAGAGGCTCTGCCGCGGCCGAGCGCCATGAGCTCTTGCGTCTCTGGGAAAGCACAGATCCCCAGTGCTGTTGTGCCTGTAGATAGAGCACCAAGGCACCGTGAAGAGCAGCAAGAGCTTTCAGGGCTGGGCCCTTCCTTGTGGGAGAAGGAGCCGGACGTTTGCCTTTTCGGCAAGAGGCTCTGCCGCAGCCGAGCGCCATGAGCTCTTGCGTCTCTGGGAAAGCACAGATCCCCACTGCTGTTGTGCCTGTAGGTAGGGCGCCAAGGCACCGTGAAGAGCAGCAAGAGCTTTCAGGGCTGGGCCCTTCCTTGTGGGAGAAGGAGCCAGACGTTTGCCTTTTCGGCAAGAGGCTTTGCCGCGGCCTAGCGCCATGAGATGTTGCATCTCTGGGAAAGCACAGATCCCCAGTGCTGTTGGGCCTGTAGGTAGGGCGCCAAGGCACCATGAAGAGCAGCAAGAGCTTTCAGGGCTGGGCCCTTCCTTGTGGGAGAAGGAGCCGGACGTTTGCCTTTTCGGCAAGAGGCTCTGCCGCTGCCGAGCGCCATGAGCTCTTGCGTCTCTGGGAAAGCACAGATCCCCAGTGCTGTTGGGCCTGTAGATAGGGCGCCAAGGCACAGTGAAGAGCAGCAAGAGCTTTCAGGGCTGGGCCCTTCCTTGTGGGAGAAGGAGCCGGACGTTTGCCTTTTCGGCAAGAGGCTCTGACGCGCCCGAGCGCCATGAGCTCTTGCGTCTCTGGGAAAGCACAGATCCCCACTGCTGTTGTGCCTGTAGATAGGGCGCCAAGGGTAGGGTAAGAGCAGCAAGAGCTTTCAGGGCTGGGCCCTTCCTTGTGGGAGAAGGAGCCGGACGTTTGCCTTTTCAGCAAGAGGCTCTGCCGCTGCCTAGCGCCATGAGATGTTGCATCTCTGGGAAAGCACAGATCCCCACTGCTGTTGTGCCTGTAGGTAGGGCGCCAAGGCACCATGAAGAGCAGCAAGAGCTTTCAGGGCTGGGCCCTTCCTTGTGGGAGAAGGAGCCGGACGTTTGCCTTTTCGGCAAGAGGCTCTGCCGCTGCCTAGCGCCATGAGATGTTGCATCTCTGGGAAAGCACAGATCCCTACTGCTGTTGTGCCTGTAGGTAGGGCGCCAAGGCACCATGAAGAGCAGCAAGAGCTTTCAGGGCTGGGCCCTTCCTTGTGGGAGAAGGAGCCGGACGTTTGCCTTTTCGGCAAGAGGCTCTGCCGCTGCCGAGCGCCATGAGCTCTTGCGTCTCTGGGAAAGCACAGATCCCCAGTGCTGTTGTGCCTGTAGATAGGGCGCCAAGGCACAGTGAAGAGCAGCAAGAGCTTTCAGGGCTGGGCCCTTCCTTGTGGGAGAAGGAGCCGGACGTTTGCCTTTTCGGCAAGAGGCTCTGCCGCGGCCGAGCGCCATGAGCTCTTGCGTCTCTGGGAAAGCACAGATCCCCACTGCTGTTGTGCCTGTAGATAGGGCGCCAAGGGTAGGGTAAGAGCAGCAAGAGCTTTCAGGGCTGGGCCCTTCCTTGTGGGAGAAGGAGCCAGACGTTTGCCTTTTCGGCAAGAGGCTCTGCCGCTGCCGAGCGCCATGAGCTCTTGCGTCTCTGGGAAAGCACAGATCCCCACTGCTGTTGTGCCTGTAGATAGGGCGCCAAGGCACCGTGAAGAGCAGCAAGAGCTTTCAGGGCTGGGCCCTTCCTTGTGGGAGAAGGAGCCGGACGTTTGCCTTTTCGGCAAGAGGCTCTGCCGCTGCCGAGCGCCATGAGCTCTTGCGTCTCTGGGAAAGCACAGATCCCCACTGCTGTTGTGCCTGTAGATAGGGCGCCAAGGCACCGTGAAGAGCAGCAACAGCTTTCAGGGCTGGGCCCTTCCTTGTGGGAGAAGGAGCCGGACGTTTGCCTTTTCGGCAAGAGGCTCTGCCGCGGCCGAGCGCCATGAGATCTTGCTTCTCTGGGAAAGCACAGATCCCCAGTGCTGTTGTGCCTGTAGGTAGGGCACCAAGGCACCGTGAAGAGCAGCAAGAGCTGTCAGGGCTGGGCCCTTCCTTGTGGGAGAAGGAGCCGGACGTTTGCCTTTTCGGCAAGAGGCTCTGCCGCGGCCGAGCGCCATGAGATCTTGCTTCTCTGGGAAAGCACAGATCCCCAGTGCTGTTGTGCCTGTAGGTAGGGCGCCAAGGCACCGTGAAGAGCAGCAAGATCTTTCAGGGCTGGGCCCTTCCTTGTGGGAGAAGGAGCCGGACGTTTGCCTTTTCGGCAAGAGGCTCTGCCGCGGCCGAGCGCCATGAGATCTTGCGTCTCTGGGAAAGCACAATTCCCCAGTGCTGTTGTGCCTGTAGATAGAGCGCTAAGGCACCGTGAAGAGCAGCAAGAGCTTTCAGGGCTGGGCCCTTCCTGGTGGGAGAAGGAGCCGGACGTTTGCCTTTTCGGCAAGAGGCTCTGCCGCTGCCGAGCGCCATGAGCTCTTGCGTCTCTGGGAAAGCACAGATCCCCACTGCTGTTGTGCCTGTAGGTAGGGCGCCAAGGCACAGTGAAGAGCAGCAAGAGCTTTCAGGGCTGGGCCCTTCCTTGTGGGAGAAGGAGCCGGACGTTTGCCTTTTCGGCAAGAGGCTCTGCCGCGGCCGAGCGCCATGAGATCTTGCATCTCTGGGAAAGCACAGATCCCCACTGCTGTTGTGCCTGTAGGTAGGGCGCCAAGGCACCGTGAAGAGCAGCAAGAGCTTTCAGGGCTGGGCCCTTCCTTGTGGGAGAAGGAGCCGGACGTTTGCCTTTTCGGCAAGAGACTTTGCCGCGGCCGAGCGCCATGAGACGTTGCGTCTCTGGGAAAGCACAGATCCCCAGTGCTGTTATGCCTGTAGGTAGGGCGCCAAGGCACCGTGAAGAGCAGTAAGAGCTTTCAGGGCTGGGCCCTTCCTTGTGGGAGAAGGAGCCGGACGTTTGCCTTTTCGGCAAGAGGCTCTGCCGCTGCCGAGCGCCATGAGATGTTGCGTCTCTGGGAAAGCACAGATCCCCACTGCTGTTGTGCCTGTAGGTAGGGCGCAAAGGCACCGTGAAGAGCAGCAAGAGCTTTCAGGGCTGGGCCCTTCCTTGTGGGAGAAGGAGCCGGACGTTTGCCTTTTCGGCAAGAGGCTCTGCCACTGCCTAGCGCCATGAGATGTTGCATCTCTGGGAAAGCACAGATCCCCACTGCTGTTGTGCCTGTAGGTAGGGCGCCAAGGCACCATGAAGAGCAGCAAGAGCTTTCAGGGCTGGGCCCTTCCTTGTGGGAGAAGGAGCCGGACGTTTGCCTTTTCGGCAAGAGGCTCTGCCGCTGCCGAGCGCCATGAGCTCTTGCGTCTCTGGGAAAGCACAGATCCCCAGTGCTGTTGTGCCTGTAGATAGGGCGCCAAGGCACAGTGAAGAGCAGCAAGAGCTTTCAGGGCTGGGCCCTTCCTTGTGGGAGAAGGAGCCGGACGTTTGCCTTTTCGGCAAGAGGCTCTGCCGCGGCCGAGCGCCATGAGCTCTTGCGTCTCTGGGAAAGCACAGATCCCCACTGCTGTTGTGCCTGTAGATAGGACGCCAAGGGTAGGGTAAGAGCAGCAAGAGCTTTCAGGGCTGGGCCCTTCCTTGTGGGAGAAGGAGCCAGACGTTTGCCTTTTCGGCAAGAGGCTCTGCCGCGGCCGAGCACCAACAGATCTTGCTTCTCTGGAAAGCACAGGTCCCCAGTGCTGTTGTGCCTGTAGGTAGGGCACCAAGGCACCGTGAAGAGCAGTAAGAGCTTTCAGGGCTGGGCCCTTCCTTGTGGGAGAAGGAGCCGGACGTTTGCCTTTTCGGCAAGAGGCTCTGCCGCTGCCGAGCGCCATGAGCTCTTGCGTCTCTGGGAAAGCACAGATCCCCACTGCTGTTGTGCCTGTAGGTAGGGCGCCAAGGCACCGTGAAGAGCAGCAAGAGCTTTCAGGGCTGGGCCCTTCCTTATGGGAGAAGGAGCCGGACGTTTGCCTTTTCGGCAAGAGGCTCTGCCGCTGCCGAGCGCCATGAGATGTTGGGTCTCTGGGAAAGCACAGATCCCCAGTGCTGTTGTGCCTGTAGATAGGGCGCCAAGGCACCGTGAAGAGCAGCAAGAGCTTTCAGGGCTGGGCCCTTCCTTGTGGGAGAAGGAGCCGGACGTTTGCCTTTTCGGCAAGAGGCTCTGCCGCGGCCGAGCGCCATGAGATCTTGCTTCTCTGGGAAAGCACAGATCCCCAGTGCTGTTGTGCCTGTAGGTAGGGTGCCAAGGCACCGTGAAGAGCAGCAAGATCTTTCAGGGCTGGGCCCTTCCTTGTGGGAGAAGGAGCCGGACGTTTGCCTTTTCGGCAAGAGGCTCTGCCGCGGCCGAGCGCCATGAGATCTTGCGTCTCTGGGAAAGCACAGATCCCCAGTGCTGTTGTGCCTGTAGATAGAGCGCCAAGGCACCGTGAAGAGCAGCAAGAGCTTTCAGGGCTGGGCCCTTCCTTGTGGGAGAAGGAGCCGGACGTTTGCCTTTTCGGCAAGAGGCTCTGCCGCTGCCGAGCGCCATGAGCTCTTGCGTCTCTGGGAAAGCACAGATCCCCACTGCTGTTGTGCCTGTAGGTAGGGCGCCAAGGCACAGTGAAGAGCAGCAAGAGCTTTCAGGGCTGGGCCCTTCCTTGTGGGAGAAGGAGCCGGACGTTTGCCTTTTCGGCAAGAGGCTCTGCCGCGGCCGAGCGCCATGAGCTCTTGCGTCTCTGGGAAAGCACAGATCCCCACTGCTGTTGTGCCTGTAGGTAGGGCGCCAAGGCACCGTGAAGAGCAGCAAGAGCTTTCAGGGCTGGGCCCTTCCTTGTGGGAGAAGGAGCCGGACGTTTGCCTTTTCGGCAAGAGGCTCTGCCGCTGCCGAGCGCCATGAGATCTTGCGTCTCTGGGAAAGCACAGATCCCCACTGCTGTTGTGCCTGTAGGTAGGGCGCAAAGGCACCGTGAAGAGCAGCAAGAGCTTTCAGGGCTGGGCCCTTCCTTGTGGGAGAAGGAGCCGGACGTTTGCCTTTTCGGCAAGAGGCTCTGCCGCTGCCGAGCGCTATGAGATGTTGCGTCTCTGGGAAAGCACAGATCCCCAGTGCTGTTGTGCCTGTAGGTAGGGCGCCAAGGCACCGTGAAGAGCAGCAAGATCTTTCAGGGCTGGGCCCTTCCTTGTGGGAGAAGGAGCCGGACGTTTGCCTTTTCGGCAAGAGGCTCTGCCGCGGCCGAGCGCCATGAGATCTTGCGTCTCTGGGAAAGCACAGATCCCCAGTGCTGTTGTGCCTGTAGATAGAGCACCAAGGCACCGTGAAGAGCAGCAAGAGCTTTCAGGGCTGGGCCCTTCCTTGTGGGAGAAGGAGCCGGACGTTTGCCTTTTCGGCAAGAGGCTCTGCCGCAGCCGAGCGCCATGAGCTCTTGCGTCTCTGGGAAAGCACAGATCCCCACTGCTGTTGTGCCTGTAGGTAGGGCGCCAAGGCACCGTGAAGAGCAGCAAGAGCTTTCAGGGCTGGGCCCTTCCTTGTGGGAGAAGGAGCCGGACGTTTGCCTTTTCGGCAAGAGGCTCTGCCGCGGCCGAGCGCCATGAGATCTTGCTTCTCTGGGAAAGCACAGATCCCCAGTGCTGTTGGGCCTGTAGGTAGGGCGCCAAGGCACCGTGAAGAGCAGCAAGATCTTTCAGGGCTGGGCCCTTCCTTGTGGGAGAAGGAGCCGGACGTTTGCCTTTTCGGCAAGAGGCTCTGCCGCTGCCGAGCGCCATGAGATGTTGGGTCTCTGGGAAAGCACAGATCCCCAGTGCTGTTCTGCCTGTAGATAGGGCGCCAAGGCACAGTGAAGAGCAGCAAGAGCTTTCAGGGCTGGGCCCTTCCTTGTGGGAGAAGGAGCCGGACGTTTGCCTTTTCGGCAAGAGGCTCTGCCGCGGCCGAGCACCAATAGATCTTGCTTCTCTGGAAAGCACAGATCCCCACTGCTGTTGTGCCTGTAGGTAGGGCACCAAGGCACCGTGAAGAGCAGCAAGAGCTTTCAGGGCTGGGCCCTTCCTTGTGGGAGAAGGAGCCGGACGTTTGCCTTTTCGGCAAGAGGCTCTGCCGCGGCCGAGCGCCATGAGATCTTGCTTCTCTGGGAAAGCACAGATCCCCAGTGCTGTTGTGCCTGTAGGTAGGGCGCCAAGGCACCGTGAAGAGCAGCAAGATCTTTCAGGGCTGGGCCCTTCCTTGTGGGAGAAGGAGCCGGACGTTTGCCTTTTCGGCAAGAGGCTCTGCCGCTGCCGAGCGCCATGAGCTCTTGCGTCTCTGGGAAAGCACAGATCCCCAGTGCTGTTCTGCCTGTAGATAGGGCGCCAAGGCACAGTGAAGAGCAGCAAGAGCTTTCAGGGCTGGGCCCTTCCTTGTGGGAGAAGGAGCCGGACGTTTGCCTTTTCGGCAAGAGGCTCTGACGCGGCCGAGCGCCATGAGCTCTTGCGTCTCTGGGAAAGCACAGATCCCCACTGCTGTTGTGCCTGTAGGTAGGGCGCCAAGGCACCGTGAAGAGCAGCAAGAGCTTTCAGGGCTGGGCCCTTCCTTGTGGGAGAAGGAGCCGGACGTTTGCCTTTTCGGCAAGAGGCTCTGCCGCTGCCGAGCGCCATGAGATCTTGCGTCTCTGGGAAAGCACAGATCCCCACTGCTGTTGTGCCTGTAGGTAGGGCGCAAAGGCACCGTGAAGAGCAGCAAGAGCTTTCAGGGCTGGGCCCTTCCTTGTGGGAGAAGGAGCCGGACGTTTGCCTTTTCGGCAAGAGGCTCTGCCGCTGCCGAGCGCTATGAGATGTTGCGTCTCTGGGAAAGCACAGATCCCCAGTGCTGTTGTGCCTGTAGGTAGGGCGCCAAGGCACCGTGAAGAGCAGCAAGATCTTTCAGGGCTGGGCCCTTCCTTGTGGGAGAAGGAGCCGGACGTTTGCCTTTTCGGCAAGAGGCTCTGCCGCGGCCGAGCGCCATGAGATCTTGCGTCTCTGGGAAAGCACAGATCCCCAGTGCTGTTGTGCCTGTAGATAGAGCACCAAGGCACCGTGAAGAGCAGCAAGAGCTTTCAGGGCTGGGCCCTTCCTTGTGGGAGAAGGAGCCGGACGTTTGCCTTTTCGGCAAGAGGCTCTGCCGCAGCCGAGCGCCATGAGCTCTTGCGTCTCTGGGAAAGCACAGATCCCCAGTGCTGTTGTGCCTGTAGGTAGGGCACCAAGGCACCGTGAAGAGCAGCAAGAGCTTTCAGGGCTGGGCCCTTCCTTGTGGCAGAAGGAGCCGGACGTTTGCCTTTTCGGCAAGAGGCTCTGCCGCTGCCGAGCGCCATGAGATGTTGGGTCTCTGGGAAAGCACAGATCCCCACTGCTGTTGTGCCTGTAGATAGGGCGCCAAGGCACCGTGAAGAGCAGCAAGAGCTTTCAGGGCTGGGCCCTTCCTTGTGGGAGAAGGAGCCGGACGTTTGCCTTTTCGGCAAGAGGCTCTGCCGCGGCCGAGCACCAATAGATCTTGCTTCTCTGGAAAGCACAGATCCCCAGTGCTGTTGTGCCTGTAGGTAGGGCGCCAAGGCACCGTGAAGAGCAGCAAGATCTTTCAGGGCTGGGCCCTTCCTTGTGGGAGAAGGAGCCGGACGTTTGCCTTTTCGGCAAGAGGCTCTGCCGCTGCCGAGCGCCATGAGCTCTTGCGTCTCTGGGAAAGCACAGATCCCCACTGCTGTTGTGCCTGTAGGTAGGGCACCAAGGCACCGTGAAGAGCAGCAAGAGCTTTCAGGGCTGGGCCCTTCCTTGTGGGAGAAGGAGCCGGACGTTTGCCTTTTCGGCAAGAGGCTCTGCCGCTGCCGAGCGCCATGAGATGTTGGGTCTCTGGGAAAGCACAGATCCCCAGTGCTGTTGTGCCTGTAGATAGGGCGCCAAGGCACCGTGAAGAGCAGCAAGAGCTTTCAGGGCTGGGCCCTTCCTTGTGGGAGAAGGAGCCGGACGTTTGCCTTTTCGGCAAGAGGCTCTGCCGCGGCCGAGCACCAATAGATCTTGCTTCTCTGGAAAGCACAGATCCCCAGTGCTGTTGTGCCTGTAGGTAGGGCGCCAAGGCACCGTGAAGAGCAGCAAGAGCTTTCAGGGCTGGGCCCTTCCTTGTGGGAGAAGGAGCCGGACGTTTGCCTTTTCGGCAAGAGGCTCTGCCGCTGCCGAGCGCCATGAGCTCTTGCGTCTCTGGGAAAGCACAGATCCCCACTGCTGTTATGCCTGTAGGTAGGGCACCAAGGCACCGTGAAGAGCAGCAAGAGCTTTCAGGGCTGGGCCCTTCCTTGTGGGAGAAGGAGCCGGACGTTTGCCTTTTCGGCAAGAGGCTCTGCCGCTGCCGAGCGCCATGAGCTCTTGCGTCTCTGGGAAAGCACAGATCCCCACTGCTGTTGTGCCTGTAGATAGGGCGCCAAGGCACCGTGAAGAGCAGCAAGAGCTTTCAGGGCTGGGCCCTTCCTTGTGGGAGAAGGAGCCGGACGTTTGCCTTTTCGGCAAGAGGCTCTGCCGCGGCCGAGCACCAATAGATCTTGCTTCTCTGGGAAAGCACAGATCCCCAGTGCTGTTGTGCCTGTAGGTAGGGCGCCAAGGCACCGTGAAGAGCAGCAAGATCTTTCAGGGCTGGGCCCTTCCTTGTGGGAGAAGGAGCCGGACGTTTGCCTTTTCGGCAAGAGGCTCTGCCGCTGCCGAGCGCCATGAGCTCTTGCGTCTCTGGGAAAGCACAGATCCCCAGTGCTGTTCTGCCTGTAGATAGGGCGCCAAGGCACAGTGAAGAGCAGCAAGAGCTTTCAGGGCTGGGCCCTTCCTTGTGGGAGAAGGAGCCGGACGTTTGCCTTTTCGGCAAGAGGCTCTGACGCGGCCGAGCGCCATGAGCTCTTGCGTCTCTGGGAAAGCACAGATCCCCACTGCTGTTGTGCCTGTAGATAGGGCGCCAAGGGTAGGGTAAGAGCAGCAAGAGCTTTCAGGGCTGGGCCCTTCCTTGTGGGAGAAGGAGCCGGACGTTTGCCTTTTCGGCAAGAGGCTCTGCCGCGGCCGAGCACCAACAGATCTTGCTTCTCTGGAAAGCACAGGTCCCCAGTGCTGTTGTGCCTGTAGGTAGGGCACCAAGGCACCGTGAAGAGCAGTAAGAGCTTTCAGGGCTGGGCCCTTCCTTGTGGGAGAAGGAGCCGGACGTTTGCCTTTTCGGCAAGAGGCTCTGCCGCAGCCGAGCGCCATGAGCTCTTGCGTCTCTGGGAAAGCACAGATCCCCACTGCTGTTGTGCCTGTAGGTAGGGCACAAAGGCACCGTGAAGAGCAGCAAGAGCTTTCAGGGCTGGGCCCTTCCTTGTGGGAGAAGGAGCCGGACGTTTGCCTTTTCGGCAAGAGGCTCTGCCGCTGCCGAGCGCCATGAGATGTTGGGTCTCTGGGAAAGCACAGATCCCCAGTGCTGTTGTGCCTGTAGATAGGGCGCCAAGGCACCGTGAAGAGCAGCAAGAGCTTTCAGGGCTGGGCCCTTCCTTGTGGGAGAAGGAGCCGGACGTTTGCCTTTTCGGCAAGAGGCTCTGCCGCGGCCGAGCACCAATAGATCTTGCTTCTCTGGAAAGCACAGATCCCCAGTGCTGTTGTGCCTGTAGGTAGGGCGCCAAGGCACCGTGAAGAGCAGCAAGAGCTTTCAGGGCTGGGCCCTTCCTTGTGGGAGAAGGAGCCGGACGTTTGCCTTTTCGGCAAGAGGCTCTGCCGCTGCCGAGCGCCATGAGCTCTTGCGTCTCTGGGAAAGCACAGATCCCCACTGCTGTTATGCCTGTAGGTAGGGCACCAAGGCACCGTGAAGAGCAGCAAGAGCTTTCAGGGCTGGGCCCTTCCTTGTGGGAGAAGGAGCCGGACGTTTGCCTTTTCGGCAAGAGGCTCTGCCGCTGCCGAGCGCCATGAGCTCTTGCGTCTCTGGGAAAGCACAGATCCCCACTGCTGTTGTGCCTGTAGATAGGGCGCCAAGGCACCGTGAAGAGCAGCAAGAGCTTTCAGGGCTGGGCCCTTCCTTGTGGGAGAAGGAGCCGGACGTTTGCCTTTTCGGCAAGAGGCTCTGCCGCGGCCGAGCACCAATAGATCTTGCTTCTCTGGAAAGCACAGATCCCCACTGCTGTTGTGCCTGTAGGTAGGGCACCAAGGCACCGTGAAGAGCAGCAAGAGCTTTCAGGGCTGGGCCCTTCCTTGTGGGAGAAGGAGCCGGACGTTTGCCTTTTCGGCAAGAGGCTCTGCCGCGGCCGAGCGCCATGAGATCTTGCTTCTCTGGGAAAGCACAGATCCCCAGTGCTGTTGTGCCTGTAGGTAGGGCGCCAAGGCACCGTGAAGAGCAGCAAGAGCTTTCAGGGCTGGGCCCTTCCTGGTGGGAGAAGGAGCCGGACGTTTGCCTTTTCGGCAAGAGGCTCTGCCGCTGCCGAGCGCCATGAGCTCTTGCGTCTCTGGGAAAGCACAGATCCCCACTGCTGTTGTGCCTGTAGGTAGGGCGCCAAGGCACAGTGAAGAGCAGCAAGAGCTTTCAGGGCTGGGCCCTTCCTTGTGGGAGAAGGAGCCGGACGTTTGCCTTTTCGGCAAGAGGCTCTGCCCCGGCCGAGCGCCATGAGATGTTGCGTCTCTGGGAAAGCACAGATCCCCACTGCTGTTGTGCCTGTAGGTAGGGCGCCAAGGCACCGTGAAGAGCAGCAAGAGCTTTCAGGGCTGGGCCCTTCCTTGTGGGAGAAGGAGCCGGACGTTTGCCTTTTCGGCAAGAGACTTTGCCGCGGCCGAGCGCCATGAGACGTTGCGTCTCTGGGAAAGCACAGATCCCCACTGCTGTTATGCCTGTAGGTAGGGCGCCAAGGCACCGTGAAGAGCAGTAAGAGCTTTCAGGGCTGGGCCCTTCCTTGTGGGAGAAGGAGCCGGACGTTTGCCTTTTCGGCAAGAGGCTCTGCCGCTGCCGAGCGCCATGAGATGTTGCGTCTCTGGGAAAGCACAGATCCCCACTGCTGTTGTGCCTGTAGGTAGGGCGCAAAGGCACCGTGAAGAGCAGCAAGAGCTTTCAGGGCTGGGCCCTTCCTTGTGGGAGAAGGAGCCGGACGTTTGCCTTTTCGGCAAGAGGCTCTGCCGCTGCCTAGCGCCATGAGATGTTGCATCTCTGGGAAAGCACAGATCCCCACTGCTGTTGTGCCTGTAGGTAGGGCGCCAAGGCACCATGAAGAGCAGCAAGAGCTTTCAGGGCTGGGCCCTTCCTTGTGGGAGAAGGAGCCGGACGTTTGCCTTTTCGGCAAGAGGCTCTGCCGCTGCCGAGCGCCATGAGCTCTTGCGTCTCTGGGAAAGCACAGATCCCCAGTGCTGTTGTGCCTGTAGATAGGGCGCCAAGGCACAGTGAAGAGCAGCAAGAGCTTTCAGGGCTGGGCCCTTCCTTGTGGGAGAAGGAGCCGGACGTTTGCCTTTTCGGCAAGAGGCTCTGCCGCGGCCGAGCGCCATGAGCTCTTGCGTCTCTGGGAAAGCACAGATCCCCACTGCTGTTGTGCCTGTAGATAGGGCGCCAAGGGTAGGGTAAGAGCAGCAAGAGCTTTCAGGGCTGGGCCCTTCCTTGTGGGAGAAGGAGCCAGACGTTTGCCTTTTCGGCAAGAGGCTCTGCCGCGGCCGAGCACCAACAGATCTTGCTTCTCTGGAAAGCACAGGTCCCCAGTGCTGTTATGCCTGTAGATAGGGCGCCAAGGCACCGTGAAGAGCAGCAAGAGCTTTCAGGGCTGGGCCCTTCCTTGTGGGAGAAGGAGCCGGACGTTTGCCTTTTCGGCAAGAGGCTCTGCCGCGGCCGAGCGCCATGAGCTCTTGCGTCTCTGGGAAAGCACAGATCCCCACTGCTGTTGTGCCTGTAGGTAGGGCGCCAAGGCACCGTGAAGAGCAGCAAGAGCTTTCAGGGCTGGGCCCTTCCTTGTGGGAGAAGGAGCCGGACGTTTGCCTTTTCGGCAAGAGGCTCTGCCGCTGCCGAGCGCCATGAGATCTTGCGTCTCTGGGAAAGCACAGATCCCCACTGCTGTTGTGCCTGTAGGTAGGGCGCAAAGGCACCGTGAAGAGCAGCAAGAGCTTTCAGGGCTGGGCCCTTCCTTGTGGGAGAAGGAGCCGGACGTTTGCCTTTTCGGCAAGAGGCTCTGCCGCTGCCGAGCGCTATGAGATGTTGCGTCTCTGGGAAAGCACAGATCCCCAGTGCTGTTGTGCCTGTAGGTAGGGCGCCAAGGCACCGTGAAGAGCAGCAAGATCTTTCAGGGCTGGGCCCTTCCTTGTGGGAGAAGGAGCCGGACGTTTGCCTTTTCGGCAAGAGGCTCTGCCGCGGCCGAGCGCCATGAGATCTTGCGTCTCTGGGAAAGCACAGATCCCCACTGCTGTTGTGCCTGTAGATAGAGCACCAAGGCACCGTGAAGAGCAGCAAGAGCTTTCAGGGCTGGGCCCTTCCTTGTGGGAGAAGGAGCCGGACGTTTGCCTTTTCGGCAAGAGGCTCTGCCGCAGCCGAGCGCCATGAGATCTTGCGTCTCTGGGAAAGCACAGATCCCCACTGCTGTTGTGCCTGTAGGTAGGGCGCCAAGGCACCGTGAAGAGCAGCAAGAGCTTTCAGGGCTGGGCCCTTCCTTGTGGGAGAAGGAGCCGGACGTTTGCCTTTTCGGCAAGAGGCTTTGCCGCGGCCTAGCGCCATGAGATCTTGCTTCTCTGGGAAAGCACAGATCCCCAGTGCTGTTGGGCCTGTAGGTAGGGCGCCAAGGCACCATGAAGAGCAGCAAGAGCTTTCAGGGCTGGGCCCTTCCTTGTGGGAGAAGGAGCCGGACGTTTGCCTTTTCGGCAAGAGGCTCTGCCGCTGCCGAGCGCCATGAGCTCTTGCGTCTCTGGGAAAGCACAGATCCCCAGTGCTGTTCTGCCTGTAGATAGGGCGCCAAGGCACAGTGAAGAGCAGCAAGAGCTTTCAGGGCTGGGCCCTTCCTTGTGGGAGAAGGAGCCGGACGTTTGCCTTTTCGGCAAGAGGCTCTGACGCGGCCGAGCGCCATGAGCTCTTGCGTCTCTGGGAAAGCACAGATCCCCACTGCTGTTGTGCCTGTAGATAGGGCGCCAAGGGTAGGGTAAGAGCAGCAAGAGCTTTCAGGGCTGGGCCCTTCCATGTGGGAGAAGGAGCCGGACGTTTGCCTTTTCGGCAAGAGGCTCTGCCGCGGCCGAGCACCAACAGATCTTGCTTCTCTGGAAAGCACAGGTCCCCAGTGCTGTTGTGCCTGTAGGTAGGGCACCAAGGCACCGTGAAGAGCAGTAAGAGCTTTCAGGGCTGGGCCCTTCCTTGTGGGAGAAGGAGCCGGACGTTTGCCTTTTCGGCAAGAGGCTCTGCCGCAGCCGAGCGCCATGAGCTCTTGCGTCTCTGGGAAAGCACAGATCCCCACTGCTGTTGTGCCTGTAGGTAGGGCACCAAGGCACCGTGAAGAGCAGCAAGAGCTTTCAGGGCTGGGCCCTTCCTTGTGGGAGAAGGAGCCGGACGTTTGCCTTTTCGGCAAGAGGCTCTGCCGCTGCCGAGCGCCATGAGATGTTGGGTCTCTGGGAAAGCACAGATCCCCAGTGCTGTTGTGCCTGTAGATAGGGCGCCAAGGCACCGTGAAGAGCAGCAAGAGCTTTCAGGGCTGGGCCCTTCCTTGTGGGAGAAGGAGCCGGACGTTTGCCTTTTCGGCAAGAGGCTCTGCCGCGGCCGAGCACCAATAGATCTTGCTTCTCTGGAAAGCACAGATCCCCAGTGCTGTTGTGCCTGTAGGTAGGGCGCCAAGGCACCGTGAAGAGCAGCAAGAGCTTTCAGGGCTGGGCCCTTCCTTGTGGGAGAAGGAGCCGGACGTTTGCCTTTTCGGCAAGAGGCTCTGCCGCTGCCGAGCGCCATGAGCTCTTGCGTCTCTGGGAAAGCACAGATCCCCAGTGCTGTTGTGCCTGTAGGTAGGGCACCAAGGCACCGTGAAGAGCAGCAAGAGCTTTCAGGGCTGGGCCCTTCCTTGTGGGAGAAGGAGCCGGACGTTTGCCTTTTCGGCAAGAGGCTCTGCCGCTGCCGAGCGCCATGAGCTCTTGCGTCTCTGGGAAAGCACAGATCCCCAGTGCTGTTGTGCCTGTAGATAGGGCGCCAAGGCACCGTGAAGAGCAGCAAGAGCTTTCAGGGCTGGGCCCTTCCTTGTGGGAGAAGGAGCCGGACGTTTGCCTTTTCGGCAAGAGGCTCTGCCGCGGCCGAGCACCAATAGATCTTGCTTCTCTGGAAAGCACAGATCCCCAGTGCTGTTGTGCCTGTAGGTAGGGCACCAAGGCACCGTGAAGAGCAGCAAGAGCTTTCAGGGCTGGGCCCTTCCTTGTGGGAGAAGGAGCCGGACGTTTGCCTTTTCGGCAAGAGGCTCTGCCGCGGCCGAGCGCCATGAGATCTTGCTTCTCTGGGAAAGCACAGATCCCCAGTGCTGTTGTGCCTGTAGGTAGGGCGCCAAGGCACCGTGAAGAGCAGCAAGATCTTTCAGGGCTGGGCCCTTCCTTGTGGGAGAAGGAGCCGGACGTTTGCCTTTTCGGCAAGAGGCTCTGCCGCGGCCGAGAGCCATGAGATCTTGCGTCTCTGGGAAAGCACAATTCCCCAGTGCTGTTGTGCCTGTAGATAGAGCGCCAAGGCACCGTGAAGAGCAGCAAGAGCTTTCAGGGCTGGGCCCTTCCTGGTGGGAGAAGGAGCCGGACGTTTGCCTTTTCGGCAAGAGGCTCTGCCGCTGCCGAGCGCCATGAGTTCTTGCGTCTCTGGGAAAGCACAGATCCCCACTGCTGTTGTGCCTGTAGGTAGGGCGCCAAGGCACCGTGAAGAGCAGCAAGAGCTTTCAGGGCTGGGCCCTTCCTTGTGGGAGAAGGAGCCGGACGTTTGCCTTTTCGGCAAGAGACTTTGCCGCGGCCGAGCGCCATGAGACGTTGCGTCTCTGGGAAAGCACAGATCCCCACTGCTGTTATGCCTGTAGGTAGGGCGCAAAGGCACCGTGAAGAGCAGTAAGAGCTTTCAGGGCTGGGCCCTTCCTTGTGGGAGAAGGAGCCGGACGTTTGCCTTTTCGGCAAGAGGCTCTGCCGCTGCCGAGCGCCATGAGATGTTGCGTCTCTGGGAAAGCACAGATCCCCACTGCTGTTGTGCCTGTAGGTAGGGCGCAAAGGCACCGTGAAGAGCAGCAAGAGCTTTCAGGGCTGGGCCCTTCCTTGTGGGAGAAGGAGCCGGACGTTTGCCTTTTCGGCAAGAGGCTCTGCCGCTGCCTAGCGCCATGAGATGTTGCATCTCTGGGAAAGCACAGATCCCCACTGCTGTTGTGCCTGTAGGTAGGGCGCCAAGGCACCATGAAGAGCAGCAAGAGCTTTCAGGGCTGGGCCCTTCCTTGTGGGAGAAGGAGCCGGACGTTTGCCTTTTCGGCAAGAGGCTCTGCCGCTGCCGAGCGCCATGAGCTCTTGCGTCTCTGGGAAAGCACAGATCCCCAGTGCTGTTGTGCCTGTAGATAGGGCGCCAAGGCACAGTGAAGAGCAGCAAGAGCTTTCAGGGCTGGGCCCTTCCTTGTGGGAGAAGGAGCCGGACGTTTGCCTTTTCGGCAAGAGGCTCTGCCGCGGCCGAGCGCCATGAGCTCTTGCGTCTCTGGGAAAGCACAGATCCCCACTGCTGTTGTGCCTGTAGATAGGGCGCCAAGGGTAGGGTAAGAGCAGCAAGAGCTTTCAGGGCTGGGCCCTTCCTTGTGGGAGAAGGAGCCGGACGTTTGCCTTTTCGGCAAGAGGCTCTGCCGCGGCCGAGCACCAACAGATCTTGCTTCTCTGGAAAGCACAGGTCCCCAGTGCTGTTGTGCCTGTAGGTAGGGCACCAAGGCACCGTGAAGAGCAGTAAGAGCTTTCAGGGCTGGGCCCTTCCTTGTGGGAGAAGGAGCCGGACGTTTGCCTTTTCGGCAAGAGGCTCTGCCGCTGCCGAGCGCCATGAGCTCTTGCGTCTCTGGGAAAGCACAGATCCCCACTGCTGTTGTGCCTGTAGATAGGGCGCCAAGGCACCGTGAAGAGCAGCAAGAGCTTTCAGGGCTGGGCCCTTCCTTATGGGAGAAGGAGCCGGACGTTTGCCTTTTCGGCAAGAGGCTCTGCCGCTGCCGAGCGCCATGAGATGTTGGGTCTCTGGGAAAGCACAGATCCCCAGTGCTGTTGTGCCTGTAGATAGGGCGCCAAGGCACCGTGAAGAGCAGCAAGAGCTTTCAGGGCTGGGCCCTTCCTTGTGGGAGAAGGAGCCGGACGTTTGCCTTTTCGGCAAGAGGCTCTGCCGCGGCCGAGCGCCATGAGATCTTGCTTCTCTGGGAAAGCACAGATCCCCAGTGCTGTTGTGCCTGTAGGTAGGGTGCCAAGGCACCGTGAAGAGCAGCAAGATCTTTCAGGGCTGGGCCCTTCCTTGTGGGAGAAGGAGCCGGACGTTTGCCTTTTCGGCAAGAGGCTCTGCCGCGGCCGAGCGCCATGAGATCTTGCGTCTCTGGGAAAGCACAGATCCCCAGTGCTGTTGTGCCTGTAGATAGAGCGCCAAGGCACCGTGAAGAGCAGCAAGAGCTTTCAGGGCTGGGCCCTTCCTTGTGGGAGAAGGAGCCGGACGTTTGCCTTTTCGGCAAGAGGCTCTGCCGCTGCCGAGCGCCATGAGATCTTGCGTCTCTGGGAAAGCACAGATCCCCACTGCTGTTGTGCCTGTAGGTAGGGCGCAAAGGCACCGTGAAGAGCAGCAAGAGCTTACAGGGCTGGGCCCTTCCTTGTGGGAGAAGGAGCCGGACGTTTGCCTTTTCGGCAAGAGGCTCTGCCGCTGCCGAGCGCTATGAGATGTTGCGTCTCTGGGAAAGCACAGATCCCCAGTGCTGTTGTGCCTGTAGGTAGGGCGCCAAGGCACCGTGAAGAGCAGCAAGATCTTTCAGGGCTGGGCCCTTCCTTGTGGGAGAAGGAGCCGGACGTTTGCCTTTTCGGCAAGAGGCTCTGCCGCGGCCGAGCGCCATGAGCTCTTGCGTCTCTGGGAAAGCACAGATCCCCAGTGCTGTTGTGCCTGTAGATAGAGCACCAAGGCACCGTGAAGAGCAGCAAGAGCTTTCAGGGCTGGGCCCTTCCTTGTGGGAGAAGGAGCCGGACGTTTGCCTTTTCGGCAAGAGGCTCTGCCGCAGCCGAGCGCCATGAGCTCTTGCGTCTCTGGGAAAGCACAGATCCCCACTGCTGTTGTGCCTGTAGGTAGGGCGCCAAGGCACCGTGAAGAGCAGCAAGAGCTTTCAGGGCTGGGCCCTTCCTTGTGGGAGAAGGAGCCGGACGTTTGCCTTTTCGGCAAGAGGCTCTGACGCGGCCGAGCGCCATGAGCTCTTGCGTCTCTGGGAAAGCACAGATCCCCACTGCTGTTGTGCCTGTAGATAGGGCGCCAAGGGTAGGGTAAGAGCAGCAAGAGCTTTCAGGGCTGGGCCCTTCCATGTGGGAGAAGGAGCCGGACGTTTGCCTTTTCGGCAAGAGGCTCTGCCGCGGCCGAGCACCAACAGATCTTGCTTCTCTGGAAAGCACAGGTCCCCAGTGCTGTTGTGCCTGTAGGTAGGGCACCAAGGCACCGTGAAGAGCAGTAAGAGCTTTCAGGGCTGGGCCCTTCCTTGTGGGAGAAGGAGCCGGACGTTTGCCTTTTCGGCAAGAGGCTCTGCCGCAGCCGAGCGCCATGAGCTCTTGCGTCTCTGGGAAAGCACAGATCCCCACTGCTGTTGTGCCTGTAGGTAGGGCACCAAGGCACCGTGAAGAGCAGCAAGAGCTTTCAGGGCTGGGCCCTTCCTTGTGGGAGAAGGAGCCGGACGTTTGCCTTTTCGGCAAGAGGCTCTGCCGCTGCCGAGCGCCATGAGATGTTGGGTCTCTGGGAAAGCACAGATCCCCACTGCTGTTGTGCCTGTAGATAGGGCGCCAAGGCACCGTGAAGAGCAGCAAGAGCTTTCAGGGCTGGGCCCTTCCTTGTGGGAGAAGGAGCCGGACGTTTGCCTTTTCGGCAAGAGGCTCTGCCGCGGCCGAGCACCAATAGATCTTGCTTCTCTGGAAAGCACAGATCCCCAGTGCTGTTGTGCCTGTAGGTAGGGCGCCAAGGCACCGTGAAGAGCAGCAAGAGCTTTCAGGGCTGGGCCCTTCCTTGTGGGAGAAGGAGCCGGACGTTTGCCTTTTCGGCAAGAGGCTCTGCCGCTGCCGAGCGCCATGAGCTCTTGCGTCTCTGGGAAAGCACAGATCCCCAGTGCTGTTGTGCCTGTAGGTAGGGCACCAAGGCACCGTGAAGAGCAGCAAGAGCTTTCAGGGCTGGGCCCTTCCTTGTGGGAGAAGGAGCCGGACGTTTGCCTTTTCGGCAAGAGGCTCTGCCGCTGCCGAGCGCCATGAGCTCTTGCGTCTCTGGGAAAGCACAGATCCCCACTGCTGTTGTGCCTGTAGATAGGGCGCCAAGGCACCGTGAACAGCAGCAAGAGCTTTCAGGGCTGGGCCCTTCCTTGTGGGAGAAGGAGCCGGACGTTTGCCTTTTCGGCAAGAGGCTCTGCCGCGGCCGAGCACCAATAGATCTTGCTTCTCTGGAAAGCACAGATCCCCAGTGCTGTTGTGCCTGTAGGTAGGGCACCAAGGCACCGTGAAGAGCAGCAAGAGCTTTCAGGGCTGGGCCCTTCCTTGTGGGAGAAGGAGCCGGACGTTTGCCTTTTCGGCAAGAGGCTCTGCCGCGGCCGAGCGCCATGAGATCTTGCTTCTCTGGGAAAGCACAGATCCCCAGTGCTGTTGTGCCTGTAGGTAGGGCGCCAAGGCACCGTGAAGAGCAGCAAGATCTTTCAGGGCTGGGCCCTTCCTTGTGGGAGAAGGAGCCGGACGTTTGCCTTTTCGGCAAGAGGCTCTGCCGCGGCCGAGAGCCATGAGATCTTGCGTCTCTGGGAAAGCACAATTCCCCAGTGCTGTTGTGCCTGTAGATAGAGCGCCAAGGCACCGTGAAGAGCAGCAAGAGCTTTCAGGGCTGGGCCCTTCCTGGTGGGAGAAGGAGCCGGACGTTTGCCTTTTCGGCAAGAGGCTCTGCCGCTGCCGAGCGCCATGAGTTCTTGCGTCTCGGGGAAAGCACAGATCCCCACTGCTGTTGTGCCTGTAGGTAGGGCGCCAAGGCACCGTGAAGAGCAGCAAGAGCTTTCAGGGCTGGGCCCTTCCTTGTGGGAGAAGGAGCCGGACGTTTGCCTTTTCGGCAAGAGACTTTGCCGCGGCCGAGCGCCATGAGACGTTGCGTCTCTGGGAAAGCACAGATCCCCACTGCTGTTATGCCTGTAGGTAGGGCGCAAAGGCACCGTGAAGAGCAGCAAGAGCTTTCAGGGCTGGGCCCTTCCTTGTGGGAGAAGGAGCCGGACGTTTGCCTTTTCGGCAAGAGGCTCTGCCGCTGCCGAGCGCCATGAGATGTTGCGTCTCTGGGAAAGCACAGATCCCCACTGCTGTTGTGCCTGTAGGTAGGGCGCAAAGGCACCGTGAAGAGCAGCAAGAGCTTTCAGGGCTGGGCCCTTCCTTGTGGGAGAAGGAGCCGGACGTTTGCCTTTTCGGCAAGAGGCTCTGCCGCTGCCTAGCGCCATGAGATGTTGCATCTCTGGGAAAGCACAGATCCCCACTGCTGTTGTGCCTGTAGGTAGGGCGCCAAGGCACCATGAAGAGCAGCAAGAGCTTTCAGGGCTGGGCCCTTCCTTGTGGGAGAAGGAGCCGGACGTTTGCCTTTTCGGCAAGAGGCTCTGCCGCTGCCGAGCGCCATGAGCTCTTGCGTCTCTGGGAAAGCACAGATCCCCAGTGCTGTTGTGCCTGTAGATAGGGCGCCAAGGCACAGTGAAGAGCAGCAAGAGCTTTCAGGGCTGGGCCCTTCCTTGTGGGAGAAGGAGCCGGACGTTTGCCTTTTCGGCAAGAGGCTCTGCCGCGGCCGAGCGCCATGAGCTCTTGCGTCTCTGGGAAAGCACAGATCCCCACTGCTGTTGTGCCTGTAGATAGGGCGCCAAGGGTAGGGTAAGAGCAGCAAGAGCTTTCAGGGCTGGGCCCTTCCTTGTGGGAGAAGGAGCCGGACGTTTGCCTTTTCGGCAAGAGGCTCTGCCGCGGCCGAGCACCAACAGATCTTGCTTCTCTGGAAAGCACAGGTCCCCAGTGCTGTTGTGCCTGTAGGTAGGGCACCAAGGCACCGTGAAGAGCAGTAAGAGCTTTCAGGGCTGGGCCCTTCCTTGTGGGAGAAGGAGCCGGACGTTTGCCTTTTCGGCAAGAGGCTCTGCCGCTGCCGAGCGCCATGAGCTCTTGCGTCTCTGGGAAAGCACAGATCCCCACTGCTGTTGTGCCTGTAGATAGGGCGCCAAGGCACCGTGAAGAGCAGCAAGAGCTTTCAGGGCTGGGCCCTTCCTTATGGGAGAAGGAGCCGGACGTTTGCCTTTTCGGCAAGAGGCTCTGCCGCTGCCGAGCGCCATGAGCTCTTGCGTCTCTGGGAAAGCACAGATCCCCAGTGCTGTTGTGCCTGTAGATAGGGCGCCAAGGCACCGTGAAGAGCAGCAAGAGCTTTCAGGGCTGGGCCCTTCCTTGTGGGAGAAGGAGCCGGACGTTTGCCTTTTCGGCAAGAGGCTCTGCCGCGGCCGAGCGCCATGAGATCTTGCTTCTCTGGGAAAGCACAGATCCCCAGTGCTGTTGTGCCTGTAGGTAGGGTGCCAAGGCACCGTGAAGAGCAGCAAGATCTTTCAGGGCTGGGCCCTTCCTTGTGGGAGAAGGAGCCGGACGTTTGCCTTTTCGGCAAGAGGCTCTGCCGCGGCCGAGCGCCATGAGATCTTGCGTCTCTGGGAAAGCACAGATCCCCAGTGCTGTTGTGCCTGTAGATAGAGCGCCAAGGCACCGTGAAGAGCAGCAAGAGCTTTCAGGGCTGGGCCCTTCCTTGTGGGAGAAGGAGCCGGACGTTTGCCTTTTCGGCAAGAGGCTCTGCCGCTGCCGAGCGCCATGAGATCTTGCGTCTCTGGGAAAGCACAGATCCCCACTGCTGTTGTGCCTGTAGGTAGGGCGCAAAGGCACCGTGAAGAGCAGCAAGAGCTTACAGGGCTGGGCCCTTCCTTGTGGGAGAAGGAGCCGGACGTTTGCCTTTTCGGCAAGAGGCTCTGCCGCTGCCGAGCGCTATGAGATGTTGCGTCTCTGGGAAAGCACAGATCCCCAGTGCTGTTGTGCCTGTAGGTAGGGCGCCAAGGCACCGTGAAGAGCAGCAAGATCTTTCAGGGCTGGGCCCTTCCTTGTGGGAGAAGGAGCCGGACGTTTGCCTTTTCGGCAAGAGGCTCTGCCGCGGCCGAGCGCCATGAGCTCTTGCGTCTCTGGGAAAGCACAGATCCCCAGTGCTGTTGTGCCTGTAGATAGAGCACCAAGGCACCGTGAAGAGCAGCAAGAGCTTTCAGGGCTGGGCCCTTCCTTGTGGGAGAAGGAGCCGGACGTTTGCCTTTTCGGCAAGAGGCTCTGCCGCAGCCGAGCGCCATGAGCTCTTGCGTCTCTGGGAAAGCACAGATCCCCACTGCTGTTGTGCCTGTAGGTAGGGCGCCAAGGCACCGTGAAGAGCAGCAAGAGCTTTCAGGGCTGGGCCCTTCCTTGTGGGAGAAGGAGCCGGACGTTTGCCTTTTCGGCAAGAGGCTGTGCCGCGGCCTAGCGCCATGAGATGTTGCATCTCTGGGAAAGCACAGATCCCCAGTGCTGTTGTGCCTGTAGGTAGGGCGCCAAGGCACCGTGAAGAGCAACAACAGCTTTCAGGGCTGGGCCCTTCCTTGTGGCAGAAGGAGCCGGACGTTTGCCTTTTCGGCAAGAGGCTGTGCCGCGGCCGAGCGCCATGAGATGTTGTGTCTCTGGGAAAGCACAGATCCCCACTGCTGTTGTGCCTGTAGATAGGGCGCCAAGGCACCGTGAAGAGTACCAACAGCTTTCAGGGCTGGGCCCTTCCTTGTGGGAGAAGGTGCCGGACGTTTGACTTTTCAGCAAGAGGCTCAGCCGCGGCCGAGCGCCATGAGATGTTGCGTCTCTGGGAAAGCACAGATCCCCACTGCTGTTGTGCCTGTAGATAGGGCACCACGGCACCGTGAAGAGCAGCAACAGCTTTCAGGGCTGGGTGCTTCCTTGTGGCAGATGTAGTCGGATGTTTGTCTTTTTGGCAATAGGCTCTGCCGCGGCCGAGCGCCATGAGATGTTGCGTCTCTGGGAAAGCACAGATCCCCACTGCTGTTGTGCCTGTAGATAGGGCGCCAAGGCACCGTGAAGAGCAGCAACAGCTTTCAGGGCTGGGCCCTTCCTTGTGGGAGAAGGAGCCGGACGTTTGAATTTCGGCAAGAAGCTCTGCCTCGGCAGAGCGCCATGAGATGTTTCTTCTCTGGCAATTCAGAGATTCCCCAGTGCTGTTGTGCCTGTAGATAGGGCGCCAAGGCACCGTGAAGAGCAGCAACAGCTTTCAGGGCTGGGCCCTTCCTTGTGGGAGAAGGAGCCGGACGTTTGCCTTTTCGGCAAGAGGTTCTGCCGCGGCCGAGCGCCATGAGGTGTTGCTTCTCTGGGAAAGCACAGATTCCCCAGTGCAGTTGTGCTTGTAGATAGGGCGCCAAGGCACCGTGAAGAGCAGCAACAGCTTTCAGGGCTGGGCCCTTCCTTGTGGGAGAAGGAGCAGGACGTTTGCCTTTTCGGCAAGAGGTTCTGCCGCGGACGAGCGCCATGAGATGTTGCGTCTCTGGGAAAGCACAGATCCCCACTGCTGTTGTGCCTGTAGATAGGGCGCCAAGGCACCGTGAAGAGCAGCAAGAGCTTTCAGGGCTGGGCCCTTCCTTGTGGGAGAAGGAGCCGGATGTTTGCCTTTTCGGCAAGAGGCTCTGCCGCGGCCGAGCGCCATGAGATGTTGCGTCTCTGGGAAAGCACAGATCCCCACTGCTGTTGTGCCTGTAGATAGGGCGCCAAGGCACGGTGAAGAGCAGCAACAGCTTTCAGGGCTGGGCCCTTGCTTGTGGGAGAAGGAGCCGGACGTTTGCCTTTTCGGCAAGAGGCTCTGCCGCGGCCGAGCGCCATGAGATGTTGCGTCTCTGGGAAAGCACAGATCCCCACTCCTGTTGTGCCTGTAGATAGGGCACCAAGGCACCGTGAAGAGCAGCAAGAGCTTTCAGGGCTGGGCCCTTCCTTGTGGGAGAAGGAGCCGCACATTTGCCTTTTCGGCAAGAGGCTCTGACGCGGCCGAGCGCCATGAGCTCTTGCGTCTCTGGGAAAGCACAGATCCCCACTGCTGTTGTGCCTGTAGATAGGGCACCATGGGTAGGTGAAGAACAGCAAGAGCTTTCAGGGCTGGGCCCTTGCATGTGGGAGAATGAGCCGGACCTTTGCCTTTTCGGCAAGAGGCTCTGCCGCGGCCGAGCGCCATGAGATGTTGCGTCTTTGGGAAAGCACAGACCCCCACTGCTGTTGTGCCTGTAGATAGGGCGCCAAGGCACCGTGAAGAGCAGCAAGAGCTTTCAGGCCTGGGCCCTTCCCTGTGGGAGACGGAGCCGGACGTTTGCCTTTTCGGCAAGAGGCTCTGCCGCTGCCGAGCGCCATGAGATGTTGCGTCTCTGGGAAAGCACAGACCCCCACTTCTGTTGTGCCTGTAGATAGGGCGCCAAGGGTAGGTGAAGAGCAGCAAGAGCTTTCAGGGCTGGGCCCTCCCTTGTGGCAGAAGGAGCCGGATGTTTGCCTTTTCGGCAAGAGGCTCTGCCGCGGCCGAGCGCCATGAGATGTTGCGTCTCTGGGAAAGCACAGATTCCCCAGTGCTGTTGTGCCTGTAGATAGGGCGCCAAGGCACCGTGAAGAGCAACAACAGCTTTCAGGGCTGGGCCCTTCCTTGTGGGAGAAGGAGCCGGACGTTTGCCTTTTCGGCAAGAGGTTCTGCCGCGGCCGAGCGCCATGAGGTGTTGATTCTCTGGGAAAGCACAGATTCCCCAGTGCAGTTGTGCTTGTAGATAGGGCGCCAAGGCACCGTGAAGAGCAGCAACAGCTTTCAGGGCTGGGCCCTTCCTTGTGGGAGAAGGAGCCGGACGTTTGCCTTTTCGGCAAGAGGTTCTGCCGCGGCCGAGCGCCATGAGGTGTTGCTTCTCTGGGAAAGCACAGATTCCCCAGTGCAGTTGTGCTTGTAGATAGGGCGCCAAGGCACCGTGAAGAGCAGCAACAGCTTTCAGGGCTGGGCCCTTCCCTGTGGGAGAAGGAGCCGGACGTTTGCCTTTTCGGCAAGAGGCTCTGCCGCGGCCGAGCGCCATGACATGTTGCATCTCTGGGAAAGCACAGATCCCCACTGCTGTTGTGCCTGTTGATAGGGTTCCAAGGATAGGTGAAGAGCAGCAAGAGCTTTCAGGGCTAGGCCCTTCTTTGTGGCAGAAGGAGCCGGACATTTGCCTTTTCGGCAAGAGGCTCTGCCGCGGCCGAGCGCCATGAGATGTTATGTCTCTGGGAAAGCACAGATCCCCAGTGCTGTTGTGCCTGTAGATAGGGCGCCAAGGCACCGTGAAGAGCAGCAAGAGCTTTCAGGCCTGGGCCCTTCCCTGTGGGAGAAGGAGCCGGACGTTTGCCTTTTCGGCAAGAGGCTCTGCCGTGGCCCAGCGCCATGAGATGTTGCGTCTCTGGGAAAGCACAGACCCCCACTGCTGTTGTGCCTGTAGATAGGGCACCAAGGCTAGGTGAAGAGCAGCAACAGCTTTCAGGGCTGGGCACTTCCTTGTGGGAGAAGGAGCCGGACGTTTGCCTTTTCGGCAAGAGGCTCTGCCGCGGCCCAGCGCCATGAGATGTTGCGTCTCTGGGAAAGCACAGATCCCCAGTGCTGTTGTGCCTGTTGATAGCGTTACAAGGGTAGGTGAAGAACAGCAAGAGCTTTCAGGGCTGGGCCCTTCCCTGTGGGAGAAGGAGCCGGACGTTTGCCTTTTCGGCAAGAGGCTCTGCCGCGGCCAAGCGCCATGAGATGTTGCGTCTCTGGGAAAGCACAGATACCCACTGCTGTTGTGCCTGTAGATAGGGCGCCAAGGCACCGTGAAGAGCAGCAACAGCTTTCAGGGCTGGGCCCTTGCTTGTGGGAGAAGGAGCCGGACGTTTGCCTTTGAGGCAAGAGGCTCTGCCGCGGCCGAGCGCCATGAGATGTTGCGTCTTTGGGAAAGCACAGATCCCCAGTGCTGTTGTGCCTGTAGATAGGGCGCCAAGGCACCATGAAGAGCAGCAAGAGCTTTCAGTGCTGGGCCCTTCCTTGTGGCAGAAGGAGCCGGACGTTTGCCTTTTCGGCAAGAGGCTCCGCCGCGGCCGAGCGCCATGAGATGTTGCGTCTCTGGGAAAGCACAGATCCCCACTGCTGTTGTGCCTGTAGATAGGGCGCCAAGGAACCATGAAGAGCAGCAACAGCTTTCAGGGTTGGGCCCTTCCTTGTGGGAGAAGGAGCCGGACGTTTGCCTTTTCGGCAAGAGGCTCTGCCACGGCCGAGCGCCATGAGATGTTGCGTCTCTGGGAAAGCACAGATCCCCACTGCTGTTGTGCCTGTAGATAGGGCACCAAGGCACCGTGAAGAGCAGCAACAGCTTTCAGGGCTGGGCCCTTCCTTGTGGGAGAAGGAGCCGGACGTTTGCCTTTTCGGCAAGAGGCTCTGCCGCGGCCGAGCGCCATGACATGTTGCGTCTATGGGAAAGCACAGATCCCCACTGCTGTTGTGCATGTGTATAGGGTGCCAAGGCACCGTGAAGAGCAGCAAGAGCTTTCAGGGCTGGGCCCTTCCATGTGGGAGAACGAGCCGGACGTTTGCCTTTTCGGCAAGAGGCTCTGCCGCGGACGAGCGCCATGAGATGTTGCGTCTCTGGGAAAGCAGAGATCCCCACTGCTGTTGTGCCTGTAGATAGGGTTCCAAGGGTAGGTGAAGAACAGCAAGAGCTTTCAGGGCTGGGCCCTTCCTTGTGGCAGAAGGAGCCGGACGTTTGCCTTTTCGGCAAGAGGTTCTGCAGCGGCGGAGCGCCATGAGATGTTGCGTCTCTGGGAAAGCACAGATCCGCACTGCTGTTGTGCCTGTAGATAGGGCGCCAAGGCACCGTGAAGAGCAGCAACAGCTTTCAGGGCTGGGCCCTTCCCTGTGGGAGAAGGAGCCGAACGTTTGCCTTTTCGGCAAGAGGCTCTGCCGCGGCCGAGCGCCATGAGATGTTGCGTCTCTGGGAAAGCACAGATCCGCACTGCTGTTGTGCCTGTAGATAGGGCGCCAAGGCACCGTGAAGAGCAGCAACAGCTTTCAGGGCTGGGCCCTTCCTTGTGGGAGAAGGAGCCGGACGTTTGATTTTTCGGCAAGAGGCTCCGCCGCGGCCGAGCGCCATGAGATGTTGCATCTCTGGGAAAGAACAGATCCCCACTGCTGTTGTGCCTGTACATAGGGCGCCAAGGGTAGGTGAAGAGCAGCAAGAGCTTTCAGGGCTGGGCCCTTCCTTGTGGGAGAAGGAGCCGGACGTTTGCCTTTTCGGCAAGAGGCTCTGCCGCGGACGAGCGCCATGAGATGTTGCTTCTCTGGGAAAGCACAGATCCCCAGTGCTGTTGTGCCTGTAGATAGGGCACCAAGGCACCGTGAAGAGCAGCAACAGCTTTCAGGGCTGGGCCCTTCCTTGTAGGAGAATGAGCCGGACGTTTGCCTTTTCGGCAAGAGGATCTGCCGCGGCCGAGCGCCATGAGATGTTGCGTCTATGGGAAAGCACAGATCCCCACTGCTGTTGTGCATGTGTATAGGGCGCCAAGGCACCGTGAAGAGCAGCAAGAGCTTTCAGGGCTGGGCCCTTCCTTGTGGCAGAAGGAGCCGGACGTTTGCCTTTTCGGCAAGAGGCTGTGCCGCGGCCGAGCGCCATGAGATGTTGCGTCTCTGGGAAAGCACAGATCCGCAATGCTGCTGTGCCTGTAGATAGGGTGCCAAGGCACCGTGAGGAGCAGCAAGAGCTTTCAGGGCTGGGCCCTTCATTGTGGCAGAAGGAGCCGGACCTTTGCCTTTTCGGCATGAGGCTCTGCCGCGGCCGAGCGCCATGAGATGTTGCGTCTCTGGGAAAGCACAGATCCCCACTGCTGTTGTGCCTGTAGATAGGGCGTCAAGGCACCGTGAAGAGCAGCAGGAGCTTTCAGGGCTGGGCACTTCCTTGTGGGAGAAGGAGCCGGACGTTTGACTTTTCGGCAAGAGGCTCTGCCGCGGCCGAGCGCCATGAGATGTTGTGTCCCTGGGAAAGAACAGATCCCCACTGCTGTTGTGCCTGTAGATAGGGCGCCAAGGGTAGGTGAAGAGCAGCAACAGCTTTCAGGGCTGGGCCCTTGCTTGTGGGAGAAGGAGCCGGACGTTTGCCTTTTCGGCAAGAGGCTCTGCCGCGGCCGAGTGCCATGAGATGTTGCGTCTTTGGGAAAGCACAGATCCCCAGTGCTGTTGTGCCTGTAGATAGGGCGCCAAGGCACCGTGAAGAGCAGCAAGAGCTTTCAGGGCTGGGCCCTTCCTTGTGGGAGAAGGAGCCGGATGTTTGCCTTTTCGGCAAGAGGTTCTGCCGCGGCCGAGCGCCATGAGATGTTGCGTCTCTGGGAAATCACAGATCCCCACTGCTGTTGTTCCTGTAGATAGGGCACCAAGGGTAGGTGAAGAACAGCAAGAGCTTTCAGGGCTGGGCCCTTGCATGTGGGAGAATGAGCCGGACGTTTGCCTTTTCGGCAAGAGGCTCTGCCGCGGCCGAGCGCCATGAGATGTTGCGTCTTTGGGAAAGCACAGATCCCCAGTGCTGTTGTGCCTGTAGATAGGGCACCAAGGCACCGTGAAGAGCAGCAACAGCTTTCAGGGCTGGGCCCTTCCTTGTGGCAGAAGGAGCCGGACGTTTGCCTTTTCGGCAAGAGATTCTGACGCGTCCGAGCGCCATGAGATGTTGCGTCTCTGGGAAAGCACAGATCCCCACTGCTGTTGTGCCTGTAGATAGGGCACCAAGGCACCGTGAACAGCAGCAACAGCTTTCAGGGCTGGGCCCTTCCATGTGGGAGAAGGAGCCGGATGTTTGCCTTTTCGGCAAGAGGCTCCGCCGCGGCCAAGCGCCATGAGATGTTGCGTCTCTGGGAAAGCACAGATCCCCGCTACTGTTGTGCCTGTAGATAGGGCGCCAAGGCACCGTGAAGAACAGCAACAGCTTTCAGGGCTGGGCCATTCCTTGTGGCAGAAGGAGCCAGACGTTTGCCTTTTCGGCAAGAGGCTCTGCCGCGGCCGAGCGCCATGAGATGTTGCGTCTCTGGGAAAGCAGAGATTCCCCACTGCTGTTGTGCATGTGTATAGGGCGCCAAGGCACCGTGAAGAGCAACAACAGCTTTCAGGGCTGGGCCCTTCCTTGTGGCAGAAGGAGCCGGACGTTTGCCTTTTCGGCAAGAGGCTGTGCCGCGGCCGAGCGCCATGAGATGTTGTGTCTCTGGGAAAGCACAGATCCCCACTGCTGTTGTGCCTGTAGATAGGGCGCCAAGGCACCGTGAAGAGCAACAACAGCTTTCAGGGCTGGGCCCTTCCTTGTTGCAGAAGGAGCCGGACGTTTGCCTTTTCGGCAAGAGGCTGTGCCGCGGCCGAGCGCCATGAGATGTTGTGTCTCTGGGAAAGCACAGATCCCCACTGCTGTTGTGCCTGTAGATAGGGCGCCGAGGCACCGTGAAGAGTACCAACAGCTTTCAGGGCTGGGCCCTTCCTTGTGGGAGAAGGTGCCGGACGTTTGACTTTTCAGCAAGAGGCTCAGCCGCGGCCGAGCGCCATGAGATGTTGCGTCTCTGGGAAAGCACAGATCCCCACTGCTGTTGTGCCTGTAGATAGGGCACCAAGGCACCGTGAAGAGCAGCAACAGCTTTCAGGGCTGGGCCCTTCCATGTGGGAGAAGAGGCCGGACGTTTGCCTTTTCGGCAAGAGGCTCTGCCGCGGCCGAGCGCCATGAGATGTTGCGTCTCTGGGAAAGCACAGATCCCCGCTACTGTTGTGCCTGTAGATAGGGCGCCAAGGCACCGTGAAGAGCAGCAACAGCTTTCAGGGCTGGGCCCTTCCTTGTGGGAGAAGGAGCCGGACGTTTGAATTTCGGCACGAGGCTCTGCCTCGGCAGAGCGCCATGAGATGTTTCTTCTCTGGCAATGCAGAGATTCCCCAGTGCTGTTGTGCCTGTAGATAGGGCGCCAAGGCACCGTGAAGAGCAGCAAGAGCTTTCAGGGCTGGGCCCTTCCTTGTGGCAGAAGGAGCCGGACGTTTGCCTTTTCGACAAGAGGCTCCGCCACGGCTGAGCGCCATGAGATGTTGCGTCTCTGGGAAAGCACAGATCCCCACTGCTGTTGTGCCTGTAGATAGGGCGCCAAGGCACCGTGAAGAGCAGCAAGAGCTTTCAGGGCTGGGCCCTTCCATGTGGGAGAACGAGCCGGACGTTTGCCTTTTCGGCAAGAGGCTCTGCCGCGGACAAGCGCCATGAGATGTTGCGTCTATGGGAAAGCAGAGATCCCCACTGCTGTTGTGCCTGTAGATAGGGTTCCAAGGGTAGGTGAAGAACAGCAAGAGCTTTCAGGGCTGGGCCCTTCCTTGTGGCAGAAGGAGCCGGACGTTTGCCTTTTCGGCAAGAGGTTCTGCAGCGGCGGAGCGCCATGAGATGTTGCGTCTCTGGGAAAGCACAGATCCGCACTGCTGTTGTGCCTGTAGATAGGGCGCCAAGGCACCGTGAAGAGCAGCAACAGCTTTCAGGGCTGGGCCCTTCCCTGTGGGAGAAGGAGCCGAACGTTTGCCTTTTCGGCAAGAGGCTCTGCCGCGGCCGAGCGCCATGAGATGTTGCGTCTCTGGGAAAGCACAGATCCGCACTGCTGTTGTGCCTGTAGATAGGGCGCCAAGGCACCGTGAAGAGCAGCAACAGCTTTCAGGGCTGGGCCCTTCCTTGTGGGAGAAGGAGCCGGACGTTTGATTTTTCGGCAAGAGGCTCCGCCGCGGCCGAGCGCCATGAGATGTTGCATCTCTGGGAAAGAACAGATCCCCACTGCTGTTGTGCCTGTACATAGGGCGCCAAGGGTAGGTGAAGAGCAGCAAGAGCTTTCAGGGCTGGGCCCTTCCTTGTGGGAGAAGGAGCCGGACGTTTGCCTTTTCGGCAAGAGGCTCTGCCGCGGACGAGCGCCATGAGATGTTGCTTCTCTGGGAAAGCACAGATCCCCAGTGCTGTTGTGCCTGTAGGTAGGGCACCAAGGCACCGTGAAGAGCAGCAAGAGCTTTCAGGGCTGGGCCCTTCCTTGTAGGAGAATGAGCCGGACGTTTGCCTTTTCGGCAAGAGGATCTGCCGCGGCCGAGCGCCATGAGATGTTGCGTCTATGGGAAAGCACAGATCCCCACTGCTGTTGTGCATGTGTATAGGGCGCCAAGGCACCGTGAAGAGCAGCAAGAGCTTTCAGGGCTGGGCCCTTCCTTGTGGCAGAAGGAGCCGGACGTTTGCCTTTTCGGCAAGAGGCTGTGCCGCGGCCGAGCGCCATGAGATGTTGCGTCTCTGGGAAAGCACAGATCCGCAATGCTGCTGTGCCTGTAGATAGGGTGCCAAGGCACCGTGAGGAGCAGCAAGAGCTTTCAGGGCTGGGCCCTTCATTGTGGCAGAAGGAGCCGGACCTTTGCCTTTTCGGCATGAGGCTCTGCCGCGGCCGAGCGCCATGAGATGTTGCGTCTCTGGGAAAGCACAGATCCCCACTGCTGTTGTGCCTGTAGATAGGGCGCCAAGGCACCGTGAAGAGCAGCAAGAGCTTTCAGGGCTGGGCACTTCCTTGTGGGAGAAGGAGCCGGACGTTTGACTTTTCGGCAAGAGGCTCTGCCGCGGCCGAGCGCCATGAGATGTTGTGTCCCTGGGAAAAAACAGATCCCCAGTGCTGTTGTGCCTGTAGATAGGGCGCCAAGGGTAGGTGAAGAGCAGCAAGAGCTTTCAGGGCTGGGCCCTTCCTTGTGGGAGAAGGAGCCGGACGTTTGCCTTTTCGGCAAGAGGTTCTGCCGCGGCCGAGCGCCATGAGATGTTGCGTCTCTGGGAAATCACAGATCCCCACTGCTGTTGTTCCTGTAGATAGGGCACCAAGGGTAGGTGAAGAACAGCAAGAGCTTTCAGGGCTGGGCCCTTGCATGTGGGAGAATGAGCCGGACGTTTGCCTTTTCGGCAAGAGGCTCTGCCGCGGCCGAGCGCCATGAGATGTTGCGTCTTTGGGAAAGCACAGATCCCCAGTGCTGTTGTGCCTGTAGATAGGGCACCAAGGCACCGTGAAGAGCAGCAACAGCTTTCAGGGCTGGGCCCTTCCTTGTGGCAGAAGGAGCCGGACGTTTGCCTTTTCGGCAAGAGATTCTGACGCGTCCGAGCGCCATGAGATGTTGCGTCTCTGGGAAAGCACAGATCCCCACTGCTGTTGTGCCTGTAGATAGGGCACCAAGGCACCGTGAAGAGCAGCAACAGCTTTCAGGGCTGGGCCCTTCCATGTGGGAGAAGGAGCCGGATGTTTGCCTTTTCGGCAAGAGGCTCCGCCGCGGCCAAGCGCCATGAGATGTTGCGTCTCTGGGAAAGCACAGATCCCCGCTACTCTTGTGCCTGTAGATAGGGCGCCAAGGCACCGTGAAGAACAGCAACAGCTTTCAGGGCTGGGCCATTCCTTGTGGGAGAAGGAGCGGGACGCTTGCCTTTGAGGCAAGAGACTCGGCCGCGGACGAGCGCCATGAGATGTTGCGTCTCTGGGAATGCAGAGATTCACCAGTGCTGTTGTGCCTGTAGATAGGGCGCCAAGGCACCATGAGGAGTAGCAACAGCTTTCAGGGCTGGGCCCTTCCTTGTGGGAGAAGGAGCTGGACGTTTGCCTTTTTGGCAAGAGGCTCTGCCACGGCCGAGCGCCATGAGATGTTGCGTCTCTGGGAAAGCACAGATCCCCAGTTTTTTTGTGCCTGTAGATAGGGAGCCACGGCACCGTGAAGAGCAGCAACAGCTTTCAGGGCTGGGCCATTCCTTGTGGCAGAAGGAGCCAGACGTTTGCCTTTTCGGCAAGAGGCTCTGCCGCGGCCGAGCGCCATGAGATGTTGCGTCTCTGGGAAAGCAGAGATTCCCCACTGCTGTTGTGCATGTGTATAGGGCGCCAAGGCACCGTGAAGAGCAACAACAGCTTTCAGGGCTGGGCCCTTCCTTGTGGCAGAAGGAGCCGGACGTTTGCCTTTTCGGCAAGAGGCTGTGCCGCGGCCGAGCGCCATGAGATGTTGTGTCTCTGGGAAAGCACAGATCCCCACTGCTGTTGTGCCTGTAGATAGGGCGCCAAGGCACCGTGAAGAGCAACAACAGCTTTCAGGGCTGGGCCCTTCCTTGTTGCAGAAGGAGCCGGACGTTTGCCTTTTCGGCAAGAGGCTGTGCCGCGGCCGAGCGCCATGAGATGTTGTGTCTCTGGGAAAGCACAGATCCCCACTGCTGTTGTGCCTGTAGATAGGGCGCCGAGGCACCGTGAAGAGTACCAACAGCTTTCAGGGCTGGGCCCTTCCTTGTGGGAGAAGGTGCCGGACGTTTGACTTTTCAGCAAGAGGCTCTGCCGCGGCCGAGCGCCATGAGATGTTGCGTCTCTGGGAAAGCACAGATCCCCACTGCTGTTGTGCCTGTAGATAGGGCACCAAGGCACCGTGAAGAGCAGCAACAGCTTTCAGGGCTGGGCCCTTCCATGTGGGAGAAGGAGCCGGACGTTTGCCTTTTCGGCAAGAGGCTCCGCCGCGGCCGAGCGCCATGAGATGTTGCGTCTCTGGGAAAGCACAGATCCCCGCTACTGTTGTGCCTGTAGATAGGGCGCCAAGGCACCGTGAAGAGCAGCAACAGCTTTCAGGGCTGGGCCCTTCCTTGTGGGAGAAGGAGCCGGACGTTTGAATTTCGGCACGAGGCTCTGCCTCGGCAGAGCGCCATGAGATGTTTCTTCTCTGGCAATGCAGAGATTCCCCAGTGCTGTTGTGCCTGTAGATAGGGCGCCAAGGCACCGTGAAGAGCAGCAAGAGCTTTCAGGGCTGGGCCCTTCCTTGTGGCAGAAGGAGCCGGACGTTTGCCTTTTCGACAAGAGGCTCCGCCACGGCTGAGCGCCATGAGATGTTGCGTCTCTGGGAAAGCACAGATCCCCACTGCTGTTGTGCCTGTAGATAGGGCGCCAAGGCACCGTGAAGAGCAGCAAGAGCTTTCAGGGCTGGGCCCTTCCTTGTGGGAGAAGGAGCGGGACGCTTGCCTTTTCGGCAAGAGGCTCTGCCGCGGCCGAGCGCCATGAGATGTTGCGTCTCTGGGAAAGCACAGATCCCCACTGCTGTTGTGCCTGTAGATAGGGCACCAAGGCACCGTGAAGAGCAGCAACAGCTTTCAGGGCTGGGCTCTTCATTGTGGCAGAAGGAGCCGGACGTTTGCCTTTTCGGCAAGAGGATCTTCCGCGGCTGAGCGCCATGAGATGTTGCATCTCTGGGAAAGCACAGATCCCCACTGCTGTTGTCCCTGTAGATAGGGCGCCAAGGCACCGTGAAGAGCAGCAAGAGCTTTCAGGGCTGGGCCCGTCCTTGTGGGAGAAGGAGCCGGACGTTTGCCTTTTCGGCAAGAGGCTCTGCCGCGGCCGAGCGCCATGTGATGTTGCTTCTCTGGGAATGCAGAGATTCCCCAGTGCTGTTGTGCCTGTAGATAGGGCGCCAAGGCACCATGAGGAGCAGCAAGAGCTTTCAGGGCTGGGCCCTTAAATGTGGGAGAAGGAGTCGGACGTTTGCCTTTTTGGCAAGAGGCTCTGCCACGGCCGAGCACCATGAGATGTTGCGTCTCTGGGAAAGCACAGATCCCCAGTTTATTTGTGCCTGTAGATAGGGAGCCACGGCACCGTGAAGAGCAGCAACAGCTTTCAGGGCTGGGCCATTCCTTGTGGCAGAAGGAGCCGGACGTTTGCCTTTTCGGCAAGAGGCTCTGCCGCGGCCGAGCGCCATGAGATGTTGCGTCTCTGGGAAAGCACAGATCCCCAGTGTTGTTGTGCCTGTAGATAGGGCACCAAGGCACCATGAAGAGCAGCAACAGCTTTCAGGGCTGGGCCCTTCCTTGTGGGAGAAGGAACCGGACGTTTGCCTTTTCGGCAAGAGGCTCTGCTGCGGCTGAGCGCCATGAGATGTTGCGTCTCTGGGAAAGCACAGATCCCCACTGCTGTTGTGCCTGTAGATAGGGCGCCAAGGCACCGTGAAGAGCAGCAAAAGCTTTCAGGGCTGGGCCTTTCCATGTGGGAGAAGGAGCCGGACGTTTGCCTTTTCGGAAAGAGGCTCTGCCGCGGCCGAGCGCCATGAGATGTTGCTTCTCTGGGAATGCAGAGATTCACCAGTGTTGTTGTGCCTGTAGATAGGGCGCCAAGGCACCATGAAGAGCAGCAAAAGCTTTCAGGGCTGGGCCCTTCCTTGTGGCAGAAGGAGCCGGACGTTTGCCTTTTCGGCAAGAGGCTGTGCCGCGATTGATCGCCATGAGATGTTGGGTCTCTGGGAAAGCACAGATCCCCACTGCTGTTGTGCCTGTAGGTAGGGTGCCACGGCACCGTGAAGAGCAGCAACAGCTTTCAGGGCTGGGCCCTTCCTTGTGGGAGAAGGAGCCTGACGTTTGCCTTTTCGGCAAGAGGCTCTGCCGCGGCCGAGCGCCATGAGATGTTGCGTTTCTGGGAAAGCACAGATCCCCACTGCTGTTGTGCCTGTAGATAGGGCGCCAAGGCACCATGAAGAGCAGCAAGAGCTTTCAGGGCTGGGCCCTTAAATGTGGGAGAAGGAGTCGGACGTTTGCCTTTTTGGCTAGAGGCTCTGCCACGGCCGAGCGCCATGAGATGTTGCGTCTCTGGGAAAGCACAGATCCCCACTGCTGTTGTGCCTGTAGATAGGGCGCCAAGGCACCGTGAAGAGCAGCAACAACTTTCAGGGCTGGGCCCTTCCTTGTGGGAGAAGGAACCCGACGTTTGCCTTTTCGGCAAGAGGCTGTGCAACGGCCGATCGCCATGAGATGTTGCGTCTCTGGGAAAGCACAGATCCCCACTGCTGTTGTGCCTGTAGATAGGGCGCCAAGGCACCGTGAAGAGCAGCAACAGCTTTCAGGGCTGGGCCCTTCCTTGTGGCAGAAGGATCCGGACGTTTGCCTTTTCGGCAAGAGGCTCTGCCTCGGCAGAGCGCCATGAGATGTTTCTTCTCTGGCAATGCAGAGATTCCCCAGTGCTGTTGTGCCTGTAAATAGGGCACCAAGGCACCGTGAAGAGCAGCAACAGCTTTCAGGGCTGGGCCCTTCCTTGTGGGAGAAGGAGCCGGACGTTTGCCTTTTCGGCAAGAGGCTGTGCCACGGCCGAGCGCCATGAGATGTTGTGTCTCTGGGAAAGCACAGATCCCCACTGCTGTTGTGCCTGTAGATAGGGCGCCAAGGCACCGTGAAGAGCAGCAACAGCTTTCAGGGCTGGGCCCTTCCTTGTGGCAGAAGGAGCCGGACGTTTGCCTTTTCGGCAAGAGGCTCTGCCGCGGCCCAGCGCCATGAGATGTTGCGTCTCTGGGAAAGCACAGATCCCCGCTGCTGTTGTGCCTGCAGATAGGGCACCAAGGCACCGTGAAGAGCAGCAAGAGCTTTCAGGGCTGGGCCCATCCATGTGGGAGAAGGAGCCGGACGTTTGCCTTTTCGGCAAGAGGATCTGACGCGTCCGAGCGCCATGAGATGTTGCGTCTCTGGGAAAGCACAGATCCCCACTGCTGTTGTCCCTGTAGATAGGGCACCAAGGCACCGTGAAGAGCAGCAACAGCTTTCAGGGCTGGGCCCTTCCATGTGGGAGAAGGAGCCGGACGTTTGCCTTTTCGGAAAGAGGCTCTGCCGTGGCTGAGGGCCATGAGATGTTGCTTCTCTGGGAATGCAGAGATTCCCCAGTGCTGTTGTGCCTGTAGATAGGGCACCAAGGCACCGTGAAGAGCAGCAACAGCTTTCAGGGCTGGGCCCTTCCTTGTGGGAGAAGGAGCCGGACCTTTGCCTTTTCGGCAAGAGGCTCTGCCGCGGCAGAGCGCCATGAGATGTTGCGTCTCTGGGAAAGCACAGATCCCCACTGCTGTTGTGCCTGTAGATAGGGCGCCAAGGCACCGTGAAGAGCAGCAAGAGCTTTCAGGGCTGGGCCATTCCTTGTGGGAGAACGAGCCGGACGTTTGCCTTCTCGGAATGAGGCTCTGCCGCGGCCGAGCGCCATGAGATGTTGCGTCTCTGGGAAAGCACAGATCCCCAGTGTTGTTGTGCCTGTAGATAGGGCACCAAGGCACCATGAAGAGCAGCAACAGCTTTCAGGGCTGGGCCCTTCCTTGTGGGAGAAGGAGCCGGACGTTTGCCTTTTCGGCAAGAGGCTCTGCTGCGGCTGAGCGCCATGAGATGTTGCGTCTCTGGGAAAGCACAGATCCCCAGTGCTGTTGTGCCTGTAGATAGGGCGCCAAGGCACCGTGAAGAGCAGCAAAAGCTTTCAGGGCTGGGCCTTTCCATGTGGGAGAAGGAGCCGGACGTTTGCCTTTTCGGAAAGAGGCTCTGCCGCGGCCGAGCGCCATGAGATGTTGCTTCTCTGGGAATGCAGAGATTCCCCAGTGCTGTTGTGCCTGTAGATAGGGCGCCAAGGCACCATGAAGAGCAGCAAGAGCTTTCAGGGCTGGGCCATTCCTTGTGGGAGAAGGAGCCGGACGTTTGCCTTTTCGGCAAGAGGCTCTGCCGCGGCCGAGCGCCATGAGATGTTGCGTCTCTGGGAAAGCACAGATCACCACTGCTGTTGTGCCTGTAGATAGGGCTCCAAGGCACCGTGAAGAGCAGCAAAAGCTTTCAGGGCGTGGCCCTTCCTTGTGGCAGAAGGAGCCGGACGTTTGCCTTTTCGGCAAGAGGCTGTGCCGCGATTGATCGCCATGAGATGTTGGGTCTCTGGGAAAGCACAGATCCCCACTGCTGTTGTGCCTGTAGGTAGGGTGCCACGGCACCGTGAAGAGCAGCAACAGCTTTCAGGGCTGGGCCCTTCCTTGTGGGAGAAGGAGCCTGACGTTTGCCTTTTCGGCAAGAGGCTCTGCCACGGCCGAGCGCCATGAGATGTTGCGTCTCTGGGAAAGCACAGATCCCCACTGCTGTTGTGCCTGTAGATAGGGCGCCAAGGCACCGTGAAGAGCAGCAAGAGCTTTCAGGGCTGGGCCCTTCCTTGTGGCAGAAGGATCCGGACGTTTGCCTTTTCGGCAAGAGGCTCTGCCTCGGCAGAGCGCCATGAGATGTTTCTTCTCTGGCAATGCAGAGATTCCCCAGTGCTGTTGTGCCTGTAGATAGGGCACCAAGGCACCGTGAAGAGCAGCAACAGCTTTCAGGGCTGGGCCCTTGCTTGTGGGAGAAGGAGCCGGACGTTTGCCTTTTCGGCAAGAGGCTGTGCCACGGCCGAGCGCCATGAGATGTTGTGTCTCTGGGAAAGCACAGATCCCCACTGCTGTTGTGCCTGTAGATAGGGCGCCAAGGCACCGTGAAGAGCAGCAAGAGCTTTCAGGGCTGGGCCCTTCCTTGTGGCAGAAGGAGCCGGACGTTTGCCTTTTCGGCAAGAGGCTCTGCCGCGGCCAAGCGCCATGAGATGTTGCGTCTCTGGGAAAGCACAGATCCCCACTGCTGTTGTGTCTGTAGATAGGGCGCCAAGGCACGGTGAAGAGCAGCAACAGCTTTCAGGGCTGGGCCCTTCCTTGTGGGAGAAGGAGCCGGACGTTTGCCTTTTCGGCAAGAGGCTCTGCCGCGGCCCAGCGCCATGAGATGTTGCGTCTCTGGGAAAGCACAGATCCCCGCTGCTGTTGTGCCTGCAGATAGGGCACCAAGGCACCGTGAAGAGCAGCAACAGCTTTCAGGGCTGGGCCCATCCATGTGGGAGAAGGAGCCGGACGTTTGCCTTTTCGGCAAGAGGCTCTGCCGTGGCTGAGCGCCATGAGATGTTGCTTCTCTGGGAATGCAGAGATTCCCCAGTGCTGTTGTGCCTGTACATAGGGCGCCAAGGCACCGTGAAGAGCAGCAACAGCTTTCAGGGCTGGGCCCTTCCTTGTGGGAGAAGGAGCCGGACGTTTGCCTTCACGGAATGAGGCTCTGCCGTGGCCGAGCGCCATGAGATGTTGCGTCTCTGGGAAAGCACAGATCCCCAGTGTTGTTGTGCCTGTAGATAGGGCACCAAGGCACCATGAAGAGCAGCAACAGCTTTCAGGGCTGGGCCCTTCCTTGTGGGAGAAGGAGCCCGACGTTTGCCTTTTCGGCAAGAGGCTCTGCCGCGGCCGAGCGCCATGAGATGTTGCGTCTCTGGGAAAGCACAGATCCCCACTGCTGTTGTGCCTGTAGATAGGGCGCCAAGGCACCGTGAACAGCAGCAAAAGCTTTCAGGGCTGGGCCTTTCCATGTGGGAGAAGGAGCCGGACGTTTGCCTTTTCGGGAAGAGGCTCTGCCGCGGCCAAGCGCCATGAGATGTTGCGTCTCTGGGAAAGCACAGATCCCCACTGCTGTTGTGCCTGTAGATAGGGCTCCAAGGCACCATGAAGAGCAGCAACAGCTTTCAGGGCTGGGCCCTTCCTTGTGGGAGAACGAGCCGGACGTTTGCCTTTTCGGCAAGAGGCTGTGCCGCGGTTGATTGCCATGAGATGTTGGGTCTCTGGGAAAGCACAGATCCCCACTGCTGTTGTGCCTGTAGGTAGGGTGCCACGGCACCGTGAAGAGCAGCAACAGCTTTCAGGGCTGGGCCCTTCCTTGTGGGAGAAGGAGCCGGACGTTTGCCTTTTCGGCAAGAGGCTCTGCCGCGGCCGAGCGCCATGAGATGTTGCGTCTCTGGGAAAGCACAGATCCCCACTGCTGTTGTGCCTGTAGATAGGGCGCCAAGGCACCATGAAGAGCAGCAAGAGCTTTCAGGGCTGGGCCCTTAAATGTGGGAGAAGGAGCGGGACGCTTGCCTTTTCGGCAAGAGGCTCAGCTGCGGCCGAGCGCCATGAGATCTTGCGTCTCTGGGAAAGCACAGATGCCCACTGCTGTTGTGCCTCTAGATAGGGCACCACGGCACCGTGAAGAGCAGCAAGAGCTTTCAGGGCTGGGTCCTTCCTTGTGGCAGAATTAGTCGGATGTTTGCCTTTTTGGCAAGAGGCTCTGCCGCGGCCGAGCGCCATGAGATGTTGGGTCTCTGGGAAAGCACAGATCCCCACTGCTGTTGTGCCTGTAGATAGGGCGCCAAGGCACCGTGAAGAGCAGCAACAGCTTTCAGGGCTGGGCCCTTCCTTGTGGCAGAAGGAGCCAGACGTTTGAATTTCGGCAAGAGGCTCTGCCTCGGCAGAGCGCCATGAGATTTTTCTTCTCTGGCAATGCAGAGATTCCCCAGTGCTGTTGTGCCTGTAGATAGGGCGCCAAGGCACCGTGAAGAGCAGCAAGAGCTTTCAGGGCTGGGCCCTTCCTTGTGGGAGAAGGAGCCGGACGTTTGCCTTTTCGGCAAGAGGCTCTGCCGCGGCCGAGCGCCATGAGATGTTGCGTCTCTGGGAAAGCACAGATCCCCACTGCTGTTGTGCCTGTAGATAGGGCGCCAAGGCACCGTGAAGAGCAGCAACAGCTTTCAGGGCTGGGCCCTTCCTTGTGGCAGAAGGAGCCGGATGTTTGCCTTTTCGGCAAGAGGCTCTGCCGCGGCTGAGCGCCATGACATGTTGCGTCTCTGGGAAAGCACAGATCTCCACTGCTGTTGTGCCTGTAGATAGGGCGCCAAGGCACCGTGAAGAGCAGCAAGAGCTTTCAGGGCTGGGCCCTTCCTTGTGGGAGAAGGAGCCGGACGTTTGCCTTTTCGGCAAGAGGCTGTGCCGCGGCTGAGCGCCATGAGATGTTGCGTCTCTGGGAAAGCACAGATCCCCACTGCTGTTGTGCCTGTAGCTAGGGCGCCAAGGCACCGTGAAGAGCAGCAACAGCTTTCAGGGCTGGGCCCTTCCTTGTGGCAGAAGGAGCCGGACGTTTGCCTTTTCGGCAAGAGGCTCTGCCTCGGCCGAGCGCTATGAGATGTTGCGTCTCTGGGAAAGCACAGATCCCCGCTGCTGTTGTGCCTGTAGATAGGGCGCCAAGGCACCGTGAAGAGCAGCAACAGCTTTCAGGGCTGGGCCCTTCATTGTGGCAGAAGGAGCCGGACGTTTGCCTTTTCGGCAAGAGGCTCTGCCGCGGCTGAGCGCCATGAGATGTTGCGTCTCTGGGAAAGCGCAGATCCCCACTGCTGTTGTGCCTGTAGATAGGGCGCCAAGGCACCGTGAAGAGCAGCAAGAGCTTTCAGGGCTGGGCCCGTCCTTGTGGGAGAAGGAGCCGGACGTTTGCCTTTTCGGCAAGAGGCTGTGCCGTGGCCGAGCGCCATGAGATGTTGCTTCTCTGGGAATGCAGAGATTCCCCACTGCTGTTGTGCCTGTAGATAGGGCGCCAAGGCACCGTGAAGAGCAGCAAGAGCTTTCAGGGCTGGGCCATTCCTTGTGGGAGAAGGAGCAGGACGTTTGCCTTCTCGGAATGAGGCTCTGCCGTGGCCGAGCGCCATGAGATGTTGCGTCTCTGGGAAAGCACAGATCCCCAGTGTTGTTGTGCCTGTATATAGGGCGCCAAGGCACCGTGAAGAGCAGCAACAGCTTTCAGGGCTGGGCCCGTCCTTGTGGGAGAATGAGCCGCACCTTTGCCTTTTCTCCGGAATTGCTGGAACTCCCGGGACAGTTCCTCTACAGCCGAGACACGGGGCCGTCGGGAGGAAGAGAGACTTCCTTTGTATTGCCGGAGTCAACCAGCCACTTCACCCACCGTTTGTCCGTCGCCTTCTTTCCAGGACATCACTGCCAATGAGTTGGCATATGACGCTGGTGCACGTCGTAGAAACTTCTGCCACATGGGTTGTGTGCATTGGACTTCATCTGGATCTGTGGGTGATTGCTTGTTCTCCGGATCATTATAAATCACCTCCAGCACGGCTAATTCCCTCAGGTACTGGATACCTTTCTCCATGGTGGTCCACTTGCCTGGGTGACACGTAACATCTTCCCTGAAGGGGTATTTTTCCTTCACGCCTGACAGAAGTCCCCTCCAGAGGCTGAGGGCTCGTGTCTTTTTCCCAATCGCCTTGTCAATGGCCCCTTCCCTAGACAGGGATCCCACCTGCTTGCCTTCCGTACCCTCTAATTCCAAGCTACTGGCCCCGTTACCCCAGCATCGGAGCGGCCGGGTAACAATGTGCTCACCTGGATGGCAGCCGAAATCCTTTCGTGTATCTTGCAGCTCACTCAGGGACAGGGATCGGGTGATTATCTCGGGTTCTGCCTCTTCCTCCTGTTCTCATGATGACCCTGGTTCACCTTCATCCCCCGCTAAGTGAACCGATTTCTCCGTGTGTTTCTCCCTCTGTATAGGGGCGACTGACACCGGCACAGGTTGGTTCTCTGGTTCAGCTGCAGCGCCTGTCGCCGGGGTTGGTTGGGGTAGCTGCGGTGCTTGTCACGAGGGTTGGAATAGCTGCAGTGCCTGTCGGCCTGTTTTCCCTCCCTTCCCCCTGAGGGTGCTGCATAATATCGAGCAGTGGTTGGTAGATACTGGCCAGGGCCCAGCACAGAGCGTTAAGTTGTGCCTCTCTGGAACAGGCACCGCATTTTCCTTTCCAATATTCTATCAATTCACCAGGGTCCTGTAGCTGTTTGGGAGTGAAGTTCCAAACCATTGGAGGTGAGAAGTCCTCTAGATACCTGCCCATTTTCTCCCACATGCCACGCCACCCATGACTATTCAGCCTTGGGGCAGCTCTCTGGGTGGTATTCTTAAAAAACTTTTTTGGAGCCCTAAACGAGACCTGAAACACATTCGGGAGACATAGCAAGACGAGCATGCTGGCTTGAACATCCCAGGGATATTCAAACTTCTCAAAAGCTGCTGTAATTAGCCTGAAGGAGGAAGGGGGGGAGAAAGTGTTCGCCCCAACTTCCCCACAGATTGGGTGCGATTACCAACAAATTCGGAGAGAGGGCGCCCGAGGCACGGGAATGACATCGGCGCCGCACACAGCTACCAGCTTAACCTCAGGACCCGTGACGTAATCGTTTTGTAAGTCGACGTCACCCAGGACAGCAAAATGATAGTCCTGAGCCCGCGCCCAGAGGTGACAAACATCACCGCAGGGAACACAGAGTGCATGTAAGAGCTCACACAACACTGCCGCGTGAACAAATGAGCCAACACTGGGACCAGCGGCTATTTGACTAATGTAAGAAATGCGCACAACAAATTTGTTCTAACACGCTCTGGCCAGATCTGTCGTTATCTCAACCCTTCGTGCCCCACGTTGGGCACCAAAAAGGACTGTTGTGGTTTCAGCCCAGCCGGTGACCAAGCACCACGAGGCTGCTCGCTCACTCCCCTGCCGCCAACATCTTTGTCCAGAAACAGGAACGAAGCCTCTCCCCGCGAGTAACGTCCTGATGGTGCTCCAAGAAATCTAGAGTCCCCTCGGACGGTGGCGGGAGCAAGCTAGGAAAATCCGAGTGCCAAAGCCCGCGGAGTTTCTGCTTTTGTTACATTTTAAAAGAAATCCAATCTGATTACAGCTAAAATTTTAGGAATATAAAGTTATGGTGTGTGACTATAGTAGATAAAGAACTTAAAGAATGTGCAGTACTGTACTTTTAGCTGATTATCGTTGGCTTATATTTTCTTTTAAGAAGCCAAGAAGATTTGCTTCTTGGAAACTCCCTACCTTTCCCATCTTGATAACAAACTGAAAGACCAATCATTGAAAAGGTTGGATTTCAAAAGAGAACATAGTATACATTTTTATGCAAACTAATATAGATAGTGATGAGAATCATACTGCGCAGAATCAGCTAAAGGAGGTCAAGAAGCGGACAAGTGAGGAAGACTATGAAAGACCACCAGAGGGCTTCTGAAGACCACCAGAGACCTTTGCTGCGCCTGCGTGAAGAGACATATACATATGTTAATGATTTACTGGAAAGTTGATGATTATGTATAACATTTCCCAGAAACTTAATGAATATGTATAACAGGTGTGTATTTAACTGTATCGTTAGACAAGACAGGTGCACACGATAGGTGGAGTGATCCCCCATGTGCCCAGCGCTGCAATAGAGGAGTGCCTGCTTCTTAACTTCTCATTGCTGTTAAGGAGTTTTATTCCTGATTTCGGCAACATCCCCAGCTGGGGAGCTGTGTTCCCCCGTCTGGCTGTGCCTGGAGCATCCCCCCCGTCTTACCCCAGCAGCGTGCCCACCCACAGCTCCTTCAGTGCCTGGGAGCTGCAGAAAGAGAGGAGAACCAGCGTCAGGCCCCGCTGCCCCCCAGCCCATGGGCAGAGGCGGGCGCCTGCGCAGCCCTGCCCCGTGGGGCAGGACAGAGACGCTGCCCAAGCAGCGTGTCCTGCCAGAGCAGCTGCTTTTGCCCTTCTCTTCTGGGGACCCGAAGGGCACCAGGGGATGCAGGACCTGGCAATGCCCCCATCCCTCCCTGCCGGCGTGCTTCCCGCTCCCTGCCCGGGCTCTGCACGCAGGGCAGAGGCCGTTCACAGGATGGCGTGGGCATGGTTGGGAACCTCTCCTGCCCGGCCATGGGACGTGGCACCACGACTCACCCGAAAGCGGCAACGCAGGAGCCGGTGGGCCAGATGAGGATGATGGAGGTCCTGTCCTCGTCGCTGCCTTCCTCCTCCTCCTCTTTTTCCTCCCCCGCTGCCTCCTTTCCGCTGCTCAGCACCCACAGCTGGTCCAGGGCCAGGCGGAGCTGTGGGCGCAGGGTGGTGCCACGTCTGCAGAGAGGAGAGGCAGGCGGTGAGCTGGAGGTGGCCTCCTGGGGGTCCCCCCGGGCAGAGCCCCGTCCACCACCTGCCCTTGGGACGGACATCGATGGGTGCATCCAGCACCACGGTCCCGGGGCCGGGGGCTGGTGCCAGGGTGTCCCTGCCCTGGTGCCAGGGCCAGGGATGGGGGAAAGGCAGCTGGGCTCTGAGGGTCTTACTGCAACTTGGCGATGAGCAGTTCATCCTGGAGGAGGAGAAGGCGTCTCTCGCTCCTCTTGCGGCCCCGGGTCAGCCGCACGTCCGCGCTCAGCACCGGCTCGGCGTCGGTGAGAGCCTCCCTGCAGAGCAGAGAGCGGCGGGCATGAGAAAGGCCACCGCTGCGGGTCCCGGCCGTGCCCGCGTGTCCCCGAGGCACAGGGAGAGCCCACCTGGAGCCGCAGCAGCAGTTGGCCTGGCCCATCCTGCCCGGGAGAGGAGGACCCTCGCCGTGGACCGAGGACGCGGGCCAGTCGGCGACAGCGGGGATGGGAAGCGAGGTGCCGGTGCCGGCTCGGTGCTGCTCGGCCAGATCCTGCCTCCTCCCAGCGCTCCTCCGTGCCAGCACAGCTCCGTGCTGCTGTCTCTGGTGGCTGTGGGCTCCAACTGACCAACATTCCGAGCCCAACGGAAAGTGGGAGGGGCACTGGGGCGAGAGTTCTCTCCAGTATGGCCGCCTCTGCCTGGCACTGGGGAGCCCAGGGCTGGATGGACACAGCAGAGGGGAAGGACCACCTACCTCCGCCTGTTGCCAATGCTTTCCCTGCTGCAGCCCAGGATGCAGTTAGCCGCCTTTGCCCCAAGGGCACTTTTCTGGCTCTAAATCGGTCAGCTTGGCATCTGCCATGACCCCAGGTGTCTGCACAGCTGCTTTCCAGCTGGGTGTCCCCCAGCACTTACTGGAGCAAGGGCTTGTTCGTCCCCAGGTCTCCAGGACTTTGCTCTTCCCCTTGTTGAACTACATGAGGTTCCTGTCAGCCCCTTTCTCCAGCCTGTCAAGATGCCCCTGATTGACAGCAGCACCCTCCGGCGCGTGAGCCTCTCCTCCCGGTTGCGTGCCACCTGCAAGCTGCGTGAGGGTCCACTCTGCCCCATCTCCCAGACCAGGGAATGTGAACAGGTCCCGCCTGGTGCAGCGCAGGGGGTGCAGACGTGCACTTTGATAGGCCATCACTTGTCACAGTAGGTTCAGAAATTTAGGGGGAAAATCCATATTGGTTTTGGTATTATTTACACAGTGCTTCCCCTTTGCATTCCTGCAAGCTATTAAAAGGTGTTCAAAATGTCTCCCTTTTCATTGGAATGTCACAGCTCTTCACAGTGCTGATGTTGTGTCTAACATTGGATCAGGCTGTACTCTCGCATAGATCGTTAGATAGTATGTAGCCTAGATTATTAGGTAGAAGATAGCAGATTATCTGCATCAATTGTGCTAACACCAACGACAGGAGGTTGCGTCTAGCTCTTGAGCCGAAGGATAAAAATCCAAGGTGTCTATTGAACTCAGTGGGCTATTGATCAGCAGATTGAATTCACCATGTTGAAAAAAGAAAAGGTACGCGAGAAAGGCATATTCCATCTTGACTGCTACAATGCCTGTTTTGGTAGGTATGAAGATAAATTATCCATGCCCCTCCCGCCACCCCCTTCCAAAAAAAAAAGGACTAGAGAAAAAAGATTCAACGGCTAGAGCAATGGGGCTTTTAATAGCCAAGTAAATTTCCCTAGATCATTCCCATTCAATGAGCCACTTTGTCTGACATTCTGCCTCTACTTGGCACCAACAGAAGCCTCTACCTGTGCCATGCTATGCAAGATGTAGAATTCCTCTCTGATCCAGAACTTTCCACCTGCAAGCAAAACCGTGGTGAAGTTTTCCTCCACCTCAACCACTCCTTGGTGCCTCTTCCCCAGGGAAAGTCTTTCCTCTGTCACTCTGTGATCATAGCTGGTCACCGGCAATGCAAGCCCCAAGCCTCAGCCACCCTCCGAGGCCACCAACCCCCTTTAGCCATACGCAAGATCTCCAACTCCTTTTCAGCTGCAGGAGAAGGGTTGTTAATAGAAATGGATGCACACGGCACAGTCTATTCTGGAACAGCCACAGCGGTTAAAAGCTTTCCGTGTCCTGGATTGGTGGTTTTCAGGACCAGCTCCTGGGTGCCGTTGCACAAGGCTAGCGATAGCTCTATTTCATGTAGGTAATTCAGGCTTAATCCTTCGTCCCCACAGGCCCAGCAGCACAGAAAGTCACAGTGGGCTGTGTTTGAGCAGCCTGCTCCACTGGACTTGTGGCAAATGGCCGCATCCCTGCTCTTCTGTTGTCCGCGTAGGGTCCTGGTCAATACAACAAGCTGTTTTCCCTGGAAATGACCATCGTGTCTAAAGGCAGACTCCTCCTTGTGGATGCCAGCCAAGCTGTGGGAACGTCTCTGGCACCCATGCTGTGCCAGCTTTCAATCCCCAAGAGACTGGAACCGAGGCAGGTCCAACAGGAAGAAAATTTGCAATTGTTACTGAAAGAGGGGAGCAACCACCGGCACTGAAGAGCCATTCATATCCTGCCGAAAGCCACAGGGAAATGCAATGTGTGGTGAGCTTAGGCAGGAATACTCCTGTCCGTGGAGCAGCACGCTTGGCTATTAAGGCTTTATCACACTTGGGTGATAAGGCTTTATCCTTGGCTTTCCCGCAGTGCTGACCACTGTGGCTGCTGCCTGTTCTCTCCTGCCATGCTGGCTGCACCCACCCGTGGGGCTGTCCTTGGGAAGGGCACCAGAGCCGAGAAACCCCCTGGGAGAGGGGCGGGGAGAAGCTCTTCTCCAGAGATTTGCCAGAAACTCGCCAGAGCATCCCTTCTCCAGCCCATGAGATGCTCTGTGTGACAAGGGAAGGTGCCCGTTGGTCCAATGGATGAGGCCCTGCAGGGCTCCCATCAGGGTCCTTTGACCTACCCATCTTCCAGCCGCCACTCCAGGGGCTGGGGGTCTCATGAAGGGCAGAGCCCTGTCCCCCACCTGCCGTCGGGACAGACATTGGTGCATCCAGCCATTAAAACCTGCCGAGGCCAGCTAACTAGGAAAAAGAGATGAGCCACGCTGCGCATGCCCAAAGGGCGGACACTATGTCAATGATAACATAAATAACTACACGATTAGAACAATATAAGCTTGCCTTGCTGTAGGTAACGGTATGCACGCTAGGAGGAACTACCCCCCGTGCATCCAGCGCTGCCATAAAGAATGCCTGCTTTCTCAAACTCCAAAATCGAGCCTCAGAGAGTTTCTTCGACCGGCTTTTTCGGTTACGCGCACCTACCTCTGACTGGCAGAACAGAAGAGTACTTCGCTCGGGCACCCATCCCTTTTGCTCCTGCCCCCAAGACTCTCAAGTCCTGCTTGACCTTGCCCGGGTTTTGCTTTACCATGTCCTGGTGCCCACATGGAAAAGGAGCAGGGGATAGCAGTCCGTGCTTGAACCAGCGGGGCAGCCTCCCTGTGACATCCCGCAGCACTCCCGGGCGGCCAGCACCGCGGGGCCCTCCTGTTTCTGGCAAAGTCTCAGCTCCTCCTCCCCCATCCAGCGCAGCCTGCTGACTGCTGCCCTCCTCCTGCAGCTCCTCCGCTCGCTGAGGGACTCCACCAGACGCGGCACACCTCGGGCGGGTGCAGGCTCCGGAGGGGAGGTGCGGTCTTTGCAGCCTTCCACCTGGGCAGCAGCTTCCCTGGGAGGGAGCTCTGTCAGGGTGGCCACCCCCAGCTAGCCTGGCCAGGCAGCCGCAGAGCGCAGCCCTCGCCTGCTCTCTGCCAGCACGCTCCTAATTCTCTGGCGACCTCGGGCTGCTGGGCAGGCTTGCACGGCCACCAGCCGGCTGGGGGTGGCTGTCGGGGCTGCAGCCCGAGGCGGTGGGTGAGCAGAGCGGGCAGCATTACTGCCGCTGACAGGGCAGCATTACTGCCGCTGACAGGCTCCCTCCGGCTGGCGCTCCTCAGGGGCAGGTTCTTCGCGCCTTCCCGCCCTGTGCGAGCGACCACCGGGGAGCGCCGGCACCCCCCGGCTCTCACCTGCCGCCCGAGGGTGCCGGGGGGCCCGACCCCCCCTCGGACAGCCGGCGGCGACCTCGCAAGTCTCGCCGTCCTCCACCTGCAGAGGTAGGGGAAATGGCCGCCTCACAGCTGCGTGGCGGAAGGCGCGGAGTGGCCCCCCCCGGCCTGGGCAGGAGCCAGAGGCAGCGCTGTCCTCTGGGGGGCACCTGGTCCCGGAGTGCCGGGGCAAGGGGCCTGGAAATTGGGGAGGGTTGTGCGCAGGCTTTTCTCCAGAAGGAGCACGGTTCTCCTCCGTCAGCTTCTCTGGTCAGCGGCAGCGTTTCACTCCCCTGGGTCTGGCGGGTTTTTTGGTGGTTGTTCTCCTTGGCTTGTTTTTCCTCTGTTGGGAGTGAAACGTTTGGGATTGCTTCAGGGCTTGCCGGGCCACAGCAGGGGTGAAGAAGAGGGGTAAAAGGCGTCCCAGAAGCCACGGAGGGAGGGGGCTGAGCCCTGGGCGGGAGCAGCCGTCGGTCGGAGAGCAGCAGGTTGCTGCTGGGGAGGTTTCACCAAGCGAGGAAGTGTGGGGTTTTGCCGGTTGACTCGTGCCCTTTTCATTTCTTCCTGGTACAACAGCCCCGTGAATGGTTGTGAAAGTGCTAAGTGTTGTCTGCCGGTACGAAAAGCAGCGATTTCTTTCCTAATTACCACAGCGGCTGGCCAGACGCGCGAGTGTAACAAAATCCAGGAATAGCATTTTAAAAACTGCGTCCCAGAATGCAAAAACCCACACCGTTTGTCTTTAGTTCTTGGCGGAGACGTGTGCCGTGACAGACAACGTGAAAACCGGCTTTGATTTGAGAAGGGGCATTATGAAACGGTATTCAAAGGGCTACAGAAATTATTTCACGCAGGACTTGCGCGTGTTTCTGCGATGTCTCTGGTGGCCCTTCCTGGCATCTGCTAGGCTGTTACCAACCGTGAAGTCCAGGAGATCCACATTTTGACATCTGTCTTGGGAACGTAGGAGTCAGGGCATGAAATGCCCACCTGTGACTCTTCTGGAACTTTAGAGGAGGTAAGGTCTGGATGCCCACAATGTGATGCCATCCCTTCCCTTAATGAGCTGACAACCCGGATCGGACCACCCCTGGTACCTGTTGAGCTGTGGGTGTACGTTTCAGCGGGGGATCGTCGTCAGTTTGTGGTATTGCAGGGAGGTACTTTTGAATCTGGCTACACCTGGAATATATTTTTGATTGTATGTTCAAGCAAGCAAACAAAACCTCATGGGGTGGCAGTGGAGTGATGAAACCGAACAGGTTCTCTCTCTTCTTGTTGAGGGTGGTTTTGGTTTTTTTTCTCCATATGATGGAGTACAGAAAAATGGGCTCAAGCCCTGACCTGAGCTCTCAGCAGTGATACCAGTCTTCCCTCTGAACAGAAATGGCTCACTGATGTGCAGAAAATTGCAGATTAGTGGGACTGCAATTAAGAAGCAGCAGTGCTAAAGGTGGGTGTGACTTGTGCGGTAGAAAAGATGCTCCTTTTCTAGGTGGTGGAAAGCATATTCTGCTTTCCCTGGCTCCCACATGGCCCCTTTGTTTCCAGCAGGCTTCCCACCGGCGCCTCTGCAAGCCTGTTCTTAGGTGCAACCGAAAGGAGAATTTTCTCTTTATTATTCCCACACCTCAGAGGCAATTCTGCTTTCACTGAACTGAATGGAAATTTGTGAGTAAAGATGATGTTTAGATTCGTCTGCAGTGCCACAGTAGAGTTCACGGGGCCCTGCCCATCTTCAATAAATGTCAGCTTTGTGTTGTGGTTTTCACTGGAGTGACAGCCACTGAATTGGAGAAGACCCATGGGAGAAAATAAACTGATGACAGAAGTTTTGAACGATGGGCTTGGGAACCACAGATGTGCGTGTTTATGGAGTACATCTCTTTCAATCTCCTGAGAGGATTTTTTCCTCTCATAACTTGAGTAGGATGGAAATCTTTTTGGTCTGGTGGATTTGATATTTTTAACTTCACTTTTTACTGTGTTGCAAAAAAAAATGCATGCAATCTTACCATTTACATCCCACAGTGTTACCCGCTGGTCAGAAATGTCTGAGGCTTTCACATCTATTCCGTACCTCTGCTAACACTGTGCCAGTCTTGATCTGGTCGAATGAGAGCAGCTACTGCGAATAACGTTCTGGACTTCCCCATCTCCTCACTCTGGTTTTCCTCTGTTTCTCAGCCATATGCTTTCTCGAGACTGCATCTAGAGTCCCTCCTTATTCCTAAAGGCATCTGAAAATTCTGTTAGGAGTCACTTGCTGTAAGATTATCTCCTGAAGTCATTGCAGAAATATCTAAGATTTTGTAGAAATTCTTTTGAAGCTCGGGAAGGTATGATTCTTTTCTTATGCTCAGTTTAACAAAAGTCTCTGTAGCCTTGGTCTCATCTTCTTTAATGCTACATTTGAAGATTAGTGGTTCTCCCAAGCAGGGTGCCCTGCTGTTGAATTAGCCAGGCACAGCACAGAACCCTTGGTCTGGCCACGGTGAATACTTTTTTGGATAGGCTCAGATGAGCATGGTGAGTTTATGTTGTTTCAAGGATTTGCTGCAACATCTGTGCCTTTTTTGACCCAATACTGCAAGCCTTTTAAAGCCATACACTTTTTTTTTTCCCCCCTCCAATGAACCAGTCTGAGACTCTGTAGAGCACAGGATTATTGCACTATAATATAAGGTATTAACATAGCAGCAAAGCAGTCTTCCTTGCTGGAATACCTACCTAGCCTTCCTACCACGATAATATTGTTTCATAATGTGTGTACCGGAATGAAAATGCTCATAAATGCAACATGAATATTTGCTAACTGCAGGTATTTTTACAGTGCTGATCCCTCTAATATGGAGGCAGATGTAACAATAGTCACCCGTGTACTTCTAGGAGTCTGTGCAATGTTTAGTTTGTTAATGGCCTGGAGAGTGATTTCTGATGATGATTCATGCCTTATCAGAAAGGGAAGAAGTGGATGTGGAAATGGCAGGAGAGACTGGGAGGGAGCTTAAGTTTATAAATAATGGTAGCATCTGACAGTTCATCCAGTCTCAGTGGAAACTGTTTGGGAACAGCGCTAAGCACTGGATCTCGGTGAACGGTCAGAGTAGGGTGGGAGAAGGCACCGTGGCTTTATTCAGATCTTCCCTTCAGTTGACTTAAGTAAGAGTGGACGAAAACCCTCTTGTAAAGAAGCACTTTTGCATCTTCCTCCAGACTTTGAGGGGTTTTGCCTTTTTATTTATACTAATGCACAGTCTTTAAAATATTTTCCCCTGGAAAAGTATATCGATCTATGTGTTTCTCACTTATCGAAGTGTGTTAACATTAACTATTAGATAAAGAAGCTCTGTTGTATCAGAACCACTAGACGAATATTGTTACGGAACTGTATGGAAGTGATGGTATAATTTAACTATGGTTGCTCAGACAATCGTAGCAGGTTATTTTTATCAAAAGAATTGGTGCTGACTTGGAGTTGCTAACACTTAGGGAAGCTCATTTTATGAAGCCTAAAAGCATGGGTAAAACAAGTGTGTTAAAGGTGATGGTAGGATGGGATTCAATGTGAGCCTTACATGCCAGGTGAGATTTCATAAATCAGACAACCAAGTAGATGGCTTCCTTGTGAACTGGTATGCATCTGGGATTAATTTAGGGAGTAATGCCATTGGGATTAACTTCGGGACTAATGCCATTGCACAGTTGTGGCCTGATTGTACATTTCCCTTAAAGACATTTTTTAAATAGGAAGCTGAGGATTCAACTCAACTCGTACAAGTCCCTGTTTCCTCTGAGAAAAACTAAGTTTTTGCTGTAAAACTAGAAGATGCCCAAGCTGAAAGAGCCTTAGCTTTCAAACAAAATCAGTGCTTTCCAGGGGAAACATCCACAAACTCTTTGTAGAGCCCATCACACATCCTCCACAAAACTACTCCTTTTTTTTCTCTCAACAGCTCTATTGGCAGTGTAATTTCTTCAACTGCCAAAACACCGTTTTGAAATGCAATTGCTAAACTGCTGTGCAACTTTGGACAAGGCACCTTTAAATTACTTTCTGTCAAATTCCAACAAAGTGGGAAAAACTATTTCTTTTTCTGTGTTCACATTCTGAATGAGAATAGCATAGTTCAGCTGGAAGGGACCTACAAGTCCCTACTAGTCTTCCTGCCTGACCGCTTCATGGCTGACCAAAAGTTCCAAGCATGGTATTAAGGGCATTGTCCAAATGCCTCTTCAACACTGACAGGCATGGGGCATCCACCACCTCTCCAGGAAGCCTGTTTCAGGGTGTGACCACCCTCTTGGGAAAGAAATGTCTCCTCACATCAAGTCCAAACCTCCCCTGACAGTGTAGTAGCAAATGTCCCTTGGTGCATTGGTAAGGAACAGTGAGGAAACCATGCGTGCTCTCTATATCTCTGCAGAGTTCCTGCAGAGGGAACCAAACCCCTGTCTTTCACCTCTGGCATCGCCACAACCAAAGGAATGTCTGTGGCATAAATGCCCTTATTTACATAGTCTGAAGGTACAGATCAATTTTGGCACCAAGGTACAAAATGGCAAGGAGAGTATCTCTCTTAATCTTTCAGTACTCAAAATACTAAATCTTAAAGGAAAAGGAGACTTGCCAGGGTTTCAGATAAGATCTGAACATCTTCCTACAAACCGAGGTAGGCAAAGAACTCTCAGAAAGGTTCGAGTCATAGATGATCTGTGGAAGTTTTACCCATGGCTGAAGCGAGTTTTGTATCCCGTAGAAACATGGGCAATGGGTGTGTTTAGCAGAGGAGCTGTGCAGCTTGGTTTCAGTGGGACAAAGGGATGTGGCGGCAACGGCAGCAATGGGCTATTTTGACAGTTTGGAAGAGCGGTCCTTTGCCTGGCTGGGCTTTGGTCACGGATCCAAATGGTCCAGGTCTGAATACGACCAACCTTTCCTTCCACCACACCGGTGTAACCTCCACTCACATGTTTTTAAAAGCCTGTGTTATTCCTTTGGCGGTCTTTTGGCACCGTCCATCCCAGCCTAGGGCTCTCATTACACTTTGGCTTTCCTCCAGGCTGAAGCTGCTGAAACCATCCCCTATTATCCCCCTGGAAAAGGGTTTGTGTCCCTGCTCCTCCTGGCTGCGGGGCCACATAGGCTTTAGCTCTGGCACAGAGAGGGACGGATAATAGGGGTGGTCTCAGGGCTGCAGGCTTGGTTTCTGCCATGGCCCGAGAGAAGAGGAACAGCACCAGGCTTGGCCTTGGGAGCCGAGTGGCAGAGCAGGCATCAGGGACACCCAGCAGCTGGGCCCAGGGCATGGCCACCAAGGGCACAGAGAGACCCCCGGGCCTCCTGGGCACAGGGACTGCCTCGAGGCCAGCACCCCAAAGGCCTTCCTCCGAAGGATGCTGGGCTGAGGGGCGGCGGGCAGGGCTGCGCACGGGGGCCCCCTCACCCCCGTGTCGCAGTGCCACCACCCGGCAACGCAGCAGTCACAATGCCCCGGGGCAGTATAAAAGGGGCAGCCTCCCCTGTCCCACTGCCAGTCTGCCTGGCAGGCGGCCCAGAGACAGCCCAGACGAAGTCCGCGAGGAGCCGCTGGAATTACTTGCCGGGGGCTGAGGGAGGACGATCAGAGGCTGGACCAGGCTGCTGGAGACGAGAAGAACCACCAAGCCCTGGAGGTGCCCGAGGCCATCAGGCTTTTTTGGATGGATAGCTGTGGCAAGACCAAGGGAATGCCTTCTTGAGGAGCACTGCAGAGCTCGCCGTCCTCACTCCCTGCGGAACCAGTGGCAGCAGCCGTAAGAAGTGGGATGCAGAGATGTTGCCAGGGTCCCAGTGCCTTGGAGCACCCGCTGGTGGCCCGAAGGCGCGGGAAGGATTCTTGCCCCCAAGGTCGATCAGGCCGCGGGCATTTGGCCACTCTCGGAAGCCCCGAGATGGCTCCAGGTTGAGGGAGAACAGGGCTCGGGCATCTTCTGGGAGGCGTGCCCAGCCTGTGGGACCAGGAGGCAGGTCTTGCTCACGTGCTCAGGGAATAGCCGATCGCCAGCTCTGGGGTCAGGAAGGAATTTTCCCCCGGGGCAGATTGGCACTGGGCCCCGGGGGTTTTTTGCCTTCCTCTGCAGCACGGAGCAGGACCACTTGTCAGGGCTCCTCCGGTCCGTTGTGGCTAGGTTACTGCCTGCTGCTCGTGCAAGATCTCAGGTAACAGCCCCAGACTCCTAAAAGGAAGCTACCCTTGAGGTTTTTTTTCTTTTTTGGAGGAAGCTCTCCCCTTTGGGATCCACCTGTGACTCCTCCCAGGCATCTCCCAGAGCCTTTTGGCTCTTTTCTTAGGATCTTAGGGCCATAAAGCAGAGGCCAAAAGATTCTGGGAGATTCCTGGGAGGAGTCTCGGGTGGATCCCGGAGGAAAGAGCTTCCTCTAAAGGACAAAAATCATCTGGGGTAGCCTCATTAGAGAAGTCTGGGGCTGCTACCTGGGATCTTGCGTCCCTATAAGAAAAGGCCAAAGGACTCTGGGAGACACCTGGAAGGAGTCACAGGGGGATCCTGGAGGGCAGAGGTTCCTCCAAAAAAGAAAAAAACCTCAAAGGTAGCTTCCTTGTAGGAGTCTGAGGCAGGTAGCTGGGATCTCCGGTCCCGAACGCAGAGGTCAAAACACTCTGGGAGACGCCTGGGAGGAGTCTTGCGTTGATCCTGGAGGAGAGAGCTTCCTGCAAAAGAGAAAGATCATCTTGGGTAGCTTCCTTGGAGGAGTCTGGGGCTGCTACCTGAGGTGTTAGGTAGGTAAAGCAGAGGCTAAAAGACTCTGGGAGATGCCTGGGAGGAGTCTCGGGTGGATCCTGAAGAGGAGAGCTTTCTCCAAAGGAGCAAAATCATCTTGGGTAGCAGCCTTGATGAAATCTGGGGCTGGGCATCCCCTGGGAGGCGTGACCAGCCTGTGGGACCAGGAGGCAGGTCTTGCTCACGTGCTCAGGGAATAGCTGATCGCCAGCTCTGGGGTCAGGAAGGAATTTTCCCCCGGGGCAGATTGGCACTGGGCCCCGGGGGTTTTTTGCCTTCCTCTGCAGCACGGAGCAGGACCACTTGTCAGGGCTCCTCCGGTCCGTTGTGGCTAGGTTACTGCCTGCTGCTCGTGCACCACGAAGATGGCCTCTCGTGCCCTGCAGCTGGGGGGAGGAAGGCTTTTTTTTCCCCCACGGTGGGCTAGCGAGTGTCCCCGGGGGTTTTTTGCCTTCCTCTGCAGCACTGAGCATGGCCCCTCGCCAGGGCTCCTTTGGGCCATTGTGGCTAGGTGCCCGCTGCTCGTGCTCCACGAAGGTGGCCCTCGTGCCCCGCATCCGGGGGGAGGAAGCTTTCTGACTCCCACGGCGGGCTCCAAGGGATGCTCCCGGGGGGTTGCTTCTTGTCCTCTGTAGCACTGAGCACAGCCCCTTGTCAGGGCTCCTCTGGGCCCTTTCACCTAGGTCCTCGCCTGCTGCTCTTGCACCTCCAAGGCACCGCTCGTGCCCTGGCTCTCTCGGGCTCTCTTGCCCAGTGCAAGTCTGGAGCGGGAGCGAGCTCTGCTCTTCCCTTAGCTCCACTTCCCCAGGGGTTCTGGCTTGGGCAAAACAGCCTGTGCTTGGAAGGGCTCCAGGCTTGCTGCCCCATCAGGAGCTGCCACTTTTCACCTCTCCCTGCATGCAAATCAAGTGCAGGGCCAGCACGAGAGTGCCTTTCATGCATCGTTGGCCAAGAAGCACAGCAGTGCAGCAAGTTCTGGAAGGCAAACAGCATGCTTGTCGTCGCTACCTGTCATACTTTTGAGAATACCACACACCTCTTCGTCTTTATGTTTGTCGTCGTTGTCTTCTGTTGTGTGTGGTCAGTCCCGATGCTCATTCTTCGCGTTCTCAGTCTTCAGGAAGCAGGGACTGCTTGGCCTGTATTCCTGCTGCTACTTTCTGTAGCTCTGTGACTTGCTTTTGCCAGGCTGCAAGGGATGTTTTTTCAAGCTCAACTGAAGAATGCATCAGCCTGCTCCTGGCTACACGGGCACACTGTGTTAATGCTTGTGAGCATCGGCTCTGAAACAGACTCAGAAAAAAACCCATAAAGTAATATTAAAAAAAAATCCTGTTTCCACTTGTAACCTTTGTGTCATGTGTCCTTCAAAGTTTTCTTGGAGCTGAAAACCCCCTGGCGTTTCAGGCAAGTAACGGTCTTGTTATTTGACTCAGGGTGAGCGCAGGGAATAGAAATAGGCTAGACTAGACTAGACCAGAGTAGTTGTGCTATGTTGTGCCCAGAGTTGTGCACGACAAGCTCTGGCCTAGGTCTGAGGGCTCCCTCCAGGAGAGCAGCTCTCTGCAGTGCAGGTCCCCGGCCCATCCAGGAGACAAACGCAGGGACAGGCACACCTGCAACATGGCTCAGGCAGGGACTGAAGGCCCCAGGCGGAGCTGAGACATGTCCCCTGGGCCCTTGTCAGGAGACGGTGAGGGTGGGGGTCCCAGGGGAGGCCGATCCCAGCCATTGAGGCCTATGAGCACCCCCAGGACCCTGACAGAAGCAGACTTGCATGGCTCATATGCTCTCCTTTAGAGAGTGATGGTTGGCCACCTTGGAGACAGAGTTTTGGGCCAGATGGACCTTCTCTCTGATGGAGTACTGTTGTTCTCAGGCTTGTGTGTTTGAGCATGTTTTTCCACAGGAAACAGGTCGGGCATTTCTAAAAATGAGCCCAAGGAGCAAAAATAAAATCCAGGGGTAATGAACAGGTATTGCCCACCTCCAAAAGATTTGCAACCCTTTAGTTGAGGAGCATGTCCTGCTTCAGACTGAGGGCTTGATCTTTGAGCCTCACTAGTGTCAGAAACGTGGGTTTTTGCCATCCTGTGGAAACCCAGCTGAACTGGATGAACACAGAAGACACTCAAAAACCGCACTTCACACTTGCTTTTTGCCAATTTGTGCGGATGGTCCAATTATCTCGAGACGATCCAGAGCTCTCACCCCCACCAGAAGGCACATGCCTCCTTCCCACAATGTGACAGAGCCAGTGCCTAGTCTGGGACATGGTTACCCACTGAATGCCTTCTGCTAGTGCAGGGCTGGGAAGAAATGTCATCAGAGATTTCCTCAGCATGCACTGGTAGGGAAAGGAGGAGGTAGAAAGAAGAACAGCATAGCATAGCATAGTTCAGCTGGAAGGGACCTACAACGATCATCTAGTCTAACTGCCTGACCACTTCAGGGCTGACCAAAAGTTCAAGCATGGTATTAAGGGCATTGTCCGACTAAATGCCTCTTCCAACACTGACAGGCATGGGGCATCAACCGCCTCTCCAGGAAGCCTGTTCCCGGGTTTGACCACGCTCTCAGTAAAGAAATGTTTCCTCGTGTCAAGTCTGATCCTCCCCTGATGCAGCTTTGAACCATTAATTAAATACCTCTACTGTGAGTCACTTGAAATGTGTCCTTTCATTTAGACATCATCCTATTATCTAGAGCTATGAAATAGATAGTGACTTGGTGGTGTGACAGGGGCGTACAGGCAGCTGTCTGTATTCTGTTACTTGATGTTCAGTGTTTGAAGTCAAGGCCTGAAGTTGGGAGCTTGGTTCAGTAAAGTGTATGCTCCTTCCTCAGGCCTTGACCTGGTGTCCCTGAGGAAAACAGATTGTTTCTGCTGACTCGCAAAGGACTTGAAGTCAGGGCTGTTACACTTGTAGTGTCCACCTGCACAAGGGGGCTGGTTTCAGAGTGATAGGACTTGACGTATAACCACATTGTAATTGGTGACTATATATAAGGGCTATCTCCGAGTGACAAGCCAGTATTTCAAAACCGCAAGAGCTGCTGAACTGAGCCAGACTAAAGCATGTGCAGTCCAGTGGCCTGTCTCAGGTGGTGGCCAGAAGTGCAGGGTGATCAGCTTCTTTTTTAGAGCCTTGTGATGGGGGATGTGCCTCTTGGATTAGAAGATCAAGGCCAGGGCCAGATGTGTCCCATTCTTCTGCTGGGAAGAGAGAACTTTCCAGGCTCAGAAAGAGTGGAGAGTAGAGAGAAAAGAAAAGTGGCGTCTCGGGGAAAGTACTGAAGTAAGAAGCTTCTGCAGATTTTCACTCAATTTTCCTTCGTACTCCAGTCTGCCCTAGTGGGACTGGGGTATCTGGGCATCCTATGACAGCAGTTGCTTATGGGGCAATATAGGAAATGGCACAAACGCTTGATTTTTGTTCTGCATCCCTGCTTCTAGATGGGGAGCATGGCCTCTCAGCTATGCAGGAATGTACCTGGGTCTTTGTACAAGGGAAGTATAACTAAAAAAGGGTAAGGGGTGCAGTGTGAGAGAGAGACAAACGTGCTTGGGCTCATCCACTGGTGGCTGTACTTCCACTCAAGTTCAGGGGAGCACGATGAGCAGTGGAGGAGTGGGTGAAGAAGCTCAAAGACAGAGGATTGCTGGTGGGCAAGGGTATGCCAGTCAGGAGAATGTCTTGCTACCACATCTGGTACCTTTTCCATGCGTCTGGTCACTATGCTATTGTGTATATGATGTATTTACTAACAGAAGTGAGCTGGAAGTCATGGTAGCCCCCATGGGCAGAATCCTGTTCTAAAATTCCCTGTTCTCATGGTTTATTATTTCCATCCGTCTTAGATTCACTGCACAGAAATATGCAAGCTGGACCAAGCTTTCCAGATGGATAGTTACCCTCAGGAGAAAGATGCGAGTGGGTTTGCTGTAACGGGCAATCTGTTAGAGCTACCAGAAATAAGAAATCTCAGCTAAATGGAGAAAATCAGTCCAGACATTTCCAGGTTACGATACCGAAAAGCCAGTCGAAGAAACTCTCTAAGACTCATTTTGGAGTTTTAGAAAGCAGGCATTCTTTATTGCAGCACGGGGGATAGTTCCACGTAGCGTCCATACCAGAGCTTTAGCACAAACAGGTTGTATAGAATAAGTAATTGCATATTAATCAGATTAGTATACATATACATAAAAATGATTGCAACTGATTATCTTAGTACTGCCTACATCTGATCATGCGCAATGAAGGATCCATTTGAGTCGAAGGGCTGCTTTTGCGACCACCGACCCATTGAAGTTCTTGCTGGCTGTCCTTGAAGTCTTTATTCTTGTCCTTGTTTGATCTTGAAGCTTAACGCAGTTTCAATCACATGTGGTCAGTTTCAGCATTGTTCTCATCTAGCGTACAGGAACATCTAGTCATAAGAGCAAAGAACTGCAAAACTTATGAATAATTACTAGTTAATCACTTGACTACACTTTTGTAATTATCTCCCCAGTTACCCTTTGTCTATTGTTTCAACCATAATGTTAATGTATGATCATTTATCAAATCTCACTTATACAGTCATCTAGCAGCAAACCAGTTTTCATAGAAGGTACAAAATATTAAAACCATAAAAGTTTGAAGAAACCACATGAAATGTATGGACATATGCTATCAAGTTCAGTTATACATATTCGATTTCCAAAGTTCTTCCCCCAAACTATTACGGGGAGTCGCTTATCTCGCAGTTTCTATTGGGTTAAAGTTTCCCCGCTTCGAATTAAAGGTACAGTGTTCTTTTGTTCTACAGTGCATGCTCAAGGGGGGGGGGGGGGGGGGTGAGTAAGTCTTTTGGTGTGGGATTGAGTCGGTGGTCTGATCTCCCCCTGCCGCCTTTACCTTTCCTCCAGTTGTCGAAGATTTTGGCTGACTTCATGCCTATTAGCAATTTTTCAACTTTTCTGCCCCTCCTGGGGTAGGATGTTCCCTTCTTATCATTATCAGTCTTTCCTTCAGGGGCCCAGTCGTTAGCAAGGCACGCCTTGTATATACAAAGGATATCTTATTTCACAAGACCTCTGGGGTCTTCTTAAGTAAATCACTCCTTAAGTACCTCGCTTCTCAAGTACGTCTTTTCTCAAGTACACCGTTACTACTTTGGAATCCAGTAAGATTAATGCTTGCTGCACCTCTGTTGAGAGAAGCCTCTTGACTGAAATACCCCCATTTCAGGCCTTGGCTGCTCTTCTTGGGTCTGCTAACTCACTGTTTCGGGTTGGTTTGTGTGTTGCGGGGGAGGGTCCGCAGGGCCGGCTCCTGGGAGAAGCTGCTGGAAGCTCCCCCGGCTGGGAGCCGGACCCGCCGCTGGCCCAGGCCGAGCCCCTCCGCGACGGCGGTAACACCTGTGGGAGAACAGATTTCGGAAGGGGAACGCCCAGTGAGTCGGGGGAGTGGGACGTGAGAGGAACCCCTCTGCGGGTACCGAGGTCAGGGAAGGAGGAGGAGCGGGGGAGGACGCGGTGAGGCGGCAGGCTGTCCCCCCCAGCCCATGAAGGGGAGCGGGGGAGCGGAGGCCGCCCAAAATGGCCGCGCCTCCGTGGCTGAGGCAGTCTGTGACTGAAGGACTGCGCCCTGTCTGTGGAAGGGACCCGCGCTGGAGCAGTGGGTGAAGGGCTGCCTCCCGCAGGAAGGACCCACGCTGGAGCAGTGGGTGAAGGGCTGCCTCCTGCGGGAGGGACGGACCCCACGGCGGAGCAGGGGCCGAGCGCGGAGTCCTCCTCCCCCTGAGGAGGAAGGAGCGGCAGAGACCAGGGGTGAGGAACCGACCCCAGCCCCCGTCCCCTGCTCCCCTGGGGAGAGAGAACCGGGAGTGGGGCTGAGGCGGGAGGGCGGGGGGGAAGCTGTTCTCGGGTTGGGGTTTACTTCCCAATATCCTGGTTGTGATTTGATTGGTAGCAGATTAAATTGATTTTGTTCCTTCCCCAAGTTGAGCCTGTCTTTTGCCCCTGACCATACGTGGGGAGTGATCCCTCCCTGTCCTTGTCTCGACCCACGAGCCTGCCTTTATATTTTCTCCCCCTCCCACCGGGGGCGGGGGGTGGGTGAGGAGTGAGCGAGAGCGGCTGCGTGGTGCTTTGTTAGGGGCTGGGCTGAGACCACGACCCTCACCCCTGCATGCTCTGTAATACTTGAAAGTTAGAATGTGACACAAGTGTTCAGTGTGGTAGGATCACTGGGATTTTCAGCAGTGCCTAATTTATTCAGAAGCCATCCGGAAATTTCGGAATCTGTGAAACAGAGACAGTTCATCAAATTTAAGTAAGGCATGTATTCTATTCTTCAAAGGTGGGGAGGAGATCTGACTGAAGGATGCTAATTGTGTTGAAAATATTTTGATAAATTAAAATCTAATTATATATAAGAGTTTGGTTTGATTAAGAAGTAGAAAATTGTGAAGCATAATTGTCGTGGTTTAAGCCCAGCCAGCAACTAAACACCACGCAGCCGCTCACTCACTCCCCCCCACCCAGTGGGATGGGGGAGAAAATCAGGAAAAGAAGCAAAACCCGTGGGTTGAGATGAGAACGGTTTAATAGAACAGAAAAAGAAGAAACTAATAATGATAATGATAACACTAATAAAATGACAACAGAAATAATGAAAGGATTGGAATGTACAAATGATGCGCAGTGCAATTGCTCACCACCCACCCACCGACACCCCGCCAGTCCCCGAGCGGCGAATCCCTGCCCCCACTTCCCCGTTCCTATACTGGATGGGACGTCACATGGTATGGAATACACCATTGGCCAGTTTGGGTCAGGTGCCCTGGCTGTGTCCTGTGCCAACTTCTTGTGCCCCTCCAGCTTTCTCGCTGGCTGGGCATGAGAAGCTGAAAAATCCTTGACATTAGTCTAAACACTACTGAGCAACAACTGAAAACATCAGTGTTATCAACATTCTTCGCATACTGAACTCAAAACATAGCACCGTACCAGCTACTAGGAAGACAGTTAACTCTATCCCAGCTGAAACCAGGACAATAATGTATAGCAGTGTTAAGTTTGAAATGTAGTCATAGAAACTTTAGGAACTGTTTTATGTGTGACCATAGGAACCTTAGTATTGTTAAGTTTGAAATAAGCTAACCATAGAAACCTCACCAGCAAGTTACTGGTCTTTTTATGTTTTGTTTCAAGAAACTAAGGAAACCGTCATGGACACCAGTTTGCTGCTTGGAAACCCCCTTACCCTTCCCATCTCGATTTGAGTATCGAGGATTCCAATCAGTAGAGTTAAGTGAAATTGACCAATGATTGTTTTAACATAAGAATATTAATAAGGTGGTATGATTAAAAGACCAATCATTGAAAAGGAATTAACATTTTGTTTGGAAATCTAGTGAATATGTATAACAGGTGTGTATTTAACTGTATCGTTAAACAAGACAGGTGCACACGATAGGTGGAGCAATCCCCCATGTGCCCAGCGCTGCAATAAAGGAGTGCCTGCTTCTTAACTTCTCATTGTTGTTAAGGAGTTTTATTCCGGATTTCGGCAACAATTGTACTTTGTCAGTGGAGCTAGACTTAGAGATGAGGATGGGTTCTCTGAATGACATGCAAGAGGCACCTGGTGACACTTGTAAATAAATGTAAAAAGATCATCCATAGAAATATTTTGGCATTTGAATGTCTGCTGGGAAAAGTTGAAATTTCAATAGGAAAGAAGTATGTTTTTTTGATAGTAGTCCTTCAGTGGTATCTCAAATCTGTAATTTAAGCACTAAGAAATTCAACGATTAACATTGTATTGATTTGGTGCTTTGTTTTTTAGTTAGTTCTTTGCCTTAAAATACAGCCACATCAATACATGCTAAGCTCTAAGTTAATGTGGAGAGGATGGTTTTTATTGAGATGTGAAAACTCCCTGTTCTGTAACCAAATCTTTTTATGGGAAGCATTGTGGTCTTGGACTTGGAATGACCTGAAAGTTAGTGCTTATTTCCACTTGGAGCTTTATTTTGGGTTTTCAGGCTTAATCCCAAACTGGTGGTGATGCAAAGGTAAAAAGATCACAGAGCATCTTTTTTGCAGACTGCTGAGAGGCTGGACGGTAGGCCTATGAATGTATTTTGCTGACTCTCTGGTTTTGCAGGGTCTAAATGACAAAACTGCTTGTGGAACACCATTATCGGTGGGCTGACCGGCAACCTCAAGGAAAGGCCAAAGCCAACCAT